>NW_021133896.1:136566-648164 GCF_004193835.3 Ostrinia furnacalis
ACCAAAGAGATAAATATAACTTCTTGAGAAATGAAATTTCTTTAATGAGAAAAAATAAAAAGCAACATTACAATCACCTAACAGTACCTAAGGTAGATGTCATAATTTTCGACGGCGGAGGGGTCAGAGGAGGTGACAATATGATCACCTCCTGCTGGGCTAGGATGCGAGCCCGAGCGCGCATCAAAATGTATGGGCGAAATTGCGCTTATCGCGGCACGTATCCTAGGCCCACTGATTCCTCTCCACCCTCCACGGTGATGGTCAGAGAGCTGGGGGCGTGGGGGTACCCCCGCCTGCATAGCACGGACTACCACCACCGTCGGAAAGGCAAGGCCCGCCATACATCTGGCCTTGTGCCTGTACTCATACAGGAGGGCCCGCCATACAGGTGGGAAATTGCCGGGACGGACTGTGATAGTTGATGGCATTATCCGGATTCCCATAGTTCTTCACACTAAAGCGATCTCAGAGGTTATTTATGAGGGTATTCCTCATCCTTCCGATGAGAGGAGCCCCACATAATCTACCACTTCCCCGCAAGATAGGTAAGCAATTCCATGCTTTTTTTCCCCGAAAAAAAAAATTGACATAATTTTTATTTGATGATTATCTGGTAATTTTAACTAATCTTAACTTTGTATGAATTTAGACTGAATGCCAAAATTTTAAATCAGGTGAAACCACTTTTTACTGATTTTTTGCAGTCAAAAGTGATTTAGATAACGCCCTTGGTCCACCTCATAACAGTCTTGGTGATTATGAGTTTTATTTCATTCTGATATTTAATTTTGTAATGCGCCGATTATAATCGGCATATTTTGCCGAATAGTCGTCACTAGTCGGCCGACTACAAATGATGCCGAATAGTCGGCTTTCCCGACTAGTCGGCGACTAGTCGGCCCATCTCTAAATTAATTATTAAATTATACTATTATTTAAGCGGCTTCAGTCTCACAATAAATACTATACGGGGTCCGATACCGATCTGCTCTCATTAACTTAAACCTAAATAGGTATGTAGACATGATTCATTTTACATTCTTTTGTTAGGTAGATAGGTAATCATCCCATTTTCATGGTCTGGTGGAAAATACCAGCTTTTCAAGTAATGACTGTTGACTCCTTCGGCGTCGAGCCCGACAGGCCGCGGCCCACGCGCCGCCGCCCGCGACCCACGCGCCGCCGCCCGCGACCCACGCGCCGGCGGCCTAGCGCCGCCCAGCGCCGCCTAGCGCGAGCGCGGGAAGACCCGCAGACACATAATTACCAACGAGTTTCTTTGAAAAAATACCTCAGTACTTTTCCAATCTGATTAATAAAAGGTTTCATCTCTACAAATTAAAGTACAGTCGCATGACGATGAATAATTAAATTTCATTAGCTTATGATTTGATTACTTATTGGAAAGAAACCATATCAACGTAATAAAAATGTGATCTCCTTGCCGACTGATCGGCTTATTATAATTAAAGTAACTAAGTACAAATAGATATCCTTTTAACATCGAAATTGAAAAAATATAAATGTTACCAAGAAATGATTCAAAAGATTGATAAATTCGTATTTAATATCAAAGCGTTTTCCTATCAAAAGAAATGTACCTTAACAAAGCGAAGTTATGTAAATAATTTGCGCACATAACATTCCGATCGGAGCACCGCCGCCGCGCGCCGCAGCGCAGCCAGAGCAGCCCGGTCGCCGCGGCCGAGCCCCCCACCAGCTCGCTCCCGTCCTATCTGCCCCCTAGCTGGTGACATGCTGGGTGTAGCCATAGCATGCATGCTTATAAGTTTCTGAGCACGCCAGGCACGGCACGTAAAGTTGTGAACGTGCTGATCTGTTGGCGCTGCGCGGGTTGCGGGAAGCGAGCCGCGTCGGCGAGGACAGCTCTCCGTTAGCGCGCCGCATAATCCGGCAACATTCCGCCGCCGCCTCGCCCGGAGGGGCTGCTGTGGCCTCCTCAGACGTCCTCCTCATTCATATCACTAAAGTACCCGGTTGGTAGCGGCCCCCGTCCAGCACCTTCCTGCTACCTTTATGATGTCGTCGGTCAACCTTGTGGAGGGCAAAAAACTTATGCCACTCCAATATCATTACACTTGGGCTCCCTTGGATCTGTTTGAGCCCTTGTCGATTTCAGACGGATATTACGCGTTCTGGAATTTTGCCCATTTCCATGAATCGATTCCGAAAGGTTTGATCACTAACGAACGCACTAGTGGTTTGTCTTAGACGGCTTTGTATGGTCCGGGCGTTTATGAAACATGCAGCTGAACCTACTGCGACCTAAAGGACAGTTTATTCGACCAGCTATCCTATTATACTCACACTTTTAAACATCGAACATCAGTAATAATTTAAACGCCAAAACTCATTATTTTTATATTATTATAGTAATATTACAATAAATTCGACATAAGTAGGATCATCTAGGGCAGGGTTTCCCAAACTATCGCGAACGAACTTTAAGTGGGCCCTGCCTGTAAAACGATACACCACGCTACAGATTCGAGTCCATTATTTAGGTATATTGGTAACAGTTAAATTTCCTATATGTGGGTCCCGAGTTTGGAAACTTGTATTAGATGTGTCATAGCCCAGACAACTTTGGGAACCACTGATCTAGGGTCTATGGTAGTGTATACTCGTAATTGAAATTCAGACAGGCGGGGAGGTAGCGCGGCCGCGGGCGAGTGATGACGCCACTCTTCGCGCGAAGTGCTCCTCACACATTCACCGATACACGTTGGACAATGGAATTAACGCGGGGCGCGCTTCACAAGCAGCCCACGTAGGCCGCGCGCCTCGTCATGGTGCTGGCGTTGAAGAATGCAGCATCTGCGGCGCGCCTTCGGAGCAGCGGCGCGGTCGCAACTTTCAGAGATTGAGGGTGTTGTTAAGCACTAAAGCGCAGCGTTAGGAAAGTGTTCTGCTTATCTGCAGATATAAATGGAGTTTCCACATAATAACGGAGTAACTGGCACACTAGTTACAGACATCCGCTGCCGCCTGCCTTCGCTGAAGTTCGTTGATACGACTGGGCGTTTCCTACACTCATTACCGACGCATTTGTTTCGTGGACTCGATATGCTTCATTGCGTAATTCCCCATCGTTTACATAAATTGACTTTGAGTAGGTACAGCGTGGAGAGTACCTCCGGAACATTAAACTAGAACAAAGTAACAACCAGAAATAAAATGTGTAAATTGATTTTAAATGGATTACTTGCCGGAAACCTGTGGAGCTGCTAATTACAATTAGTACATTAGGTGGGAACATGTGGGAGCTTAGCGCGCCCCTGCGAACTAATAGCTAAAGCTTACGACGAGTGACGGCCCAATCATACCGGAATGATGGTTCTGACCGAAAACACTCATTTGGGAATCGATATTCCGTAATCGTATTGGAAATGTTTGCGGAGCGAGCGGGCGATGCCTCCGTGAGTCACCGCGGGCGGTGAGGCGCGGGCGCCGCTGCGGCATCGAATCGAAGTTAATATGCATCGGCAAAGATAGAGATTCCTGATAAACGACTATTCCTTCCATATGTTTTTAACACATTTTACTTTCATGGCATATTTGTAATCAGTTAGCGTTCGGACATTGTTTTGCGCGAGGGTCATTGATGCTCAAAGTTTAGATATATCGATGTTCTAAAGTGACTCATCACACCGAAGCTACACCTCGCTAGTGAGCTGAAGGCCCGGGCGGGCGTGCTGGAGTGCAGATAAAATCGGCGTGGAAATTGGCGATCGGCGCCGTCTCGTGTTATTTTATTAACACTCGCCATCGACCCCTAGTAAAAGAAGTTTACTTGATACATTTCTAGTTAACATGATCGCTTCTATAATTCAGTTGGCCCGCCTTCGGCGAACACCACGGACTGTAATTATGCGACATCCTTACACCGTTAGGTGTGTGCTTTTGAGTTCGAAAAGTCATTAAGCCGGTCGTTTGTTACCGCCCGGGGCCGTACGCGCGGTACACATTCGTCGTGAAATCTACTGAGCCTGTAAAAAAGCACAACGTTAACGATCCCCTCGTACAATGAAAGTAATTAAAATAATAGTCCCGGGCCGCATCACGCGAGCGCGAGCGTTCACGTATCGCGCGCGTCGCCGCTTCCGTGAGCCGCTCCGGTGCGAACCGAATTTACGAAAGGCGAATCCAATATTGTACGCGTTTAAAAGCAGGTTCGAACGTTTTATGTATAAAAGAATATTGCCTTTCGTGGATGGATATGAATGAGTAGCGGGTCGCCATTGCGCTGTTTATTATTCATTAGACGACTACATGTCACGCAAGAGCATAAGCACGCACAAGCTCAGCGCTTCTGAAACTTTTCCCTCCGCTATTGTGCCCCTTCCGTCGCCGGAGCGCGGCGGGCACCGCGGGCACGGCTCCGGAGCGCCGGCCGCGGCCATGTTGCGAACCGCTGGCGACGCCGCGCCCGCCCGGATCGTTTATTCCTCTTTATTAATATTCAAATCTGGCGTTATGACGTTTGCGATTTGTTCTCGAGCGTTGAGCGGCAACAGCCTCTGTTAAATACGAGACACGCAACGAGCGAATTGTATTTGCATTTGACCTATAAGCGTGTCTATTGTTCGCCACCGTCGCCCTGCGCGAGGGGACTCGCTGTCAGTTTGTCGTTCACTAACTTTGCCTACGACTATATCCATTGTTCCGTATTGTTCGACGAATGTAAGAAATAAATCGCTTAGATTGGCATGCAAGTAAGTACTCGTATGAAGTAATATTAAAAACCGTGTCTGAGCCGCAAAGGTATCAACTTAATTGTGCGAGTGGCGAAGGAGCGGAGGAGGTCCCCGCGCGGCCGCGGAATATAAACAATGCTGTTATCGTCGCGGCCGATCTGCGCCGCGCCGCCGCCGCACCACAAGCTTCTGTAGGGCTTCTAATTTCAACCTGGAATTTTCCTCATTACATTTTAATTTGCTCACCAAGTCTCTGCAATTATATGTATTGGGATGGCCGACTCAGAATTAAGAAAAATATTCAAATACATTAAATACCTTATGCATAACTATAGTCTGTTCATTACGTAACATTAGGCTGTTTTTAATATCGTACGGATTACATCACGGATGCGGAAGGACGCTTGCGGGTGTCAAAAATACCCTAAGTTTGTGGTAAAGTAACCTTAGTCTACCTACATTGTATGAAATGATTTTGTATTATGAAGGTACACAGCTAACTAACATAGCTAATATGCCCGAGAGCTTATCCTGATGACAGAGCTGCTTCGAATGTGCAATGATATAATTGCACAGAATACCAGACGAAAATAAAGATTTGGATAAGTTTTTCATGACTCAGTCCGCAAGTACTATCATGGTAACTTACGTCGTAATTCTTTTGGCTGAGTGCACCACCTGACTGTGACCGTAACTACAGGTGGGCAAGAAAGAAATGCACTTTTGAAAATACAAGCAAATGAAAACTTACAATTTTGTGGAACTTTAACTATTCCAATTTGAAAAAAATTTAATGAAAATTGTTTTTAAATTTACTTTTTTTTTATTTCATCATGTGATTCCCTTGACGTTTATAACATTCGATCAACATGCATCAACATTTTGGAAAAACTTTCGTTAGTTACCTCTAAATACTCGTAGATACAGGATGGATGAATGCTGCAGAGTTTTTGAATTATTAGATACTCTGCTCTTAAGGTAACCTAACAAAAAGAAGTTTGCTGGAATGAGATTAGGGCTTCTTGGTGGCAATGAGATTTCACCCCTGCTTAATAGATTTTTTGGATTGAAAGGACGATTCATTTTTGAGAGCACTTTACTTGCATGATGAAAAGCTTTTTGATTTCAAAGTTGCAAGATTTGTAATGCTATGACAGGAGCACTTGGTTTCATCAAAATAGGGCTAAGTGTCACACTTCAAATAAAGCATTTAGGTGATAAGAGACATGTTCCCACAAAAAAATCATTTCACATCTCCTGGCCACCACCAGGCCCTGATCTCACTCCAGAAAACTCCTTTTTGTGGTGTTACCTTAAGAAAAGAGAATATCTCACTTATATATCAACAACCATGCAGCAACTGAAGCTGAACATTCGGCAAAAAATGGAAAATAGGTTTCGAGGTAACACAGAGTCATCAAAATATTTTAATACATACCTTTGCTGTCGCCAATTGCGCTGTACAGAACAAATAAGTTTACGCTTTTAAGGCATATTGCGAGCATTTACACGGGAACCCCTGTGGTTAGTCTCAACAAAGCCCTACAATAACATTATATAAGGTACATTACATACATACGTCCAGGATATATAGGAACTACCACCTTTTTCTAGTACATCGGGAATCTTTGCGGAAACCAAACTGGGCTTTAATGCTACCATCCGAAAACTGCATCTTTTATTAGCAGAGTGCGAGGCGGTCACAACAGCAACGACATGCTCAACACCTTAGCGGAGACGTTTTCACCGCTACTGTGGAAACGTTTCGTGCAGAGCGAGAGTGATCACGGGACCTTACTGCCCCCCAGCTGATCTCTCCCTGCATTCGTTGATATTTTCATTGGCTAATTCTAAATTATTTGAATTTAGGGATGTGATTATAGATAATGATGATTAAAGATATATATTGCAACAGTGTTGTCATATTATGTGTCAGCACACGCGGAAGAAGGCTGCGGACACCAGCCGCCAC
Source organism: Ostrinia furnacalis (assembly GCF_004193835.3). NCBI lineage: Eukaryota > Metazoa > Arthropoda > Insecta > Lepidoptera > Crambidae > Ostrinia > Ostrinia furnacalis. The sequence goes on from NW_021133896.1 coordinate 143,260, forward strand.
CAGGCTGTTGTTCATGTGACGCGGACAGAGAGCAGAAATAACAGGAGTGGAACTGACAGGCAATCCCCTCTAGCAATGTAAGTAGACCAGTGGTTCACTCAGTTTATAAAAACTAGTTGCAGCGCCACCAATGACATATTCCAAATGTCACTATTGAAGAGTAACGTGCTGCGATAAAAATGGTGAATTGCAGTGTTTTTAATTGTNCTTCTTCACTCCCTCTATGATAGCTAATGCTTCTAGCTCATAGCTTGTATATCTTGATTCGGCTTCTGAGGTTCTCTTACTCATGTAGTATACAGGATGCCAACCATCTTCATGTTGCTGCATTAATATCGCAGAATAGGCAACAGCTGATGCATCTGTATGCAATTCAGTAGGTAGGTTTGAGTCATAAATCTTTAGTACTGGAGAATCACTTAACTTTCGCTTCAAAGTCTCAAATGCTATTATCTCTTTATCACCAAATTGAAACAAAATGTCCTTCTTTAATAAATCTGTTAGTGGTTTAGCTATCTGTGCATAATCTTTTATATATTTTCGGAAATATGAGGTTAGACCAAGAAAACTGCGAACTTGCCTTGTTGTTGCTGGCTTTGGATATCTCATCACTGCATCTATCTTCTCAGTGGTCGGTCTCACCTCTCCGTCTTTAACCAAGTGTCCCAAATATTCTATTTCTCTGCAAACCAATTTTGCCTTTTTCCAATTCATTTCTAACCCATATCGCTCTGAAATCATAAGCACATTTTTAAGNTTATCGTTATAAATCTCATGAAATACTTCGGACAAATGCTCAAACCGAAAGGAGCCCTTAAAAACTCATATTGTCCATTGTGTGTAACAAAAGATGTATACTTTATCGACTCTTCACTTACTCTCAGGTGAAAGAACCCGTTTTTTAAATCTAACACGCTGAACACTTTGGCACCTTTTAATNCAGACTCTTCACTTACTCTCAGGTGAAAGAACCCGTTTTTTAAACCTAACACGCTGTACATTTTGGCATCTTTTAATTTATCTATTAAATCTTCAATTACTGGTAATGGAAACTCGTCTTTCATAATCTTTCTGTTCAACATCCTATAGTCAACGCAAACTCTAATGGAATTATCTTTTTTCTTGACCAAAACCAATGGACTACTATATTCAGAGTGACTTACGCGTATTATGTCCTTTTCTAACCATTCTGCAATCTGTTCCTCCACAATCTCCTGCTCCTTAAGTGCCAGTCGTCGCGGTCGTAGTGCTACAGGTACCTCATCCTTAAGCACAATCTTGAGCTGCAGTGGTGCTTCCTCCGTCTGTTCCGGTTTGTACTTCTGTATACACTCGATGACTTCCTCTCTCAAAGCTGGATCTTTCATGGGACCTACAACAGAATTAGATGAACATACCTCACTCACATAACATCCCAGTCGTTCCCATTCTTTAGTATAAAACTTTACACAACCCTTTTTAATCACAACTGTTACGTCATTCAAAAACTCTTGTCCTAGTATTACGTCGTAAGGTACATACTCTTTGTTTATTACATGAAATATTACGTCTAAATAATATTGTTCGTCTACGCACAGGTTTAGGAGACACTTTCCCAACGAACGCACTGTTCCTTGTCCAATTCCAGATAGCACCAAATCATCTTTCTCACATTTGGGCTTTCCCAACTCGATGTAAACGTCCTCCGATATGATATTCACGTCGCTGCCGGAGTCAACTAACGCTTTTTGCTGTATTTCATTCATTGTCAACACAATAACCGGCTTTTTCTCCTCCGTTTTGTTGATCTGAGAGGTTGACAATGTTGACATCTCGTCGTAAACAAATGTCGCCATCTTTGGTTCGTCGTCGTTCGTACTGGAGCCGCTAGGGGCGCTGCCTTCTATGGAGTTTGACGTAGTGAACATCGTCCGCTTCTTGTCATGATGTTGGTAGTCTTGTAGCTCGTTCCATAGCTCACCGCTGGAGGCGCCGCAGTCTCGAGTGATGTCAGCCGCGAACATAGCGCTCTTCTTTTGTCTGTGGTCGTCTTGCCGAGATTTACCGAACTCCTCCGAAGTCTTCCGATTCGCCGTCGCAGTCGAAGTGCAAGCCGATCCAACATGGCCGAATTGGTTGCACTTAAAGCACTTCATACCTTTGCTTTTATGCGGGCAATCAGTTGATGCATGTCCAGTCTCTCCACAGCTATAGCACCGAATCTTCCACGACCCTCGTCGATCACTCTGCTGCTTGCTTGTACTCACTGCACGCCTCTGCTGCACAGCACTCTGCATTTTTCTTGATATCGTTTCATAGATTTTAAGCTTCTCCTTTAAGTCGTTATAGGTTGTAACACCGTAAAGCATGATCTTGTTTGTTTCTACGTCCACGATTCCGTCAACGATGTATTTAATCGCAACGTAGTCCGGCATCTTGCCACGCTTGCCCAACTCCTTCATGATCAGCATATAGTCGAGGCATGTTTCATCCACCCGCTTCTTTCTAGCACTCATTTGTTCGTGAATGGCTTTGATGTCAACGGTGTCTGGGAATTCTTTACATATCGCTGCTTTCAAGTCGTCCCAACTCTTAAACGGACGTTCGGATCTGAGCCACAGCTGCGCAGTGTCCGTCAGTGACCTTCGTGCCACCAGCAGCTGCTGCAACGGAGACCAACCGAATATTTCCGCGTTGCTCTCGACGTCTTCAATCCAGCGTGACACGGGATAGGTATTATCTCTCCCGCTGTATCTAGGCACCAACTCCGCCGTCAATTGCAACATGTGCGTCGGGTTATGCGTGATATTGTCGTCATCACAATCTTCATAGTCGTCTTGTCGGCTTTTACGTCTTTCTTTCGGCATGTTTCCGTCGTATGATCCCGTCTGAATCTTGAAACACGCCGGCCGGTACAATGGCGTCGTCGTACGCGTGTGCTCGTACGTCTTATTGAGATTTTCTCACGAAGTACACCGTCCACCGCGAAGATAATTATCCCGGACGAGCCCCCAAAATTTGTAGGGACGGGGCTTCGCAAGGAAAATCAGTTTCTTCCAACAATATGTATAATCTTCTTTTATAAAATACAGAGCCACACTTACTCATAACCGTCTTACCGCCATGACCCCTTTCCTTCCTTCTCACTCACTCACCGTACATTCGTCTCGCTCACACTCGATCGTTCATCCAAAGAGTTTAAGACAATAGAGTATTTACCCATAGATGTTACAATCCTACATGTATAAGAGAATTGATCTCAAGTAAGTTAGTGACAGATGAACTAGTATTCGTTACTATAGCGGTTTATTTAATTGTGATTGTGACCCTCACGCCCTTGCTCAAGGCAGTCTAGGAACTTTGCCAAAGTCAATTATTCTGAGCTGATCAATTGATACAACTATGCAAGGCATTAGTTATTAAATTTCTCGATAACTTGAGACTATCGATTGTGTCCCAGCTTTTCGTCAATGAGCAAAATTCTGGAAGTTTCCAAAACTTCAGATTGACCTCCTGAGTCCTTAGTTTTGGGATCAAAAAGTTTTAATTTTATTTTTGGCAGGAAACACATGTTTGACGTTTACATTGGTGTATCAGGGATATGTGGGAATTGTTAAAAATAACTAATGATGCGTGGGAAGCGCATTGACATTGAACTTGCAGTTGCATGTGTTTTGGAAGGGCATGTGTGATACGTAGAGGTCGATAAGGATATTAGTTTAAGTTTTTTTTAAAACTTATTGTAATGTGACATAAACCATTTGAATTTTGGTCATATTTGTTATACTAAACATAACAAAGGTAAAGGGTAGTGATTCCTTAGGACAGGACTTAAATAGTGTCACTCTCAGTTTCTGGACAAGACATTGACAGTTTCTAGGCTAGAGCTGAGATAGTTTAGTTCACGGGACTTAAATTAGTCATAACCACTTTTTTAGGTTGGGACTCGTTGACATCAATCGATATAAATACTTCAGGCTACAATAAGTGCCAATTTTTCTAAAAAAACAATTGAAGCTAATGTTGGTCTATTATTTTAAACTGGGACGAATGAAACGCTTTACTGGATATGAAAAAAACAAAGCTGTTTACAAAAAAAAAAGAAATACATTTGAGATCTAAGTTAAAATTCTATTAGGTACCTACTCAATAAATTAAACAGCTACGATATTTGTGATTGCAAAACTAGAAAATTATTAAATTCGTTAAGTTGTTGGACGTCCTGTCTTACTGAAATCTCTCACCAACTGAAAAAACAACTATATTATATTCTTCCCTTAATTTCAAATAACGTAAACTGAGTTTTTTTTAATTATAAAGTTTTCAAATGTAAAATGAAACCTATTTAATCCTTCCTACTTAAGCTCTTTAGAGAGGACTGAATGAGTAAGTTTAATTACGAAAGTTAAATGACTGTACCTTTAGGAATTACTGGAATAACTTGAATTTATCAAAATTAACCGTGGACCGAAGTTACCTGGGATTTAGTATTAGAACCGTAATCAAGTTCCAACAAAATTTCATAATCGAATTCTTAAATCATTTTGGAGTTTCATTCACAGGATCAAATCAGTTTGAAGAACACAGAAGTGTTAATTAAAATAAAACAGTTAAGTCAAGATAATTTCTGTAATCTTATTACTCAGTTATAAATGAAGTCACTTAACCATTTAGAGTCGTTTAAGTGAACAGATAGCGGAACAATGGGAATTAAAAAGATTCACATCCACATGCCAGATGGATGGTTATAGATATTACCATTAACTTGATTTATAATGACAGAAGAGACAGATAGCTCATTTCACGGTCAAGAATACGATTTTGTTTTTAACACCATGAGAATATACAAAATTACAAACAAAGTATGTTGAACCCGGAATATTTTAAAAACATTGACGTTTCATAATTTCATAGAATTAAAAATACAATAGGCTCGGGATTTGGGTATTTCGTTGATCAACCGAAAAATAAACTGCCAAAAGTACCTACATAAAATGCCAAATGGTAAACGCCTTTCGACATTGGCGAAACCAATGTGTTTCAAATACGCATCAACGTTGCTACTTATTAAAAAGCGTCACTAAATGCATAGCGACAATATACAATTTCTCTGTTCCTGTTTGTCTGAGGCATGAGTCTTAATTTTTACAATTAAAAACACATACGAGCAAGTGAAGATAAAGTCAAACGCAGCTTCAGTATAACCCTATATTTTTGCTATGCAATAATATGTCTTATTTGACTTTGCATTGCGACCGTTTGTCCATACCGACATTGTCCAAATGTCCATTGAAGAAAGGATTGCCTGCGCCTGCGATATCAACCCATTTTATGCGGCATATGCTCAGCGGGCAGCTGCGTTAAACATTCACTCTGCACACAATTGCTGTGCACATGTGCATCTGAATCATAGAGTCTGGGGGTGTATTCTGCTTAACTTCATAGAAATGTCTGCGACCGTCTCTTTCTACCCTGGTATAGGAAGTAATAGAATAGAACTTAGATTGTGTGGTAGGGTGTGTGGAATGGAGAGGAGAGTCCTGCCGGATAGGAGACATGTCAATACTACCACACGCGAAGCATGCAGTTGCAGCGAGAATCAGAAGGCTGTTAATGTGTGAGGCATAAAGTATTTATTTGCATGGCTCTGAAGACTGACGATAGTACAATACATTAATATCTGTTGTTTGGAATTTTAGTGCGGTTTATCTATCATTGCCAGACCATAATAACATAATAAAATATCTTCTCAAAGAACAAACATTGGAATCTGCATACGTAAATCAAACCTAAAATGTCTGGGTACGGAACCATCGGTGGAACCAACTTTACATTTCTATGGGTTGAAACATCGAAGAATCCATTTAAACTGACATTGTGAAATGAAAACAGAATTCCAAAACTTTACAATTTAACTTTGAACAAGAATGGAATCGCTTCCATTTTTCTACAACTTCGCAAAGTCACACAACACATTAAAAACTTCTTACTCCAGAATCATGCTACTGATCCCTTTATGAATAAATAAAGACTTAAACAAGAAACGCAGATAGCTCATAGCAAAACCGTCTCGGAAAATGGGAAAGTTTTAAAGAATGCGATGCGATCAGTTCCCCCTCAAAATAGCATTATGTAAATGACGTATTGACAGCAAAAAGTTTCAGAACGATTTGTCTTTCACACAGCACAGAAAATATGAAGCCCAGAAGGTTCATTACGATTGTGAAAAAACACTGGCTTTTCGATTTGCCCGTCAATAAAAAAGTTGATAAAAACACAATAGCGTTGTTGTTAGCACAGACAAATTGAAAGACAACAAACATTTTATCAGTCCCGAACATCTGATAATCAGTGTTACAAGATTCGACAATGGAACTTCTGTACCTCTAGTAGGAAAAACTTTCGAGTTCGTTTCGTTGCGTATTCAAAGTGTCATCGAAAAATTTTGTATGAAAAATTAAACAGCGCCCCCTATATTATAGCCGCCCTAGGGGGCGCTGTTTAATTTTTCATACAAAATTTTTCGATGACACTTTGAATACGCAACGAAACGAACTCGAAAGTTTTTCGTACTAGAGGTACTGATGGGGCCCTTCATCGCGAAATTACTCCGGCCCCAAAAACAAACAAACACTGATTGAGTGGTGAAAACCGGTTATTGTAGATTAAAAGTAGGGGAGATTTAATTTGGAAAAGCATTACCTCGGCCATAACGTTTAGCGGGGGGAGAACAGAATGGTCAGTTAATTGATCTATAAATCACGTCACACCATTATTGGGTTCCGCTCGCGGCCAACAGATGGGGTCATCTCGCACTTTTGTTTATTCTCTCAAAAGCGTTAAATTGTTGATAACCGGTTCACTTCACAGACGAATATAATATCGCTGTCACCGTATATTACGCTCTATTCAATCCTTGAGTATTAATTATCTGGTCTCGTGCTGCTAAATGGACGATTATAATGAACATTATTCAAGAATATTGCCACTCGACAATACAGAAAGTAAAAATAAAAACACATTAATTTAGATAAAAAGTAAACCGAGTTCGTAAAACACGTTTGTAGGAACAAAAGCTTCGTACAATTTTATTGAAATGTTATGAAACATAATAAAAATAATGTTTTCTTTTTGTCTTCTTACGCTTTTAATAAATATTTATTATTGTAGTTGAAATTAACGAAAAAAATACGAATGCTTTAAATGAAAACTGTTTCAAAAATAAAACACGTCTATTCTCTTTAAAAACCAAAATAATGCATGTTCATTTAAGCTACCCCTAATGAATATGGATGAGGCGTAATGAAATGAACATGATGGGAAATGTGACCTTCAAGGAAAATACGCATTTTGTTAGGTAGGTATTCAAGAAACTTACTTTTTATGTAGGGTAGCTAGTTGTAACTCTATAAGTATTGATTTTATTTGATTTCCATCTTAATCAAATAGGTACCTAGACCTACCTACAAAACTAAAGGATAGACCATCTACTCAGAGTTCAGAGATTTCATGGGCAAAACTTCGCCTTGTTCATATTGTTCATTAGGAAGGAAGTCATTGTAGCTTTTATTGTAAGAGCTGGAAAAGAGTTGGGTGGATTATTGGCTCCTTAGTAAGTAAAACGAGCTATTCAGATTGGTCCCTGTTCAGTTGACAAATACTCGTAAAATCTTTTTGACCCTATTATTTCGAAAATTGTAAATACAGGAAAAAAGCTTTTTGCAAAGAATACGGAAACATTATTTTGCTAAAAATACGTTGTTTTATTCTCGGATCCAGTGAAGTAAAGAGCCTGTTACATATTCTTTGATGATGATGAGGTAAATTATACCAACATTAACTTATAAAGAGTAGAGAGAATAATGCAAAACGTCGCCTCGTCTAGTCAGGCAGGAGAATTTATGCAACGTTTAAAATAGCTATTTTCCTTTGGTAGAGTAAAAAAATAACTTTTATCCTGCCCCGCAGTAACGAGGTCTATTGTCAAGGTACTTCATTAGGTCCTTGGGGGCTTTAAGACTTCAGAATAAGACCAATGTGCGGATTGATTGATGAACTTTATTGGCACCTCTATGTATACTTATAGTTATCTACAGTTGAATCGTATGTATGCTGTAAAAGGTTAAGTCGGATTGGGTTTTTTTATTGTTTGGTATGTGTGTACTTTCTTATTGTTTTAATAGTACAAATAAATACATAATAAGTACTAAAAAAAGTTTTAATAAAGTTATTAGTATTATTATTATGTATTTTATTGCAAAAAAAGTGCTATCCTTCCTCATCCTGTCGCCATTCGTCAAGTGTTTGACACATCACAAAATAATAACACAAAAACAATACGCAACTGCACATTTTAATTGAGTACTCCAATTAAGGAATTAAGTTCTTACTACATTTAGAAAATAATAGTTAATAAAACAAAATTGTACAAATTTATAACTTAACTAGCTTTTGCTTGCGGTTTCAGCCGCATGAAATTTAGTTTGTTACAGATCGTCATAAATTACACTGGTCAACAGTGGTTTTGGTGCCAAGGAACTGTATATATTTTTTGATTAAGGACCTTATACTGGTTGCTTTAGTAGCAAATTTGTTGATTTCCTACGTGTAGTTTTCTAGATTTTGACGTGTATAGAAAAATACAAAATTTCACCAAAATCAGCGCTTATAATATTTTGAAGTGCTTAAAAACTTTATTTTCCACGACTTTTGTGAATGAGGTGTAATGGAACTATCACGTTACATCCTCGAGCAGTAATCAGCCATCATATACCGATCCCATCTGCCTTGGTACCTCTCTTCCAATGGTTTTTAGGTCTTGATAGCATCGCTCTCCCTGTTCTTAGCTATAGCATGCTATAGTGACCCAAGATTCTCTGGGAATTGATCAAGATGACTGTGGAGGTAGTGCCCTTTGATGAAAATTATTACATCCTGAGTTTTAGGGCATGTCTCACAATTTCATAGTAGTTACTAGTCCTGTGATTTCCGAAAAAATTTTTAGTAACTTCAACGAACGAAGTCCACGTAAATCGTTCCAAACGTCCATCAAACTTAAGAAATCAGTATCTTTTATTAATATTCTTATTTGTGGGCCCTCAAAAATTTACTGCTTTAACCTTTTTTTATGCTCAAACCAGAATTTTTTTTTTGTTTTTTCCTCATTTTTTCCACTCTGAACTTCATGTTATGGCTTCTTTGACCATTGAAACATTGCCTCAGTGTTCACATCAGATTATACAAACAATTTCGGGTATCCACGGCTTGAAAACAACCACAATTTCCGACTTAAAGTAAGAAAAATAAGCACTTATTATTAAAATTTTGTCTAAATTTTTGAAATTCTTAACTGTGTACACATCACAAATGTAACAAATTACATTTGGATCGCTGAGGCAACTTCTTGGCAATGCAGACATGATATTAAAATAAATTTCGTTATAAAAATATACCGATAACATTACAAACTGTGCAACCAAAGTACCGATTAAAGCTAAAATTTAAAACTGAGGTTAGATCAAAAACTACACGTAGGAAAAAAAAAGAAAAATATTTTTATTATTACTAATACACACCTAATAATAAACTATCAACAGAATCTCGGCACCATTTTAATTTTGATTTTTTGTTGACCAGTGTTATAGCCTATTATGTTAATCTGGGTTATAAATAAACAATAATACTGTAAAGTATAGAGTAACAAACATCCAGACATCCACACAAACTTTCGCATTTATAATATTAGTAGGAAGTAGGATTAGTAGAATTGGTAATTCAAATCCACCTCTAGTCCTAATTCAAGCACTTGTGAATATTTTTACTCGATAAAAAGAAAACGCGGGAAATAGTCGTGAAATAATTTCCTATTTTTTAACACTACCGCCATCTATCATTGAAGTTGAAACTAGCTGGACTTGGTTGGCACTACTAAACAGTTCCATTTTTCTCCGCAGACGACAGCACGTGGCAGCGCCATGGAGCTCCACGACGACAGGGGGCGCTCGCGCCCAGCACGAACTATTCGAGTTGCTTGAACGAGTACAATGTGGGACCCGGTTAGACGACCAGAGGGCGGTATTGCCGCCTTATTTTTCTCAGGTAAGTCATTTAGTGAATTAAATTAAAGAAATAATTTACTTTACCATACCTTACGTAAAAGTACTTCAAGTATCCGATAGATGGCAGCAATTAAACTACTACTGCTGCCATCTATCGGATACTTTGAGTACTTCTACGGAAGGTAAAGCATCTGGCGCTTCCGAGCAACTGTTTGTATAAACATCATAGTTTCGAATCGTGTCAATAGGTAGCTCTTATTAGTAATCGTCTGGCTAGATTGTTTTTGTTAGGTATTGTTTTGTTAAATTTTTTTTTTAATAAAGTTTTTTTTTAAACCTTAAATCTGTCTCTAATAATAGTAACTTGTTTTAAACAAGTTACTATTATTAGAGACAGATTTAAGTCGGCTGTTCCGTTTCTAACTGTTATCTAAACTACAGATTATTCATTTATTTTGTACTTCAGCTACTGAAGTCAATTTTTTTTTGTTTGGGCGTTCTCGCCCACTTAACCATAATTTACCTATTATCTGTCCATTTGAACTTGCCATGTCACGCCCACAGAATCGTTCCGGTCAAGTTTGCAAATCGGTCAAACTTGACCGAGTAGCTTGACTGTTGACCCTCGACCGTTGGGTCGCAGTTCGTTGGCAAGCATAATGGTCGGAAGCGGTGGTAGCTGCGACCAAGATAGGGTGGGAGGCGAACCGTGACAGAAGTGATGGCGACTGTCTTTTGTTCTTTTAACGTCTCTACTTTTACCGCCATCTGCACGTGGTATTTTCACGCATTTCGAATAATATCACCCACATTTTTACAGTCGAGTAATTTAGAGTTAGACTGCCGATTTGTCCATTGTTTCACTGAGTGTTAGGGACAAACATTTTAATAGCCTATTAATACTATTATTATAATATTCATTCATAACGAAAAAATGTTATTTATAAATAAAATTATCTACTCCAGAAAAATATTGAGCACTTAATTTTTTTAATTTACCTGCGTTTGCCTGATTAAGTCCTATTTCGTTCATATTTTACTTAATTTTTAAGGTAACAAGCTTTTTTTTACCGCGCCAACGGTTAATTTTGACTTCAATCTGCTAAGCTATATTAAAACAATGGCGGCCTTAGGGTGGGTTGCACCATCTTATTTTAACTTTGACAAACGTCAAAAATCTGTCAAACTCCATACAAAAAGCACCGGTTATCGTCATAGTTACCGTTAAAGTTAGGTGGTGCAACTCAGCCTTAATATTTCTCCGCGAAGATTAGCATCTATTGCATAATTAATGAAGAACAAATGTTGATCCTGTCCGTTTGTACATTTAGATTCCATGATATTAAAATTTTGTATAATCAGAATAAATAAAACGTGAAAATAAAATATTTATCAAGGAAAAAAGTAATTACATTTAATTTTGCGGGTTGCCACCAATTTTTGATGATGGATGATGGGTTCAATCCATTAGCAAAAAGAGTAGTGTCCGACCGAATGTTCGGTTTCGGTTTCGTTTTCGGTTGAGTTTCGGTAAAAACACGAGTTTCGGTTTAGTTTCGTTTTCGGCGGCAAACTTGCCGAAACTACGACCGAAACCGAATGTGCATTACGATCATAGTTTATACTTAATTTATAGTATTTTACAATGTGTCCGGGCATGTAGTAATCAAACTTTAAGGGCGTGATCTATGGACAATTTTATCGATGAAAATACTTCAAATTTGGGGCCTAATCCATTTCTCAAAAAATTACAAGGCTTTAAGTTTTTAATTTTTAGAATTCACCTCTTCCTTCAAAAACAAGTGTGGGCACCTTAACACTAATGAGCAAATATTTTGTCATGCGATAGCTAATAAAATGATCTATTAGTAAAGTAGAAAATAGACACAAGTTTCATACATTTTAAGGAAGTAGGAATGGATTTAACAAAACATGACTATTTTCACTTCTTTTTCAGTTATTTTCCAACACAAAAAAACCAGGTCGTTAAAGTATGTCTTATTTGCATTGTATTATTAGTATTTGAGTTATTCTACAAAACGAATGTAAATTTATTAGTCTACGTCTATTACTTTCAAAGCTATTGTTGAACAAAGATACCCCTTCCCAGCCGGTTCCATAGCGCGGCTAGTCATGTAGTCTGAGTAGGTTGTGCGATTCTTTCAGGCAGTGCATTTTCGCATTTCTTTATTTTTCCCTCATAATATGAGCCTTATAAGGAAGTTTCGGTTTCGGTTTCGGTTTCGGCCGAAATAGACACCGTTGCCGAAATTCGTTTTCGGTTTCGGTTTCGGTCGTAAAACTAGTTTCGGTCGGACACTAAAAAAGAGAGTTAAATGAACAAAAAGTCATCATCATTATCATTCTCGTAGCTCCTGGTATGTTTTAAAATTTAAAAACTTTTTTACGGCCAGTTTAAGGTTTTACATGTATGATGACAGTTACAATTTATTTTATGTGATAAGGAAGTGGTAAAAAAATGTTTTATTTTGTAATAGATATGAAATAAACAATAAAAAATACTAATAAAGTAGATGCTAGATTAGAGCACATAATTAACAATTTGCACAATATTAAACCGTAAAACTGCAATGTACTTATTGTACAACAATACATCAAGCTTTGTGGCTTTTAGTTGTAATCTACTATTTGTGTTTTGAAACAAAAATGTATAGTCTGCCAACTAGATTTCCTCTTTTCTATTTTATGTCAAGTTTGTTTCCACCAATTAATTTGGTTTTAAAATAGAATAAAACTGTGTAAAGAATGTGTTCTATCAACAATTTTTCTTACACTTCAACTATTCTACATAATGTTTTTTTTTTTTTAATATGTAATACTCACAATTTTTATTGGTACTTTAAACTTAATGTACCGCTGCGTTTTAGGAATGTATGCTTAAACAAAATCAGACCTATTGGAACTACTTACGTTAGTTTTTAGCTTGAACATAAAGATTGAATTTGTGTAACCGGCTTAAGGTAAAAAGTAAGTAAAATGTATTTGCCTAGAAAACAATTTTACAGAATAGAGGATACATACATATTTAAATCGTACATTATAGTTTTGTCGCTTCCTCTCACCGATTGGAAAATCCGTTGTGGTCGAGTTATTCTAGGTAGGTTTAATAGTGTATTGTTTGTATTTTTATTTTTAGTTAGTTTAGTCGATGTTTAGTAACGGAAACAAACGCTCATCGGATCAATCTTTTATGGTATTGTTCTGGGAAAAGTAGAGGCGAAGTATTTTAAATAGAACCGGACTTCTGACTTATTTCTACTGATATTTGATATTCGTTCTGTGACTTTTATTGAAGTAGGGGTAGCTAGTTTCCCATTCAACTTTCCCTGTCAACTTAGACCTCTCATGTATGTCTAACTATGCCAGTCTAAATATATCTATCATATATCCTATCCATCAAGGATCTTAGAACAATAAAACAAAAATAGCCTTATTAAAAAAAATACCCGGCATGAACACTGAAAAATGTAATTTCCACACTAAATTTTTTTTTTATTTTTTTTTTTTTAAAAGTATTCAACTAATGAAATAATTGCAGTTCACTTCACAGCTGAAGATATGAATGATAGTTTAATATTAATTGCTGCTTGGGTGTTTTACAATGACTCTTAAAAGGTCAATTTGTGTCAATACGAGGGACTTTTGCATCGGGAGGTGACTTCATCGTGGTAGATCTATCATACAATTAAATATTTGATTTGAAATTAAAAGGTATCTTACAAATCCTACTATTTTTAATAGCAAATTAATGCGTAAAAATATGCATTAATGTTGAAATAGGTTTGTATTATTAAAATTATAATATGTTGCTGTAACTACCGCTTATACAATATTATTATGTATTTGGTTTGATATGTTTTATAATGTTGCTGTTCATTTCCTTAATAAATTAAATAAATAATGAATCAATTGTAATACAACATGCAAAAAGGTGGATCTATATTTTACTAGTTAAAACTACAAAACTGACTGAGATATGAATAAAATTAAAATTAATACATTCAAGCAAAATGCCAGGCCATACTTTGCGAAGATTAACGAATTTTTGATCAAAATAAATTGGTTTCTCTGGCTTAACCGGACTTCGTCACGGATATCCGAATAGCTGAAGTAGGGTTACTTCTAAACTAAAAAATACGTCATACGTAAATATGGTTGTGTGATCTATCAATACTTCAATACAGTTCTCATACCACTGTTATTTGATCCACGACTGGACAAGGCCAGCACTAGTGAACGCGGTCTTTGTGGCTACAGCCTATGGCCTTGGTCTGTGATCTAGCATTAGAACTCAATATGCACAATCTCAATGGAACAGGCTACGTTTATCTTTTTGTTAAGGGAACGGATCACAATTTAAACGTAAATTGGGTGTTACACAAAAGAGAGAACGTAGTTTACCTAAGTAGAGTTTTTGCTAGTATTTGACGAATTCTAAAATAGGTTGTCCGCAACTTACTCCTAGTGGATTTCGATCAAAAATTGCCTGGTAGATTAGTCTATTTTATATTCCAATCTAAAGTATTTACATTAATACTATAAAATGAGGGATAGGATGTTAGTAAAGTTGGTTTGTAGAAAGTACACTGGAACTGAAATCAATTTTCAAAATCATGGTACATTATTCCAGAGTTATAGAGCCTGTATTTTTAATACTTATTTCTTCGATATCCGGATTTAACTGACGTCTATCATAGAAAACAGCGGTTTCGATTTTGCGGAAAGAAACCGCTGTTTTCTGTGCTAGTGTTGAATAAGCTTCTCACAGTTCCATAACAAACCTGATTATTTTTGCACATTCATATACATACAGTGTGAGTCACGTTAAAGTGTACATATGAAAAAAGATGAAACTAGACCTATTTTTATCGACAAAAAAGAGGTCAAAAAATTTTTGAGATTTTTTTTAAATTTTTTATAGAATTTTTTTTCTTCCAATTACTTATTGTAAAGAAAACGTAATAACTTTTAAACTAAGCGGTATATCCTGTTAAAATAAACACAGTAATAATGCTAAATAACAGGCGATACTAAAAAAATACATAAAATACACAAAAAATGNGATATGTTAGCGAGTTACATTTCTAAACATGAACCTAAACATTGCAAACTCCATATTCTCCACTCTTATGACCACGATCGTCTATACTAAGTAGCTTAGACTCCACTCGGCCTTTCGTTAACACAGTACAATAAAGACAAATTCAGTAGGTTTTCTTCTGTCACCAAGGAAAGATCGTCATGTTTTACTTAGATATTGAAATAAATTCCAATTCTTTTTGTTGGTTTACAAAGGTTTTTACTTCTTACTAAAAAAACAAGGAAGGCGCTGGACACAGGCCGCTACCAACCGGGCCGCATGGAAAGCAATGGCTTATATGGACGCCCTATGGCTGAGATGATGATGATAATGATGACTCAAAAATCACTCAATCAGAAACGTATGAACAAACAGTAGAGCTATTTGAATTTCCGACTTTTTACCAACAGCTACAAACACAGTGTAATTCATATATTATTTTGTGATCTTTTTTTTATAAATCTTGTTTTTATGTGATTCTTTTGCATATGCCACAAGCGTCAATCTAAACGCTTTTAAGTCAAGAAAATTTGAGTTCACTTGAATAAGTTCTTCTGTGCCTTCCTGCTTTGTGGTAACAGCATTAAAAAGTTGTAGCGGAAATATCTCACAAAGTATGTTTTATAACAGGGTGAACTTATGAGTTTGAAGCACGTACGTAACTTCCAGGCTAATGATGTAGAAGCCACGGTTAATAAACGCAAGATTTTAAAAGTTCATCAATTAGGATGAGATATTTATTAAAGACTGCTTTAACTGCACAGTTACAGGACTATTCTACGGGAGGAAAAACCATAAAATTACTTTTTATTGTGTTTTAACTTTAGATGGAAATATAAGCACCTGTTAATTAAATACATTACAAGAGTATTAAATTTTCAAATTAGACTAGACGATACCATTCTAAAAGCTTAAGTTTTTGGATAAATACAATTTGTTAATTAATACCTACTTACATAAATGTAAATGGAATTATCGATACGTATCTGATTTGCGAATATACGGCTTGAATTGATTTGTAATTTGTGAGATACTTTGATTTCAAGAGTTTAATTATAAATTGAAATACGAATAGCTGAGTCTTCAAAGTCTGGCAAATAGGTAAAAGCTCACACTTACTTACACTCGTATTCACAAACGATACTTGCTTAAGTGAAGCGGCAAATCGAATGCACAGCGTTGAATAGAGCTCTGTGATTGGTTTATGTGTGACCCTGTGCATCCACGCGCACTGTTAGACCTCATAGTAATGTTTGTGAATACGGGCGTTAGCTCACATAATATATTTCCATAGTACCTACCTCACTATGAGAATTGTCCGTGGTGTCTCTTTCTTTTTATTTTTTTAATAGATTTATCATCTTCTTCCATTTAATTTTACATAAAGAAAGTTGATCCAATAAAGAAAGTTGATCCACATCACCAATCAATATCCTTCTATTTTTATAATTTTGTTTTAGTGGAAATTTTATAACCGTTTAACATTCCTTCGGGGCTAACTTGGCCTTCACTGGGTGGCTTCAGAAAGTCAAGTTACAGATTCTGGCTTCACAGCTAGTATTTGAAACTGGATAATACCTAGGTACTGAAAGATTTACCTTTTTAAGTAGGTAACTAGAGTATCTATAGGTATTCTAGAGTCCCATTTAACGTGCTTGAGAGACTCATTTATTGCTGTCAAAAAATTTAATATGTTCATAGACGCTTAAGACGAGTAAAATATCACCTCTCTTTAAGGGGAAAGGTAGGCGTGACAATATGGATCAATACCGACCAGTGTCAGTGATACCTGCGATCGCTAAAATCTTCGAAAACGGACTCAGCACTCGTCTAACAGAGTACCTATGCTCCACAGACACGCTGTCCGACAAACAGTACGCGTACCGCGCCGGCCGCTCGACGACATCGCTCGCGAGAGAGGTAGTGCGCCGAGTAGTAGATGCCCGCGAACGGAAGCAGCATGTGGCAGTGCTCTGCTGCGACCTATCAAAGGCATTTAACGTTGCTGATCATAAAGCACTATCAATAAAACTGCTGTATTACGGAATCCGTAGTAATGCCCATCGACTGTTAACAGATCTACTATGCCGTCGATCTCAGGTAGTAGTAGGAAATAGAGGCAGATCTAAGTCTGAACCAGTAACAACGACAATGGGGGTAGCGCAGGGTTCCTCAGTATCTAACATCCTGTTTTCATTGCTTTTGAATGATCTCCCACAGTACATTAAGACTGGAGACATTTTGATGTACGCTGACGACATTGCTGCGATCGTGCGTGCGCCTGGTATTGATGAACTTGAGTCGAAATTGAACACAACAATATCAGAACTCGGTGTCTGGTTCAGGACTAACGGACTAGTTCTTAACCTGACAAAGACACATTTTATACATTTCTCACTATCCGGGAAATCCGATAGGCCAGTTAGTGTGACATTAGAGGGAACTCGACTTGAACAAGTGCAATCCACTACCTTTTTGGGCTTCGAATTAGATCGGGGCCTGACATGGACCTCGCACATGGATAAGTTGTGTGGAAAGTTGGGGAGCGCGTGCTTCGCATTGACCAGACTATCTCGGGTAGTAGCAGAAGATACGATGCGAACATGCTACTTCGCAACCGTGCACTCGCTGCTGCAGTATGGTGCTGAGCTCTGGGGTCTCGGTGCCGACCGAGAGCGGGTATTTAGGATGCAGAAACGCGCTGTGAGGGCCATTGTACGGGTATCGCAGCGAACAACTGTTAGGCCTCACTTCAGAAACCTAGGTATACTCACCCTGCCGTCCATAGTAATTTACTAGGTAGCTATATACACGCGCGAGAACCTGGACTCATTTGTGAGACATAGGGATCGTCACAACTATAATACTCGCTTCGCCGAAGCACTAGTATCGACTGCAGGTAGACTACGAAAGTCTGACTCTTTGACGCACGTATTGGGGCCTAAAGTATACAACCGACTGCCTAAAATAGTGAAAGAAGCGGTATCACTCCATTCTTTCAAATTTCAACTAAAAAAGTGGTTGATCGAGCAGGCGTTCTATAAAATTGACGAACTGTTTGGAATTTAATTATTATTGACACTGTTACCCACTATTTATTTTGACATTTAATTGACATTAATTCTATTTGTATTATTAATTTATTTGGACATGATGTGTATTTCTTTCTTATTAATACTGCAATTGTTTATTATTAATAAGAAAATTTATTGAAAATTTGACATGTAATGAACATTATGAATAAATTTCTTATTCTTATTCTTATTCTTAGATTTTAAAGATAGTATGAACGCTTTAGCAAAAGCTGTATCTGTGTTTATTTAAACACAGTAAATTGAACCATGAAACTATTCTCCTTAGCATGTTAATAAAGAGCTTACAATACAAAAGAAATTACCCCGCGGCGTTTTCAGCAATTAATGGAAGTATTACCTAGTGTTTTCCTTACCTACACCCATTACAACTTTCCGAGCGGGCGGAAAGAAGAAAATTAAAATGAACGCAAATTAAAAGTATTAAAACAGACTGTTATAAGTCGTTTCCTTACAAATGTACAGACGGACAGACACTGACGTGGAAATAAGTTTTATCCGAGTTAAGACTCATGAATATTTATCTCAGCGCCTGCGGGTAACGTAAACTTTTCAACGTTTCCCACTTGATCTAACTTTACTCTTAGAACAGCTAGGGAGTGGTTTGGAACTCGTGAAATATTTTTTTTCGCAAACCATTACAACCAAAGTTAAACATGAAAGGAAGGTCAACAAAGTAGAAGCACAAGCAGATTTAATAATCCCATAATTATTGAATAGATATTCAAACACTGAACTCTACCTAATGATACCAAAGCTTTCTTTGTTATCTACTCGAACTAATCTATAATTCGACATTTTAAGCTTTTGTTAGACTAAGGACAGCCATAATCCGAACCGACTTTTAGTTGGGCGATAGTTGGGTCGGGCTGTTAATCAGTATGGAGATGTATGAAATTGCGCACATTACACAGATTGATTCTTCATACAAATTAGAATCGGGCCTAACTATCGGCCGACATAAGTCGGTGATCTGCGCCTAGTCTTACAAAAGAATAAAATGTCGAGTCTAAAATGAAACATTTCTGTATCAATAGATTTTTATTTTAGTTACACTATACACTTTTATTGTTTTAACCACACATACCATTGCCACCCCAGTTTACGCGTGGCTACAGATTTTTTAAGTTCAATGAGCTGAAAGAGACATGCGAATAAAATCCGCGCCATTTTGACTGTGATAGAATGCTGTGTGTGACGTCATATGAGCATTGGATCAAAATGTAATAAAAGTTTATGATATTTGGTATTTCTATAAGTGATTTCTATTAATTTTAAAACACCAACTTACTTTTAATAAAACGAAATTTAAAAAATGTGCTCAATTTCCATTCTACTAAGAAAAAATCACAATATCTTTCAGTAATTTGGGATACGGAACATTTTCATGGGAAAAATAAAACAGCTAGTCCGTCTCAGTAGGCTGGAGAAGATAATAATAAAGACGCCAATTACGAAAATTATTTCAGGCTAACTAGCCTTCAAATTACTAAATTTTATTTAAATAAAATTTTCTAAGCCATGACTAAAAACAATACTTTTGAATTTACCCGCTTAAGATCGTAATTTCGAAATCAATAGGCGTAAGTTATGAAAGGTGGGCCTTACTGTAAACTTGTCAATTTTCAAAAGATATTATGCATAATATTCTTTACTAAGCTCCGTACCTACGTTCCAGTGAACTGTCTGTTCTCCACAAGCTTTACCACGAGCCGTGCGTTCACACAACTTTTGTTTGGAGTTAGGGGTAAACACATTAGGTAGTGTTTGCATAGGCGCCGGCATTACGAACTTGTTTGATCTTAAGACAAAACAACCGGGTTGTAATCAGGGTCAACATGGCAATTTTTAAATTATTGTGATTGTAGAAAGATTAGGGATAAGAATGGCATTTTAAAATCAATTTGATACAATACAGCCCTGTCTAAATATACCCAGTAGGCCTTTTATCGATCTTAAGACAAAACAACCGGGTTGTAATCATGGTCAACATGGCAATTTTTAAAATATTGTGATTGTAGAAAGATTAGGGATTATAATGGCACTTTAAAAATCAATTTGATACAATACAGCCCTGTTTAAACATACCTAGGCCTTTTATCGCGCCATTTTATCGCTTTTACGCGATAAGCCCATACGTTTGTCGTCTAAAATGCAAGCAAGCAAGCAAGCTTTGTAAGTTTGCAAGCTGTGTATACCTTTAAGTGAAAGTGCAATTAGCTTAATATTTTGCGTATTTTTTAACATATTGTGTATTGTTGTCCCGGCTGGAGACAGTTTTTCATGAGACATTTTCCTGTGTTGCTGAAACCAAAATCAAAAGGCCCTTTCTAGGGCACTTATACACATCCCAAATATAGCTCGCCCTAGGGCAAAGCTTGCTCCTTGTCAATGGGCTTAAACGTAATGGTAAAATGATAAAACTTAAAAGACCTTCCACGAACTTTACTACCTTTCCTTGAAAGGTGATTTTTAAAAATAGCATTAAGTGGAAGTGAAATTATCTACGAGTTCTGGTCGATCCATGATTTCGTTTAAAATAAATACCAGTGGCAGACTTTGATTTCTCAACAGAATTTATGTTAATTGAACTCTTACGGTGTTTAAACAAACCATAATTTATGTCAACGGTCAACAATTTCGCCAGCATTGTGGATAACTTACTGATTAACTGCCTTTGCAAAATAATGCAGACAAAGCATTAATAACAAACAACTTAATTACTTGATACTGTTCAATGTTATCGTTAAGGAGTTTATACACCCTATACATAAATTAACAAGCAAACGATATTAATTTAGTTTCTATATTTGCAACGAAATTAATTTGAATCCTATAAATGCCAAACAAGATATGTACTTATGCCTAATTAAGTACCTAGTTTTTAGATTTTTGAATTTATAAATATTTCTCGGTCATGATTTTAGAAAACTTGACGATATTGTTTGTGCTCGAACCTGTACCTTTCGCTTGCCATGGATCTGCTGCGACCACTCAGCGACGGAAGTGGTAAGCTAGTAGTAGTTTCCAATTGTATTTTCAGCGCCGTTTCATGTACTAGGGTAGAATTTACCTTTACAATTAAATATAAACACAAGAATGGAAGTAAACCAGTGACTTTTCAAAGTAACTTTCTTGATTCAAATCTCATTGAATAATATGTTTAACAAGATAATGTTAAACTTTGTTAAAAATAATAAGAAAGCTCCCAGTGAAGACGCTCCCTTAGGTACAACACGGCGCAACAGCCCAGCCTGTGCCATAAAATTCGCAAAATGGACAACACGGCCATGCTATCAACACAGTAAATTATTTGACAAGAATACATTAATCTTTATCTCGCAATACCTGACTTATGCCTGACCGGGGCCTTTATAAAGGGATTTAATTAGTGGCGAATACGATAAGTGTGTGGTCCAGCGGTTATCGCATAACAAGAGTTGAATATAATCTCTAACTCATTCATAATGTCTGGAAGGATTAAATACTCTGATTAAACTGACTTTGACAAAGATTTAAAGCTTTGCCAGCGATGTGTTGGACTTTTTACGCTAAACCTCTTTTAGATAAGTTGGAAAATGTACACTTTAATCTTGAAATGCTAATGCTGTTTGCTTACTGATGTTATTTTTGCGACATATTTNTCAGAACAATATTTGAAGTTTTGAATTTGAGATTAAACTTTAGTTTTCAACTTTTCAAGATTTTCAACCGCATGGCAGATATTTTGCAAAAGTTTTAACATCACGCCTTGAAACCTACAGGGTTGTTGCTTCGACTAATTTATTAAATTAATTTATCAAAGATTCCGTTCGCAACTTGCTAAAATTGTACTTGTTCTTAAAGATTCACGTGAGCGAACAATACTTTGGAATTGTCGTTATATTTGATAATATTGACACAGTTGGTGTTAAGAGAGTAGGTTATTTTCTTTTTTTCTTTCAGTTCTTTTCGTCGATTTGACCTAAGAATATGTCATCTTTATTAAGTTCAAGTATCACGTATTAACAACTGAGATGGCACACCTTTAGTTGCTATAAGTAGTTCTAACATGGCTAGAGTTTGACATACATTTAATGTTGTCTAGAAATCCAAGTTCTTTTATTAAAGAGGCAAGGTTATTGGATTATTTTTAACATTCTAATGCGCCTTCATTGCAATTACTTACATCGCTCTTAGAGTTAGCTCTTTAGTAGATTAAACCCAAAGTAACATTAATCGAATGATAGCCCAATGTGCTTTTCGAAGAACGGAGTCATTTCAATTTGCCATCATCATCATCATCAACTAGGTAAATTTCTATTAGGCTTTTATAATAGCAAATATTCTCCATATGCCTCCATTGTGTCGTTAAGGACGTGTTTTCAACGAGTTTTACTCGTCCGTATCGCAACCGCGGGTGTAGCCCAACTTTCAATTCGGAGCAGCATTTGAATTCTGAATTTGTTAGTTATTTGCGTGAGGACATGAGTTTTGAGTTTAATTGCGCTCATTTGCGGTTATTGTTTTATTTGTCACCCATTAAGAACTCTAATGGGATAGTGAAATTCGAATTCTATTATAGGCCCTGCGACTGTTTTGCAGCGATACAAACGCGATTCAGTCGCGATGCAGCATCGATACAGTCTCAAAACAACTTTACACGCACGCGATACTACAAGCTGCGATACTATCGCAATGAAGTCGCACGACTGTAAATTGCAGTTTGTATCGCTGCAAAAAGTCGCAATTATTAGTACTAAGCTCTAAGCCGTATATTTTAGAAATTAAACTTTTTATAAATCCTGGGTCGTAGTTAATTATTTTTTGTAAATAGGACAGTAATGTTTGGATTACTTACCTACCTACCTCTTACTCGTACATGGCATGGGTAGTAGGAATTCATTCGTTTATTTCATGATAATATTATAGCATTCACATAAGACATAAGGCATAATTTTACTTGAAAAGGTAACTCACGTACAACAGTAACAGGTCATAATAGAACACACAACTAACTTACACTGTGTAAATGCTCATAAGCTACTCCACTAAGAATACGCATGTTAGGGTTACTTAAACTTGAGTGCTACTTAATTATTACATTGCACATTATTAAGTTTGAGAAAACTTTCTACTCCGTGTAAGGAGGCGGGTTTTCCCATAGGATTGACAGACGTGACGATCTGTGTTTTCGTTTAAGAAGTTTTAAGATAATTAGTAAGTTGTTTATACTTTGTGTTTTGCTTGTACTTTGAATATAATACAGGTAGGTATATTACAGCCTGGAATAAACAGCTTGGTCGCCAATGAAATGGGGTTAGGCTCGAAAGTAGGTAAGTAGGTATTTAAGATTTAGCTGTAACTATCTAGAAATATTTTACAATTTGATATTTTTGTACACAATAAGCTAAGTTTGCGCATAAATCGATAGTTTCAATCGATCGATTTATCAATAAGAACAATAATCAAAAAGACCTAGCGATTATCGACAGATACTAGATAAGTCATCTTTGACAGACAGTTTAGATGAATAATTAAATTAAAATAAAGACCTTTCTTCTATTTGAGCAAAAACTGTTTATCAATATTTTAAAGTTAAAAATTAAACGGTTTGACCCCAAAATACCAATTTCGTTCCAAACAATATAAACATACAGTAACTCTAGATATTCCATAAATCACCATGATTTATAATTCACACGGTTGCTATTATTTGCGTTTTTCCTGTGATAATTGCGTAATCAATACGCTGTCTTCCTACGCACACCAAATACTGAATTGGAGGCGAAATTAAACGTTTACAAGCCCATAAATTATTCCAAAGTTTATCGCTAGTGAATATTTATTATAGCAGTAATTAGGTTCGTGCCTTCAAGGTTTGCGCAACGGGAGTCTGTCTAACTAAATAAATTAAACATTCCGTCCCAACACACTGACACAGTGTACGCACATTAAGTTATTTAACTCCACTATAACAGCATTAAACAGCTGAAGGAGAGTAGCACATTAAACTCCACTATAACAAACAGCTAAAGGAGAGTAGCACGTTAAGATACTTATAAAAGCTCCATACGGCCCAGTTTATTGATCCGTAATTAAAATAAACTTTATTAAAATTTTGTTACCAATGGTTATACTAACAAAATGTAAATTAATAAAATTGTGCTAAGATTCAAGCTAGCCTGCGCGTTCGAAAAACGCAACTTATCATTGATTATTTTAATTAGTTATTTTTACTATGGATAAAAAAAACTGGCCCTAACATAACCCTACAAATTTTATTATTCTGATTTTGATAAAAATAAAACAATATTTTACAGAAACTAATCCAAACAGGTTGGAGCTTTCTTATAATATCATCACCGGTTATAAATAGTCCTTTTCCTGTCTAAATTATTGCTCTTGTTACTTGTTTTGTTAGAAATAGGTAAGTCAGTTGTACGCTACATTTGGCAACTAGACAGAGTCTATGAGTCAAATGGTGTTTTAGATTCTGTAATAAGTTGCTCCTACAACATACAAATTAAAGTAACATCATCTACTTACTATTTTGAGTTTACTATAACTGTTTATACTGTGCTGAAGTAGCGATGTCAACTTTTATCAAATGAAAAAGGAAAATGTTTGGTGTTTATACACTTCTAGAGAGGCAAAGCCAAAAGGGTTTGTACACAACAACAAACTNAGCAACAAACTTAAGACGAATTTCGGAAAGTTCTAACTTCTAGTGTTCCAAATTCCAAGGCTAACTTAATCGTTTTATACGTGGGATTGGGAGAAATTTCACATTTAAGAGGATGTCACAGTGCCTAAGATATGGGAGTGGCAAGGGAGGATGATTTACGCCCGTATTCACAAACATTACTATGAGGTCTCACAGTGCACGTGGACGCACAGGGTCACACACGAACCAATGACACAGCTCTATTCAACCCTGTGCGTTCAATTTACTGCTTCACTTAAGCAAGAATAGTTTGTGAAACGGGTGTTAGTGACGGTCAAACGTCAGCGAGACTTCAGATTTGTAAGCCATTTCACGTCATAATTATGTCAATATCACCCTTTCCATGCCTCAGGCACTGACTGGGGGAAGCGTGCTAGCTAGACCTATTTACCTATTTAATTTTCAGAATCCCTTCTTTGTTACTTGGTTATCAAACATCACTTTGTTATCATCAACACTACCGTTCGTCCTTTGTAGACTATTCCTTTCAACAGCAACAACATGTTTTTATGTCCAACATGTAAACATAAATTTGAATCTATAATGAGTCCTCCATGTCTCTTTTCATTATTTATTAGTCCACACACAATTTAAAATCAATTATTATTGGACTATAACGTTCTGAGAACTGGCCAAATAATTAAAAGCGACAAAACATTATCTTAATGGAAGACAATAAATCAGAAACTTAATATTTCAACACTTGTTTCGGACACGGCATTATTAAAATAAACCATTTATTAATTAGCATTAGCAATACAGATACGCTGACAACAAAAAATCTTGTACTTTTAAGGGTTCCGTACCCAAAGGGTAAAAATGGGAGCCTATTACAAAGACTTCGCTGTCTGTCTGTTATAGTTCTTGCAACTCACGAAGGCGAATGAGCTTTGTGTGTGTAAGTGTACATGCACACAACGTTAGTTAATGTCTGTCAAAACTTTTGAAAAACGAACAGTAGCAAGCTACCACACATGTAAAGCTCACTCGCCTTCGTGGATTGCAACAACTATGCCAGACTGTATCTCATGAACCGTGATAGCTAGACAGTTGAAAATTTTCACATATGATGTAATTCTGTACAATATTTTTTTTTTATTCACAACGAGGAAGCTCTTGGCATGTATCTCACCTGATGGTAAGTGACCATCAGGCCGAAGGTGGAAGCGAGCTTCACCCGGAATCCTCAACCACGGAGGGGGGCATACAATAAATCGTCGTACGGAACTCGTCTTGCGCGAATCCGACTCGCACTTGGCCGGTTTTTTTTCTTCAAGTTACTGGACGAGTTGTAATTTGAATGCTAACGACAATAAAATGTCACAAAGAATTTAACGTTCACGATTTATTACTACTTTTTTGGATTTCATTTTTATGTAGTAGCAAAACAAGTATAATCACGATTCATCATTCATTTTATTAAAATGTTCATAAGAGGAAATGTAACATTTCTTGTTTGTGTGTAGTCTAATTTTTTATCGAAATTTTGATCATCGTGTTGGTATGCAAATTTTAACACCGCTATAAAATATTTTAAAATAATAAACATGAAATCAAGTGATGAATATAATAGCAAAATCATACTATTACAAAAATGACGTGAGTTTGTGAATATGGATGGATGTACTGAAGACAATCTAAGCTTAATGCTGCATTCAAGTAAACCAAGCGAAGCTTACGAAAATCATAATTCCCTATCATGTCCATAGTTCACAAATTTTTTAATAATAAATTCTTTTATAATGCGAACAGCTAGGGACTGGAATTCGTTGCCTGCTGCTGTCTTTCCCGAAAACTATAATCCGGGCCTCTTCAAGGCGAGAGTGAATAAGCACTTACAGGGCAGATTATGTACCATCCTAGACTGCATCCCACTTAACATCAGGTGCGATTGTGGTCAAATACCTGCCTTGTTATGCATAAAAAAAAATCTTTGCTCAATAGCCTTTAGGGCTAAAAGGAAGCTACAGAATACCCGAAAATCCTTAAATGCCTGTTTGCAATGAGATCGAACACAATACACCGATTAGCAGCGCCGGGGTATTCCAGCAAATTGAACGGAGCTGTACCGCCCCAAGCTACATCCTTCATAAACTCTTTCAGTTAATTCGTAAAATTCCTGATTGGTTCGTTGCGAAATTGTTCCTTGTTTTTATCCAGTTTGGGAAATGTCGATTACATTGAACGTAGCAAATGTATTACTTTTATTTCATTAAAATCTGAGTGTAACAATGTGGAATGTTTATTTAAAGAGCCATTAATGATAGGTATTTATTTATTTAGAGATAATTATTTTAAAGAATTCAAATCTAAAACAATTTATGTGTTAGGCTGAGTTGCACCACTTAACTTTGACCGTAACTATAACGATAACCGGTGCTTTTTGTATGGAGTTTGTCAAAGTTCAAGTAAGATAGTGTAAAGATGACCCACGCTGAACTGTTCCGCCAAACTCAATGACAGGGGGGCGCTACCATCGTTCAACTATATGGTTTCCAACATGGCAAAAATGTGAACCAGCGATCCGGTATTGACGGTGGCGCCCCACTGTCAATGTCATCGACAGGACAGTCCAGTATTTTGGAACTATAACTCAACCTTACTTGTAAAGCTAAACAACAATAGGTCTGGCCCTTTACTGAGTAAGTGCCTGAGGTATGAGAGCAGCTCGGGAGAGGTGGCATTAACATTATGACGTGACAGAGCATACAACTGAAGTCTCGCTGACGTTTGACGTCAACAAAAAGAGGTTTCAGTCGCTGAATCCATTAAAATTAAATATTTTTCTTCCAGCGACTAGGACCACTCTTAGATAATTTAAAGAAATATATTATTCAAGCAAAAATCGGTACAGTGCTAAAATTTATGAGTGGTCCCAGTCGCCGGAAGTAAATGATTTAATTTTTGCCTCAACCTCAACAAAAACATCCTCCCATGACGCTCGCATACCTCAGACATTGAAAAAGTTCTTCCCTAGACCTATAATGTGAAAACGACTTCTTTTCTTCTTTGCCTGGCCCATTCCCATTTTATTTGGGGTCTGCCCTCCGCGTCATGCGTCTCCAGGCGGCTCGGTCCTGGGTTGTCTTACTGTTAAGTTGGGCTTCTTTATGGTCGTTATTGATTACGGACATCCATGTAATTCGTGGTCTTCCTTGTCCGCGGGGCTTAGTTTGGATGTCTAGCACTTTTCTGGTCATAATTATGGTCGGGTGGTCGCCTCATGACGTGTCTGTACCACCGCAGACGGCTCTCCTGAAATTTAGCTGGGATAGGTCTCACTTTGAAGGTGCCTCTTATGTGTGTGTTCCTTACATGGTCTAGCCTAGTTACACCATCTGCCCATCTGAGCATCTTCATCGCATCGCAATTGGTTTTCGTACTGCTTTTTGAGCGGCCAGCATTCGGCTCCGTATGTCATGGCTGGTCTGACGGCTGCTCTGTATACTCGTCCCTTTATGCGTCCCTATAATGTGAGAACGACATCGAAAACAATGTATTCTTAGCGTCATAAACCTAAAAACTATC
The DNA here is from genome assembly GCF_004193835.3 of Ostrinia furnacalis. Classification (NCBI taxonomy): domain Eukaryota; kingdom Metazoa; phylum Arthropoda; class Insecta; order Lepidoptera; family Crambidae; genus Ostrinia; species Ostrinia furnacalis. The sequence goes on from NW_021133896.1 coordinate 171,724, forward strand.
GCTTAGTTAAGAAAAACTTTTAATACAAAAAATGTATTGCTCTGCCAACTGTCACTGATTACTATCATTTATAGCATTGTCTCCATCAGCCATATGGTGACGAACGAAGACAACAATGTTTTACGACAATATGGAGCCATTATCTCTTTAATTGTCAGTGGCGAAATCGTAAAAAAGTAATTAATGTCCTGGTGGTTCATTTGTTACATTTGAAACGTTTTCAATGTAAGGTTTTTTGTAAGAATCGGTATTAATTGCTGTCAACTTTGCCCGTGCCATTTGGTATATTGAAAAGACCTTCTAGATATAGTTTTAAAAGTATTTACTAAACGATTTTTATTTTACACCATACCCAATCGCGGTTATAGGCAACTTTATTGCAAAATAAATGTTTCCAAACAACTACTTTACCTAAGTAGCTCAGTTGGAAGAGCAGTCGCCCGGCAAGCGGAAGGTCGTGGGTTCGAGTCCCGCCTTAGGCAGTTCGATTTTTTCAAGTTTTTTTTTATGTATAACAAGTTGTTTATTTAAAATTTACTTAAGTAATGTTACACTTACACACAATGTTGGTAGAAGTTGAGCCAACATTATTCGCTGATTCTCAAGAGCATATTATAATTTTCGACAAAACATTAGTTTGTTTTTGTCTCCCAAAGAGTACACACACGAATCTAAACTGTCGTTTAACGTAAGCCACCGTTATTCGTACCGAAACTTTGAACGGTTAAACTTTGTAACAACAGCTCGAAACTTCCGAACTGGTTATAACCGGATAGTTTTTCAGTCGCTATCCGAAAGGTTAGCATCATAGTGCTTCTTAGTCAGTGCCTGAGGTAAAGGAGCGACACTGGAGGCGTGACATTGACATTTTATGACGTGACAGTGCACACAAATCTGAAGGAGATCTGAAGTCTCGCTGACGTTTGACCGTCTTTGGATTAGGAATGTTATGGATATGTAGTTTCGATTATGGATACGGTTACGGATATAGGAATAGTATTATACCGGTTTCGGTTACGGTTACGGATATCTGTGCTTTAGAATGAAATTTGCAATAGTTGTCCAACACGGTTTATTCATGGCCGCACACTTTACATCGAATAAAAAGTAATAAAAAAAATTAAAATTGATACTAGATGGTATTATAAAGGTAAATCAGGCTGTTATGCCTTAACATTTAATGCTATACAAAAAACAATTTAACTGCACATCCGGAACTATCCGAAACTTTTGAATCGGTTACGGTTTCGGATATCTTTTTATTTCGGATATCCGAAAGTTTCGGTTACGGTTACGGATATCCATAACATCCCTGCTTTGGATGATATCACCCAGGTGAACAAAGTGTAATAAATATAATCCACAAAAATACACTATAGTGCCGCTCCCATAACTCAGGCACTGGCTGAGTTAAACGCTAGTATACCTGAATAGTGATAGTTGAAAGTAAACCTATAGTGTTATTTGAGCATTCATCTCATTTTTCTTCGGACGTCTTTAGTCCATCGCTTCTGATTCGGTCCCTTTGTTTTTTTTTCTGGTGACATGCCGAGGGCATCTGTTTTTGCCGCCGTGACGTTAATGACTGATGTTCGCGTGTCAAATTCTTTTTGTTGGTCAAAGATTAGCAATGATTGTGCGCTCATTACGACATTCTCACAGAGTAACAGAAAAAGCTAAGGGCATTAATCAATAAAAGTGGTAAAAAGTAATGTAACTTTTTGAACGTTGTAATATTTTATAGGCTTTTAGTTAATTTAATCTACTAATTGTCTGCTCATAGACTATAGATCTTTTTTCAAAGTTTTAGTTGGCCAATAGACAGCTTCTTAACAGAGGGTAGAGACTCTGGTTATGGCCAGTGCACCATTTTTGCCCATTATGTTGAAAGTATAAAAAAATCTGATATTATTAAAAATAATATTCATTAAATAATCTGAATATAAAACATAATTTTAGTTTAAATTTAGAGTAGCCAAAAAAGATTCATAGATGTCCAAAACCGGCACTTCTACACAAAATAACGTGGTGCTCTAACAGTGTCACACATCTGTATAACATTTAGTCTTTGCCAACCAAAGACGCCGACAAAGAAGCGCTACGGTGCGTGCGAAATGTTTCACACGTCCCGAGACAGCCACACGTGTTGCAATAAAAAGTTACAATTCACCCTAATTGCTATTCTTTAATCACCCGTTTTAATTTAGTCTGACTAATACTGAGTGCTCTTAAAAATTCATGGTAGCAAATGAACAGACTATTAACTCTAAATATAAAATTTAAGGGCTCTTTTGTTTCTGCCTAATTCTGTAGTACCTAATTTTGTTTCATTAATATCAATAAGTAAAGTTACAAAACATTGTCTGGTTTACATTTAAAAACTGAACGGATAATAATAACTTTAACATTCATCCGACAATGAAATTCAATTATTTCTTAAATTAACTATTCATAAACTTAGAGCGCGCTGAATACTTTCCTCATAACATTGTTAAAGGATTAAGGGGTAACAGACAACTTGCGAAGTCTTACCCGGCGAAGTTTGAATGTACACGAAAATGTGAGCCGTCTTGAGCAATAAGGGTGCTCTTAAACTCGGTAGGGTGTAGCGCGAAAGTATGTCGGCGTGTTCTGTCGAACGGAGAACTAATTAATCCAATGAGCGGCGTCTCTGCCATAACGAGGGCCGTCGTTTGTGCCCCTTCCGTTCGGTGTTACTGGAATTGTTTCGGAAATCGATCCAGCTTGCACGGATAGGTTTTAAATTCGCTCGCCCTTCTGCGGTTTTTAGTCTTTGGTCCTTTCTTTTAAGTTAATTTTAAATAGTTAGGTAATCTTGAAGTAACAGAAAGCTAGTTTAATACTAGATTTATTAAGTGCTTAGGTAGCCTAAACTCCCGTTTTTTTATAATTTATATTTTAGATTGTTAAAGAAAAAGACGACATTCATTTTTTTTAAATCAACGTAACCCTTGTTTTTGTACATTTTTTCAAAATAAACAACGTACGATAAACAATGAAAACCGTTTGCTTCAGTTTCAAACGATGATCTGAATTTCGACAAAGATAAAGCAATAAGTTTGAAATACAACAAGGAAAGAAATAAACAGAACGTCAAAAGCCGTTTGCAATTTGTATCCTGAAATCTCCATTATTTGTACTGTTCAAATAAAAACAATTCTCTGCTCAATTTCCTTATCCCGTTTAATTTGCGATGAAATTTTGTTTTGTATGGACAGAAACGTTAAACGTATAAAATATGTATATTGTACAATGACATAGCGTGGCAGGGGTACGTATTAAGGTGACTTTACCTTAATTCTTAAAAACTCTATCTTCATTTATTAGTAGGTGACATTTGAAAAAATACAGGGTGAAACTCACTCAGGATCTAGTTTTCTTTTAAATTTGAAGTGTCAATCTAGCTATTACTTTTTTGCCAGGCAACAAATAATCATAAACTATACAAAACTGTCAAATTTTATTCAAATACAAGTAATTTATCTTCCAACAAACCATCTAGGTGCTAGATTACTCGTAATAGCTCACACCCTGTATATCTGCAAATACACTGGCAAATTGCACAATTGATACAAACGAGTTCTCCTCTGTCACTGTATAAATTGATTGATTGCAGCTAGGGATGTAATCTTCATTTTTCATTCGGCTACTCTGTGTCAATCCGCGCCGTTAGTGTTGCTGACTGACAATTTTTCTCTAACACCCTACACTAATGATTTTCTGGCAATACTTGTTCAGATTTATTTGTAAAACTGTAATACAGAAAGATGCATCTAGTTTCATGTAGCGCACGAATTCAGCTAACATTATCATCGATTAAAAACTATAATGAGGTAACTGACCATACAATTTACTATTTGTGCAGTTGACAAGTCAGAGGATTAGCAGCCTTTTGACATGACCCACAAATGTACGTCATCATATAAGTAATTAACCTTCAATCAGCTTTATTTCAGCTGCCAATCTCCTAAACCGAACTAACGCCCGTATTCACAAACATTACTATGAAGTCTCACAGTGCGCGTGAACGCACAGGGTGACACACGATCCAGTCATAGAGCTCTATTCAACGCTGTGCGTTCGATTTGCTGCTTCACTTAAGCAAGTATCGTTTGTGAATACGGGCGTAAGAATCCAATTAAAAAGACAAAAAACCTCGTTCTACTTCTTAATACCTACTTGAAAGTCAAATTAAGTATCAATAAAAATATAAGTGCCTAATCTACACTATCACACTTCAGCCAAATCTACGAACGGAGAGCCAAACGCAATTCCGATTTATCCAAATTAGTCTCATTTAACCCTAACTTCGTATTAGCGAGAGCTGGCTCGTACCGAGAACCTGCCACTTCATAGATAATAGACATCGTTAGTAGGCTATCGTCGTTCTGGGCGTTTCTTTTTCAAGTCATTGAGTCAATCGTTTATCACCCGCCTGTTGTGTGAAGTTTTGGGTTTCGGTGGGCGTGGAGACGGCTTTGTTCAAATGCAAATTTTGGTACAGTTTTACGAGAAAGCCGACTTTACTTTGATGACCACCGATGTTGATTTTAGTAAAACATGTGGTCGAACAAATGTTAATGCGTTGGATAATTCTTGGAAGTAGAGTTCAATATAGCAAATACTGGCACAAGCAAATAAAATGCCCTTTATTATTTCAGGGTTAGAAATAAAAGAAAAATGTTGGCTCCACACCATCCTAGTTCTTATTTACGAAAGTCGTTTTGGACGTCGGCCTCATTAGCCGAGGTAACTGGTGCAAAATTTGCCAAAGTCATTCCACGAACTGGCTTCTCCTGCTCTGATTCTTGCCAAATAAACCGACCGTGTAAGGTAAATAGCCTTCAGATAGCCAAAGTGTATTTACAATGGCTATCCTTTTTAATCACCCGAAAAAACATTACGGTTGGTTTGATTTCTTACCGTCAATTATGTGCTGTGTATCTTAGAGATAGATAATGTTAAAATCATTTTTCTTTTATCACTGACAGTTCATACTGTCTTCTAAGATATACCATATACGTACGTAAGCCTGGGCGTTTAATCATATTGTGCTAAATACTTTCACACTTACATCTTACGGTGCTATACGTAATTCTGCTACAAAAATGTGGTGTGTCTTTCATGGGACTGTTTTATCGTGTTCAATATCTTTCAAAGAATTACACGATCTTTTAATTTAGCACCTGTTATGTACTCAGATGTATTCGAAAATTTAGTGCCTTTAGACTGTACAATGTATTTGGTAAAGAGTGAATAAACTCAAACGAAAAGAACGGAATAGAATAAAAGAGCACTCTAAAAGTCCCATTTGAGACTGGCCCTAATGAGCCTAAACTGTACTAAAATTTCACCGTCTCTACAAACGGCAATAGATTTTAAACGCATCCAATGAGGGCTATCGTTTTTATACCTAACAGTTGGCACCCCTGGCGATTGACAGGACCTTACTCTACAGTGGCGCCATCTTGATGAGTGCAAATGCGATAGTCCTCCTACCACTTTCGCGCTCACCAGTTGGTGCCACTGTCTTCGCTACTAGCAAGTGACAGGACCTTACTCTACAGTGGCGCTAACTGGTGAGCGCTAAAACGATAGCCCTCATTGGTGACCTACTTCGAAAATCTAAGGATTACAGTGTGCCTCCCCAATTAACCGAATTAGTATCAGTTAAGTCCATTGATTAGAGAGCCTGATAAATGAGTACATTAAAATGGAAATGGTATTAGACATGGCCATNGGTACCATTAGTGACGTTTAACGTTCAACTGCTATAGACTGCAAAGTAGCTAATTGATTACTTAGGTCAGACGAATTTATGTCGTCGAGCGAAATTAAAATGGTTTTTAATCAATTAGCAAAAGCATTCGACCTATTTACTATGAATTTAGCTTAATTCATTGTGTGCGTAAAGGTAACGAAGACTTCATTTGTTTTTATTTTTATGAGTAGGTACAATTTTAAAAAACACTTGGCCCGATTCGACCAAACTTTTATCCGAGAATAACTCCTGGTATAACTGACACACTGACAGTTTCAGTATGGGTCTATGGGAAGTAATTATATCAAAACTGACAATTTATTCTGAGATTAATATTTACTCTTGTTTGGTCGAATCCACCTTAGAAGTATTTTTAACTGATTTTTAAAAGGAGGACATCTTTTAAAACATTATTTCATTATGTGCGAATAAAGGCAACGAAGACTTCATTTGTTTTTGTTTCTGAGAGTACCATTTAAAAAAAAACAAATGAAGTTCTCTTAAAAGTATTTTCAACTGAATTTGTAAAACGAGGACATTCTTAAAACATATTAATTCATTGTGTGCACATAAAGATAACGAAGACTTCATTTGTAACTGTTACTGAGAGTACCATTTTAAAAAACAAATGAAGTTCTCTTAGAAGTATTTTCAACTGATTTGTAAAACGAGGGCATTTTTAAAACGTATTAATTGGATTGATCTTAGAGTCTTCCATTATTCGGCAGTCTCGTTAAGAACTCTATTAAGACGTCTCTCACTTTCCACATTCTTTAACTTTGGCTTTCTTTAACATCACTGCCTAATTAATTAATGTTCCTCCCGAAGATAGAAACAACTTGGTTTTGGTGCACGAGTAAATCTCAACTGAATTCTTTGGAGAAAGAGTCTAATTTGGACTGTGCATGTAAGACCCATATTTTCCGTAACGAAATTGCCCCTTTTAAAAATAAATACAATGCCCAGAATAAGCTGGGTTTATTAATAGATTCGTAAACAAACTGGTAAGTATTAACTGTGTCATTGATATCCAAGGAGCTGTTGAATGTTGATATAAATTATAATCTATACTAATATTATAAAGCTGAAGAGTTTGTTTGTTTGTTTACTTGAACGCGCTAATCTCAGGAACTACCGGTTCGATTTGAAAAATTATTTCAGTGTTAGATAGCCCATTTATCGAGGAATGCTATATACCATCACGCTACGAGTAATAGGTGCAGAGCAAAAATGATTTTCACGCGTACGAAGTCGCGGGCACTGCTAGTGTACGTAAATTTTTCTATTCTTTCTCATTGCTGATGATTTTGATCATTTGAGGATATCCTTTCAATGGTCATATAAAGTAGAGTAACTCACCTAGCTACTTTTGCGTCTTATTAGCAGAGGGTTCAGTATAAGCTTTTAGTAGGTTAAATAGTGTTTAACCCTCCGTGTACGAGGTGACTAAAAGTTACGTCCCGTACCAGGTGGGGTATGACATACCCCAATATACAAAGTGATAAAACTTTCAATAAAATTTTTTTTAGTTGGTATTTAATATTTAATATTGATTATTTACGTATACTAATTAGGTGTAAGCAAAGCTCTGAGCTGAAAATATGTATTATAACATTTTTATCATAAAAAAACAAAAAGACACAATTTCCGTTGTTCTTGTAATTTAGGAATCAGTTTCTTATGTATAATTTTTAATTAGTGCCTTTAATTATGACAACCGTTTTTATTTAACAAAGTACAAGATATTTACTTATAATTTAAAAGTAAATTAAAAACTGGAAGGGTATAAATTTATTTTGATCATCGGTTTTCAATTTACCATAATTCTGATGAAAGAAAATGAGTATGCATTGAGCATAAAATGGGAGCATAACAATTTTATTTATTTATAAAATATATTATTCCATTTCAGTAGCCCATAAATTGTATCACCAAGTATAAATTGTAGCCCATAAGTGTATGTTCACATACATCTTCGGATCTCAGTACTAAACTTCCAGATTCACACTAAAAGTCATCTCATTTGACTAAAAGTGCTTGAAAATTTCAGATACCGTGAAAATCACGAAAAATATTATTTGTATTGAATTTTATTCAATTAACAAAGCTAAAAATATATAAATTACAACAAAACTGTTAGATTATTTTTGAAACTTTTTAACAACGTCCCGTACCAGGTGGGGTGTGTGACACCCACACGCACTTTAAAGGCATGTAACTCAGTTATTAGTCACCGCTGGACTGACTTTGCAACGCTGATCGAAGCAGCAGCGCCATAATTCCAGCTACTGAGAATTCCAAATTCAGCACTTGCAAATTTTTAAAATTATAGCGATTTTTAAAGGACTGGGGTGTGTCACACCCCACCTCGTACAGCGAGGGTTAAGGTGAGGTATAGGGCATTACTTCTGATTTGAAACGCCGACTCAATGTGCCTTATGTATTGCAGGGTTGCTTAAAAATGAGAAATAAGAATAAAATAGATTTATAATATAAAAATATAGAAATCTACTCTATTATGATATTGTCTTCTTTTTGGATATAAAACGGTTCTCTTATAGCAAAATTTCTTAAACTATTATGTGCTTAACGATACAGAATGAATTTAGAGAATTAATGCCCGTTTTCACGATCAATCCCTAATTTTTAAGTGACCCCTTTGGTAACACAACAGGAATTTTGTTTTCAAAGGGGTCACTTAAAAATTAGGGATTGATGGTGAAAACGGGCATAAGTCACCTTATTTTTCGCCGTATATTCATTTAATGCGGCAGAATTAAAACCATATTATTATTATTATTTCGTCATGAAACTGAACAATACGCCTGTCGTTAAGCCTCTGATGAATAAATTAAAATTTTTATGGCTTTCATGAAAATTTCCCTAAAACACCAAACAAAAGCTTATCTTACAAAATGGCTGCTGTTAGCTGTCATTAACCCCGAATTCTCAATTTAAAAGGCCCTAACTACGCCCTGTGCCGAACACATTACCATGATACCCGATCTGAAACTACTGTTTTGTATTAGTTTACATCATAATTGGACGTAAATGTGGTTGCGGATATGGTAAGACCTTTTTTAAAGGCGTGGTTGATAAGTAGTTGCAGAAAGGAAGTTCTAACATAGACGTGTCATAATACCTTTTAAGGATGTTCAAAGCTCACATTGCTCACCCTTGCTCAATTATTTTTAATTAATCTGAAAATATTAACACATATACACGGTAGCATTGTAAAACAAAATTTTGACAATTTTTAAGATGCCTCCGATAGACTTAGTACTTATCATAGTAGCGGCTTCTCCTGGCTTGAAGAGGAAAAAATATATAGAAATTGACTTATAGTAAGCCGACATTCAATTCAACATTCACCTACGCTATGACGTCAAATCTCTTTACTCCCACTCTTAAAAACAAAACAAAATCACGCCGACCCACCGACCGAGCCTCTTAATTTTGTCGCAAAAATAATTATGCGGGAATTTAATCACATTAGCATTATTTAAGCCTTATCAAAATGTAGGAAACGTGGCTAAGGCAGGTCGACACGTTCAGTTCTGATGATTAATGACCCTGGGGCAGGCGGGCGCCCCGAAGCAGATGCGCGCGACGTAACGTAACGTCCGAATAATGTCCTTGGAGTGAAGCAAGATCATAGTGTAGGTTAGTAAGATAACTTCGTACAAACATGAAATTCTTACTAGAAAAATGGGACGTCAATTCACGAACTTTCGACAGCCGGAAAATACTCGTATTTAGATTGTACCTGCTTCTTCTATCACACTAACACTTCTTGATGAAAAGTGATGATCTGGCCAAAAGTAAGTAAGTTTAGCCCGGATAACACGATCTTATCTAGGACTTAATCTTGATTTGTTGCCTACTTATCCAACTCCAACATAATAATTATTGCAGTACGCGAATCACTAGAATAGGTAGCCGTCAACACTAATATTGTTTAACTACACTAAGTACGTTATGTAGTAGCATGGGGACTATTCACGCTACTGTCTGCTATCTAGAAGCACAGTTTTAGCTACTGTTCCTTTTTACTGTGGCAAGATGACGTGGAAATTATTAGTGATGAAGCAATTGGTAAGTCTAGTTGTGCATAATACTAAATTACCGATAAATTTGAAAATTCGCTGTTTATAGCAATTTCATCACCTTGTAATTAATCTTTTTGACTCACTGTATGACTGCGTGTAACTGAATTTTATTTACCTGTAAAAGTTTCTTTGAAGTTTAGTGACAAAACGGAAAACTTTTTTGGCACTTCAAACCTAATCCCGCACTACCACTAAGAGTATACTTACAAACGAGCCAAGAGATTCGCGGTGTCACAGTTTACCCTTCAATATCCGGGTAAAGACGCCGTATCCGGAGGGGGAGCGGACTTGCACCGGTTTACCCGGTTCGAAAGGAAAATGCAACATTCTTTTGAACTGACCGTGCCCGGCTATTCAGAACTCAGCGGTAAGCGCCTTTAGGATTTGAGAAACCGGTCTACGAAAGCTTTTATTGTGTTTATAATATTTAGCTTGGAATTAAACTTTTCAGCAGAGTTAAATTAGAAAACTAAAATATTTTATTGAACCAATGCACCTGATTTTTAAGGGATCTAAAATTAAATAATAATACTAACTTATTTGAGTAACCCAAACTTTTCTGCAAGAAAAATCTTTATTTTTCACGTATGACATACCTAAGACATACCTAGTCACATTGTTATAGGTACATCCGATTTGGGGCGAACCCTCCGTTTCTGATTATAAGAAAAAAAATGACAACGTTTATAAGAATCAAACAAAAGGCTTTTTACCAAATGAAGTAACAATGACTGCCAGATAGATCTCTATCCGATACCTAAACGAAACCAAAAGTCTTTATTCCTAATAGGCTATCAAGGACTTTAACAGCGTTTAACTTCTCACAACGGAGGTGACATGCATATTTTTATCGCTTTAAGTATAGTACGCAAACGGTCAGCTTGGCGTGCGAGTCGTGACAGCTCGCCGCCGGACGCACGCCCCTGCCGGATATTGAACGTAAACTCGCGTGCTTGCTTGTCACGTGAAAATGTTGGCTAAGTAGTTTATGCTGAACGAAAATTGCAAGATATTAAACGGTGGTGGCTTTGAATTATATGACGCTCTGCTAAGTATGTGATAGATAAAGCCTTTGAAATATAGAGTAAGAAACGGCACACCGTTCTGAGACAAAAATATTTTAATTCTATGAAATTTTCAATCATTCCAATCGTATTTCACAAGAATTTACAAAGAAAGTATTATTTACATTCCAACTAATCAACTCTTCAGTAGACGGTCACACAAAAATGCGTAAGCTATGTAAACACAAAATATCTGATCGATGTAAGAATGTGACCTACAAAAACCCACCATCCAACGTATATCTCTGTTAAAATCAGCTGGCTAGACCGTTTACCCAGTGCTCTGAATAACTCAAAAGCTGGACCTAAAATAAACATAAAATCAGTGCTATTTCCCGCAACGCCACGGAAATGCGGACAGCGTTGCCTGTCCACCCGTGACACGTCCGGAATATATCTGTTATCAGCGATAAATAGCTTTCATAAAGATAAATTTACAACGGATTATTCGATGTTATTTTATCCGTTGCCAAAACGGTTAATTACTTCCGCGGTCATAGTTATGAAGAACATTTGTGAATTATTTACGAGTATACGAATTCGTATTACGAGTAGGTATTATCCGATATAATAATATTGGTAAAGCGTGTCCGGTGACTGTCACATGTTTATTGGAGGTAAATTAATTGGTACAGATATGTAGTATTAAATAACGCTCAAGGTTTATGTGTGGAATAATTTAAGAAGCACTAGATAGGTGCTACTTTACTGATACCTACTAGATATATTTTCTTTCTCATGTAGTTCTCATAAGGTAGCTTTGATCTCACTCTATCTCCTAAGTATACATTGAGAAATATAATTAAACTTTAATTTTTAACATCTCAACACGTCATTATTTTTTTCTAAATATTTTATCTTCTGAAAAGACACTCACTTCACTGCCACAAACTTATAATAATATCATTTAATTCAAACCTGAAAATTCACGAACCACTAATTAACACGTCAAATAAAGCTGATTCGTGACCAAAAATAATCCAGCCAAATTGTGCAGTGGTTTTGTGCAGTGATTCGTTGCCCGGGCTTTGCGAGTTGCGACACGGTTGTGTCAACTGGCTACTAGATTTGGCCCACTGGGCGACGGCTGGCGGATGCGGTGGCGGTGACAGTGGGCCACTTTTGTAGAATTCAGATATAGAATTGGAGAAGAAATGTTTCGGCTCTGGGACGAGTTGGAGATAAATTCATTTAGAATTTGTTTTGAATGATCTTGTATTTATTAAAATTATATTTGAGACGGTGTGATTGTGAGATTAAACGTCTTATAAACCAAAAGAATAGAGCCACTTTAAAATTTGATCTATATTTTATACAAAACACATGAATGATACGATGTTGGTCTGAGAAATATTGAAGTACCTATTAGTAGAAATCGAAAATTGAATTTATCCAAATTATGGTCAAAAATAGACGCAATTGTTTTGTATAAAAGAAAATACCTAACCTGTTTTTCTAATGATTTGATTTAAAAATAAAACACGGCCAATCAACTCTCTACATGAGGAAAAAGATTAGTCAAATAGTCAACTAACATTTCGAATCGACCCAAAGCTAGAACCCCATTTAAAATGTTAAATTTTATTCTCACTCGGAATGAACTATTTTCACGAATGAAAAGCTACAATTTTATTCGAAAGAGCGGAATTTCTCTTGCTCGAATAATGTCAACTCGAAATGGTTCAGTGAGGAAGCAGAATTCTTCAAACTTTTAATAAGTACCGGTTTATCCAGAAACTAGAAATAGTGAATAGGTGACATAAATCGCGGTATTAAGTAGTAGTACTTCTTTAGGTTTTTCTTAAAAATACACACATTTAAACATTTCATAAAGTTTTCATTTCGATAAGAGAAGTGATTTTTATTTCACTTTCTCGTACCTACAATCCTACATTCTTTATTTTCTTTATTAATCTTTAAATAATTAACATTGGTTCAAAGCTTGAAATCGTAACAAGCAGACACAGTTACATCGCAATATGGATATGTTTATGTACTCGTATGAATGCATTATCTTCTCAAATTCTCAACCATCACAGTTAAAATCTTATTTATTCAAACAAAAAACCAAACTGGAAGAGCAACAGCGCCAAGTTAATACTTCCCGAGTTGAACTGTACACTCGGAACTTGCTCCAAAATTTTATGCGTCCCGTAGCTGCAATAATAATGTTTTTGGCCGAAACTGTGCCCGGGGGCGGGCATAAACTCTTGAATAATCAGGTTCCTTCAATAAATAAGACATTATGACTTAAAATTCAAGTCAAACGAATTGCAGAAACATTTTATAGCGCGATGAATGTACGTACCTCCCACAGCAATAAACGTTGATCCGCTGAGTTTTGAAATTAAATGTGTTTTTTGGCATCGATAGTGTTAATTTAGGATTACTNCGGCAGAGTAGAATACATTTGTCACCAACCCCTACTCTTCTCGCGGGTGTCGTAAGAGGCGACTTAGGGACTACACATCAAACAGAGAATGGGCAGCAGCGCTCTCTGAAAAACATCAATCTTTTAAACTGCGATCTCCAACCCGCCTGCCAAGCGTGGAGATTATGGCAAAACCCTCCACTATAGTGGAGGAGGCTCATAATCCAGCAGTGGACTGTAAAGGGCTCTTGATGATGATGATAGTGTTAATTTATTGTAGCTTACAAGTGTCCACTTGCGACGACAGTGTGACATCTCGAACTATGTGATTCCCGTATTCACAAACGATGCTTGCTTAAGTGAAGAGCAAATCGAACGCACAGCGTTGAATAGATAACAGTGATTGGTTCGTGTGTCACCCTGTGCGTGCGACTGTGAAACCCATTAGTAATGTCAGATATTATGGGAGTATTAATACTAAACATAATCATGGCAGACACCCAATCAAATAACATTAGATTATGAAGTGCGTTCGATTTGCTGCTGAACTTATGCAAGCAGCGTTTGTAAATACGGGCGTAAATGTTAAGCCTTCTGTGGGATAGAAACCTTTAAGGTGTAGATACTCCGAATATAATCGCACTAAATTACGAGCGTCCATGTAAACCAACCGTAACACCTCATCACACACACTATGACACTTTACCATACACTACACACTTGCAATACACTGACCATGCGATAATGCTTGTTTAATTTACTGTAATCTAATTTAGTCTAATTTAATTTATAATATTTCTTTTCACATTTATAAAGTTTATGTAAATACATAATTATTATTTGATTAGTGACTCGGAATTTCACACCCAGTTCACATGTAATTTGCTTACTTAGTTTTGAATTGTTTTAGTGTTCACCTACCTACGTTAACTTATTTAAAAATGTTTTTGTAATAGAATGTGTTTCTTTAATTGGCTTATGTTCAAGTTGTATCTTCCTGCACATTTATGTACAATTTAATGCTGTTGAAACATTGTTAAACAAATAAAATAAAAAATAAATAAATAAAAATAAATGATTTGTGTAAAGGAGCAGAATTCCCTGTCACGTTCTGTGCTCCTAAACTCATACAATCCTGATGCCTTCAAGGCATGAACGAATAGGCATTTTCTAGAAAAAATCCCAACACGTAATGCCCGACTCACACAAAACTAGATCCTAATATTATAATATTGTGAGGATGTACGCAGAAACTACGCAACGGATTATACTTATGATGAATTTTTACAGTATTATTGTCTTTAAATCAGAATATTTTATGTAGCTGAATTTCACGCGAGCGAATCCGCAGGCAACAGTTATGTCTTCATGAATATCATTTATGGGTCTAATATTTTGCTCAAATGTTAAATTGACACCTAAGTTATTGAAAGGAGGATAGTTTACATCAATAATGCTGTTTAGAACCCATTTCTGCGAAAACCATAAACTTTAACTGGTCATAATTTATATACCGTTATTTTAATGTTAATATTGCAATAGTTTAAGCGGAACTCGCTGAAGATATTTAAACCAACCTACAAGTATTAACTTTGGTTCAATAACTTACATTCTTCGCGAAGTGGACTTAACCTAAGAATAGAGCTATTTGAAATATTTCGGTCCTGTATTATGCGAAGTATTAAATTCTTCCGGAGTTCATAGTTCATCGGAGATCAAGCCCCGTATTCTGAAACGACGTTCGAAACCCTATTTATACTTAAGAATAGATTGATGCTTGTGAAAATTTAGTCTCAACTTTTCGTAGACGTAAATCGTTACTTGAGTTTGAATGCAGTTTTAGACATCGTTGCTTAATACGGGCCTAAGATTAAGTAAAATTGAAAGTTTAATATTAAGCTACTTAGGGATTTTGTGGTGGAGGGTTCATCGCAAACATTATGAAGGTATGTTGTATATTCCATAGGCGGAGGGGTGCGCTGTCCGTATAGGCAATGAGTGGCGATCTAGAAAATATTACGTAGTTTTAACTTTCACACCAAAACAGTCAAAAATAGTTCAATATTTTTTATATACTTAGCTATACCAGTAATGTTTAGAACCTAAGACGTAGATTGGTGGCCTAACACTTAGGCTTTTAAGAAAATAATATATTTAACAATAAAAAGTAACGAGGTTTGGTTCATTCAATGTCAAGTTTTCTTCAGCTGGAAAAATATTACTAGTTCTGTGTCCTAACCTAACCTACGGAAATTATTTATTAAAACATCACAAAGGGGAAAATAATGAAACACTTTAGGATTCCATTAAAACCTTAAAGAGTTATAAAGGCTTAACCACAGTAACTACAAGTAGAATATACCGAAGTTTCCTCTTAGTAACAAAGAAGAACTTTAACCAAAGCGAAGGCAAAAAAGTAGCTTAATTGAAACTGTAAAGTTTTCTTAATCTACCCTTCATGGTAATTATTAAGTGAAAAATTGAGAACCTTTAGCTTATATTAAAAGGTTCTTTGCAGTAAAGTAACCATGCTAGAGTACCTACTCACTTAAAATTTATTTATTTTAACAGCGGCAATAGTTAAAAAGCTATGTTCACACTTTTACTATTGGTTCCAAAGGTTTGCCTGATTACTATTAACACTAAGGTTCGCGAGTTCAACTCCCGTACGCATACATTACACACGTACACATTAATTTGTATTCATGTATGAATTCTGTGCCAATTTTATTGTCATTTAACATACACTTTAGAAACTTAATGACATCATGCATTAATAGTGTTTTGTTTCGCGTAAAAGCAAACACTCCTACGCCATCCCAAAACGAATTCCTCTAAAGAAATAGGTAAATACGGTTTCTGCGAACAAATACAATTATCCTGAGCTAAATGAAAACGTAACTGTCACCCGAGAGTCTCTTATTTAGTGTCTCTTCATTAAACCAAAGTGTTTACTTAAATTAAGCCAACGTAGAAAGATGGAATCGAATCTACTTGGAACTAACTTAATTAAGATACAATTCGATTATTTCTTACGTTTAATGAGAGATTAACTCGATGGTGGAAGTAGTTACGCCGCCGAGGCTTAGGAAAACTTAGTTTGATTCAATTGTTTTTAGATCGAGTGAGTCTTATGTTGGATAACAAATAGTCGTGACCCAGAAATTGATTGTTCTATTGAAAATAAAAAAGTATGCATTTTTTTTTTCTTAAAAAAAGAGAAATAAGATATCTTATTAATTGAGTCTGAGTGCAGTCAATTGATTAGCACAAGAGATGGGAATTGGTCGACTATCAAAAATGTGCATTTAATCTAAGTATTTTTGTCACCAATGAGGTGATTACTACCAATCGAACTGAAAAATTGGTACTCCTTTTCAAGAGATAAGAATAACCAATTTGACTAACCTGATCAAAAACTGCGCTATTTTGAACTAAAAGTCTTTAAGCTAATGGAGTTTACTCACGTTATCACTATCTCTCTCCATTTATAAATCAATTTATAATCTTCCTTGTTTATTCTAGGAACAAATTCATTCAAACATGAATTTTAATCGAGACAGCTAATGAATTGTTATTCGGAAGACGGGCTATCGTGAAACCTATTTGTTCCACCCTATCTCAGTAGGACACTGGCACTTTCTATTAAAATTATCATAACGATAAACAGAAACCTTGGTAGTTATGGCAGGTGGTAGAGTTACCACGCTTTTTGTTTTGATAGAGACAGATTCATGTTGTTTAAAAGTTGGTGTTTTGTGATTGTTGGGAATATTGTTTGTTTACGTGAAGACAAGACAGAATAGTGAATAATGGTAGTTAGAGATAAAATTTAAGGCAAGATACACTAAATTGTAGAGACATTATACAAATGTTTTATCATGAAGCATGACAAAATTATTGTTGTAACTTATACAAAATTAAAGCTTTTTCAAAGATATTTTCTGAGATGTGTCGTTTCATTAAAAATGATTATTGTTAACTTAAAAGACATAAAAACTAATAAAATACATCTTTTAACATCCGCTATTCATAAAGCGTGGTCACCCTAATAGGTACCTTGCACCTGTACAGTTAGGGTGTCGTTGTTGTGAAAAAGTGGCCCCAAAAGGACAGGTGCGAAATCCTTGCCCAGTGGGGGTCCACCCTGTCCAAACCCATAATCTTAATTGATAGGAATCGTTAACCTTTGAACGCGCCTTTCGGTACCCATAAATACTTCCCGATTCTAATCTCGATTTTTTCATCGGTTATTCTATATCGTTTTATTTTCGGTTGCCTCTCACCGGCAATAAACAGGCCATTCTCTGTCATCCGATATTTTTTAGATCGAGATAATTCTCGATTATTCGATATTCGATAATTCGCCCGGGCGCCGTCGGTTCAGTTATAGTTTCTGATATCTAGTGTCAATTAGGTATGGATTGGATTATTCGGCTTTGATGTTATTTATTTAGCCGTTTGGTTGATGAAGGATTTCAAAAGAATATTAGATGTTTTCGTCTTTGATACCCCTCTCTAATAACCATTGATGTTCATTTGATTAGAAGTTGAATTAACATTCATGGGATCTTTATTATGATATACTTTTTGAAATGTATTAGGCGTCGTGAGTTCGTAATGATAACTAAGCCTACTTAAAACAAATAAGTAATTTTGACAGACTAAAAGTGCTCTTTCAAAACAACGATTTTCCAGTTGTAACCTAATATTTCAACTAAGTTTAAGGTTAATTTAATGAAATAGCACCTTAGGTGTTAAAATTGCAGAATTTTTAATCATATTTTTGAGTCTGTGTTTAACAGCGCCAAAATTCTGCCGATAAATTCGTCCAATGACTGATGCGGAATCAAAAATAAATTAATGAACGCGTGTACCGTCAATTAACCAAAACTGGACATTAATATCTTTAAGCGCCTCCCGGTATTGATCGATCGCAACCAGTAAATCAAGTTTGAAGTTACGACTCTACCTTCGAAGTGGGGTTTACACTGTACGACTTTTGAGTTTCGTTTTAGCCAAGTGACGTCTACCACTGGACTAGAGCCTCCCCCATAGATTTCCACAACGATCAATCTTGCTTTGCCTGCATGCATTGTATCCGCGATCTTCGATCGTCGGTTCATCTTGTGGGAGTCCTGCCCACTCTACGTCTTCCGGTACGTGATCGCCACAACAGCCATACGAGTTTTGTTCACTGCCACTTTTAAGGTATGGCAAATCTGAAGTGGAATTGTGTAAAGCAATCATTATCATTTGACAGTTCGTACGATTATTCTGTCAAACGCTTTAACGGATTTAATCGTACGTTATGAACTGTCAAATGATTACGATTGCTTTACACAATTCCACCTCTGTTGGCTATGTCGGTTATTTTGGTTCTCCTATATGGATCTCCTCATTTCTGAATCGACCACGTAGCATAACAGCATCCACGCTTCATCACCCTTTGGGTGACCTGGAGCCTTCTTATGAGACGTTCAGGAAGAAACTGTGCCCCGTTCCATACATGCACTGGCCAAATATTTCTGAGTTTATTTAAGGTAGAAACGGAAGCGCATTTTACATGAGGCGATATTTTCCGCGTTCATCGTGAAAATGTGCAAACCGCAAGTCCCGATCAGCCCGACATGCCTATTTCCGGAGCTGCTAGCTAGTTTGTGGCGTGCTATTTTTTCTGTTTGTTGCATTTGGCAGACTTTTTCATGGTAAATTCATGGAAAAGAACTTTAAATATACTTGTGTGTTTCAAGATTTATATTGTTTTGAAATCAGAGTTAACTCACAGACGAAGAAAGCCTTAAAAAGAATGGCAATCCTGTAAAACTATGGTCCATAGCCGTTATAAATTTTGTTTAATTTGGCGCTATATGGCACCGTGTAAAATGTTCAAGGATTTCCGTAATGAATGAACCGTTAATTTTGGTGTCGTTGACAAATTTTGAATGAAGTAATTTTAGCTCAATCATGTTAAGCAAGCCATTTAATAATTTAGCAGAAACTCCTCTTAATTCAATAAGGCCAGAGCTAATTAAATTCTTTAAACTCCCGAAAACGAATTCCTAAAATCCGTTATCAGTCACTTAGATCCAGATAATTTTATCAGCATCGATCTAAATTCATGATGTTTGCATAATTACCTCAAAGACACGTCGACCCCTGTAAATTCCTTTAAGCTGTAATCAATATCACCACCTGACATTTATTCTGGGGTCCATATTAGTAACCGCATAAGTCGTTTTGTCATCGTCTCCACTTATCTACCGATCTGCCGATCGTCGTATGTTTGAAAAAAGTTGAAAAAATTCCGTTCTGACATAAATTGGTCTACAGAAGTGTAGGCGTCCCGTCTGTAGATTTTATCGCGTTATTAATTTTGATTTTAATGGTGAAAACTGATACGCGTTTTACAGCCTGTTGTTAATTTTCTGTTGTCAAACTATATTAATAGGTCTATTTGAATAAAATCTAGTGCTGTATCCGAACAAGTTTCGATAAACACGAGTTTTTATGGTCGTAAGATGAGTTTTCTCTGATTATCAAACTATCAAATTGCTTTAGAAACTGTTACCCATGTGATTCATGTGTAATCTGTATCAAGAATTTTCTACAAAGATTAAGGGATAATAATTATGTTGTAAAACAGAGTATAAATAATGACTCATAAAAAAGGAATTATTCCTCCTAAAATAAATTTCGTACGATTCGCAAGCGTCGAACGAACACAAAAGTACCTACATCAAATCCTACGATAACATGACCATTCAAATAAAAACGTTCTGCTAAAATATACATAGATCCAGAACAAAGGGTTACGAAGTGCTAATATTTTGAATGTGTACGAATTTCAAATAGACGATCAACATACGCAGTACCTAAATCAAAAAAAGGGAAAAATGAGGGTCTGGCCGTTTTATACGGTACCGTCATGAATAGTAGCTACTTGAACAAGGATCAAATAAAATATACCTAAATGTTCTTTCAATTTTGCAAATTGTCCTATGTTTTAATCAGATTTAGATATGTAAAAGAAGCAGTGGACAGCTATTGAAACAATTATTGATTTCTTAATTCAATATCTACTATTAAAACTGAAGTACTGAACGTAAAATTGCCTAAATATGATAGAGAGATAATAGTATCGAAAAAATGTGACAGTAAGTCATTAACTACTAATAACACATACTACATTGTATACTTAAACTAAGTATGTAATGTCTTTCTATAGTCTAGCCCAGATATAGCAACAATCACACACTTTAAAGTAAAGTGAGTACAGTTCCCTCTATATTATTGGGTAACCGTTACCGTAATTGAATATATTTGCTCGAATTAATATTCATGAGCGCCATATTCCAAAAAGCGTACCTACCTATGCCCAGAAAAGATCCCAACTAATATTATAAATGCGAAAGTAACTCTGTCTGTCTGTCTGTCTGTTACGCTTTCCCGCTTAAACCTCGCAACCGATTTTGATGAAATTTGGCATAGAGATAGTTTGAGTCCCGGGAAAGAACATAGGATAGTTTTTATCCCGGTTTTTGAAACAGGGACGCGCGCGATAAAGTTTTTCTGTGACAGACAAAATTCCACGCGGGCGAAGCCGCGGGCGGAAAGCTAGTGTTAAAATAACAAAAACATTCAAATGGTTTCCGTGTTACTTAAACATAAATTAGAATAAAAAAATAATGTCTTTTTACTAGAATTCTCAATACTAAATGCAACAATTTAAAAAAATCAAATAAACGTTTAAAGAATTAAGAACTGCTACAGTCAAACTGTTATAACAGTAATAGCACTCTATGACCAGAAGTCTCATAATATTCTTAGATAGTCCAACCTTTATTCAAACTAGAACAATCAAGTTACCAAAGTAAAAAGTTGCAGTAAAATGTCCAACTTGTATTTCACCTAGGCACCGTTTTTTATCACCCACTCTCGGTCACCACGGTAAATGGACCGAACAGGTGCATTAAACTTTTTTAAAGTATACCCGATCGTAAATCGCCTTAAGTAACAAGGGTGAGCTTTAACTTTTTTCTAGAGATCGCTAAATAAAAAATGAAGCTACCTCAAAACTTTGGGGCGAACACCTGTAAAATTAAAGACTAACTACAATGAACACGTTCGGGGCCTTTTAAAAGAGGCCTTTCAAGAGTTGCTAAGTAACCAACCTTATAGTTTCCATTTTATTTATACCTAGTTGACTAAGAATTTTAAATAAGTCTTAGTTTATCTAGATCATCGTCATCATCATCATCATTTCAGTCTGGGACGTCCATCGCTGGACCGGCTGGTCGCAGCCTGCATCCAGGTTGTTGAAGTATAACTAGGTGTAGGTTGATTAATTCAGCACTGAAGTTTTTAAAGTCAAGCAATTTAACACTTTCACCTTCTTTTTCTATTGTATTATAGCCTTTAGAGTTAGACAAAACGCCACTACAAGTTTCTGAGATTCCATCTTTAGTTCAAAAGAATTCAAAGCCGCTGCGATTTGGGAAGGGATAGTTTATAAATCATCAACCGTTTAACCTTTTTGATTATTAAACGATGTTTGTGGGCGTAGGTGTGGAATTCTGAACCATTTACCTTATTAAGTGTTTGAAAGCTGATTCTTTATTTTAATTTGATCTCTGAAGAACTACAAATTGGCTGTATTAGAGTATTAATGTACATTGTAGTGCTTTAATTCTAAATTTTGAGATGATTATCAGTTTCATTGCAAAATGATTTATTTCAGCGCGAGAGCACATATTACTTGAAAATGTTTATACTAGACACACAATCCACAGCCAACATTAGGTCTTGAAACTTAATATTTCAAGACTTAAATTCTGTAGACTTTATAGACTTTAATATCATATAGTCTGTTCATGTGGCCGCTATAAAACTGAACGTCCGACTTAAGCCTCTTTTGAAATAAGACTGCGGACACACGGACAATAGGGGCTTAAGGTAGTATAATGTTGTCGGTAGTCTTTAGCGTCATGTCGGGCCATGTAGATGTCTAGATAAAGAACTTAGGCTGATGTGAAGTACCTCCCTCGTGCTCGACTATCGATGTGCTGATAAGGCGATCAGTTGCATCTTTTGTCGTGGGAATTGATTCGGAATTAATGCAATTACGTATGTGGAGAATTGGGTTTATGTGCGATCGTCATTTGGAAAATTTCGTGGTTAGGAAGTTTAAATGTTGTACGGTATTTTGAATACCATAGATACGGTTTGCTGACAACATTATCCGTATCTTTTGATCATTATTCAGGTACAAATTGACTATTGTCAGTCATTTGTGTGTCATTATCGTTGATCTGAATATTCTGATAGGTATATGTTTTACAATCACAAATGCTGCAGATTGTAAAAATCGATGAGTCTCATTAAAACTTATATGTAGGTATGCATAGGAAAGTAAATGATTCCAAACGAAACTCTATTAACTTTACATCAGAAAGATACTGGCAGTTAATAGCTTAATTTTTTTTTCGGATTAACAAATTGCGACTCCTGTGGCCAGGAAAAAAGGTGGAAAGCGGTGCTTAAAATCTTTATTTTCAGTTTTAAGTGTTAGGGAATAGGGGTCAAAGCTCTTATCTACTTTCGAGTTGCTGTGTGCCACAGATCTTAACGAGCAGCGGTGTACTAACGGGCTGGTGGCGTGCACTTTAGTGCTGTGTAAACACAAATGACTTGGAACGAACACTAGTAATTGGGTTAAGTACTTACATAACAATGAACGTTCTACATTTGAATGCAGTTATTTATAGTGCGTAAGATTTGGTTTAAAAGGCAAATTAACTTCATCTGTAGATCCTAGCTACACAAGAGTTGCAGAGGTAGCAACTAGAGGTGAGAATAGTCCCATAAATTAGCTTCATTGATAATTGAGTGCGTCATCCCAGCAAAATGTTGTTTCCTTTCAAAAATCTAATGATGCAGTTAATTAGAGCCCTATCTGGTGTAAATGTGCCCGAAATTTTAAATTATCAATTAAGCTAAATTATGGACTATTCTCACCTCTAGTTGCCACCTCTGCAACTCCTGTGTAGCCAGGATCTACAGATGAAGTTAATTTACCCATTGGTTTAAAATAAAAAAAAATCAAGCACTCTAGGCATGGCCCTTAGAATTATTAACTATTGAACTACAAGCGGACGTCATAAATTAACAAAATCAACATAGCTGGACATAATCATAGCATCACATTAAATCAATCGACGTATTTATACGATACTTATCGTTGAACCAGTACATGGATCATAAACCGTAATTTGCTTACACACCGTGACGTCATCGGCCGTTATCTCAAGAGCAATTTTATCAATTTCACCGGGCACAGCAGTAAATTTCTATTTAGGAGCATAGGTTTCAGTGGAATGGGCGATTGTCCTAGATTAACGAACCATGTCATTACGTCTAATGAATAGGCGACGATCTTATCTGGTCGTCAACGTCAGTCTCAAATCCATTACAAAATGTAGGGAGAAGCAGAAGAATTGGTTGGTGTCGTTTGTTATTATTCAGGCTGGTTTTAGTGTCACGCGGACTGTCAGTGCGGATCGCTCCGCACAGCCGATCTGTATAAACTGCTGAGCGGTTCCTCCGGACCGCATTATTCTAAAACGCTCCCTAGAAGTTCATACAGATTGGCCGTGAGGAGCGGGTCCGCACCGGACGGTCCGCATGACGCTAAAACCAGCCTAACGAAAGAAAAACAAATGAATAACCCTAATTCCAAATTCAAATAAGTAGCGAAGATCTGACTAGACTCCTTACCTACGTCATTCTTTTTTTAAAATGAGTGAATAAAAATGGTAGATTCTGTCGCATTCTTTCTGGTCACATTCAATAGGTTACACTGTTTACAGTATTAAATAAAAAATAAATACTTTAAAAAACATTATTGCACATTTCACTTGGCGGCATCAATTATCAAACTAGGCTTTTTTACAATTTAAAGCATCAAACTCAGAAAAGGGATTTAAACATTCAACCTTGCGTTACCCGTATAGTACGAGTATCCTAAACTCAAATTCAATTGGTGTTATTACAAAAAAAACTTAGACAGACATTAAACACGTGTTTAAAATGACATTTCCATTCTAAATGTCAATTTAAACAAAGTGTTCCAAGTCCGTTCAGCCTTTTGTAATTTACATTCGTTAGAATCTATAGATATTGATTCGTAATAAGTATCTACCATTTTGAAAGCAGTGAATCTACCAAAATCTAATGTCACATTGTGGCCCTACAGACTCTACTTTTCCCACCTAAACTATGTATATTGGTTACACACTGAGTTATGTGTGTATTTTGGGAGTACCGTTATAATAATAATGCTTCGGTAAATAGGCATGTACGTTGTACGCTACATTAGCATTTAGTATGCGTGTAAATGTCGCTTAATATTGTAGTGACGACCTACGGTTGGATTACTAATTATGTAACTTAGATTTAGTATGTAATTCTATGTATGTTCAGTACTATCACTTTAGGTGAGTATGTACGACTTATTAACTTACCTTTTATTACCCCTAAAAGAAAAAATAGAGATGTAGGACAAATTGCAATGTGATTTTGAGAAGTTGCGAATTCCAAAAAGTTTAGATTTAAAAGGATGACTATCTTTTTATTAAATTAGAAACAAAAATAACAAGCCCTGAAAACATTTCAAAATATGTAACAACTATTAAATAAACTGATTAAAAAGCTCAACAGATCAAATGTACGCGTGGATACTATCAAAATCAATCTAATACACTTTAATTGAATCAAATAGAAATGTTAACTGCTGACTAACAATATTGAACTCAATTGATTCGACATTGAACTTGAAAATTATTAGCGAGAAACCATTTAAATCGTCCAGTATTATGAGATCTTTCTCGCCTATATCAGCTAAAGAAGATCTCATAGGGATGGTAGATCCGATAAAAGTGGACGAGTCAATCGTGACTTAGATGATTGTTTGTATCAATTTTTGTGGACCATCTTCGGAACGTCAAGTATGACGAGTCATATTAATCTTTACGAAATAATCAATTAAGGAGTGAGGGAAATCTGGATTAGATGGTATCGTAGCTCTGTCGGCACATGGTACAATCGTGAGCGCCGTAACAAGACTGTCCGATGACTGACCGATCTTGATACTTGTGGGTTAGAATTTAACATAGTTATAGGCACGAAGGCATAATATGAATATGAAAAAGTGAATTACTATTTTACATTTATCAGGTAGATTGAAAGAGAGGACTCTTTCCCAACGTAAAGTTAGACTCCTATCCTGAGTGTCAAGACACGACTAAGTATCTATGTAGTTCCGGTATAAAATGTGCATAATTAAGTATCACGAATTTATTTCTCGAATGAGATTATTTAATTCCTTAAAATTAAAATGTTATTGTAATTTAAAAAAAATAGGATTGTATGAGGCTACATGCTAAGAAGCTGAAAGCCACCTACACCTACTCCTACTTACTTTGCTGCAGATGACATTTCCAACTGGCCGTGAACTTGAATTGTTGAATGATCAAAACCATTCAATCGCCGTATAATGACGACCAACTGCGGTCTGTTTTGGTACTGACTGGTCAGGCATTCGAAGTATTGTCAGTGATTTAATTGAAACAGCGGGGGCCAAGCCGGCCCAGTCCAATAGCACACCCAAAACACAGGAAACAATGTTTTGTATGAAAAATTCGGGTCAGTACTTTTAAATTGCCTCCGTATACTTTAATTAGAACGGCAACATGTAGTCCGTGATTAATTTTGTACTATAAATGGGATGTGTGATGACTGTATATGTCTTGGACTTTTTGTTAATGACGTAACTTGATTTGAAAATTCGATTTCGGTTTCCCGTACAAGTCGATGTAATAATCCATGTCCAATTTTGATGATCACTAGTTTATTAAAGTTGTGAAATATAGAACACTAGACTATCAATGCAACGGGAATAAATATTCAAGTACAATATGATTCGTGAACGTATGAAAATGATCAGTCAATTCACATCAGACAATTTTAAGAAATTAATGGAGAATGAAACTGCTCCCGGATTTGTAAGACGAAACCTTATGCTAGTCCCCTATTAGTTTTTACTTAAACGTTTCTATAGCCAGGGCATTTAATTTCACCCTGCCCTGGTCCAATTAAAAGCAATACTGACGATCAACACTTTGATGAATGAGGACTTTCGCAAACTAATCTGAACATCTGTAACTTTGACAAGGAGGATTAAGGGGTACAAAATGTACTTATATACTGTCGCAGTAACACTGGAACTAAGAACTTGTGCGTCCACTTTCAAGCACAATGCTCTGAATTCTAACTTGGAGCTCAAGTTTTAGTACCTGCTTCGGAACTAACAGATTTCTTTAGTAATAATGCCGGAATGCAATTTATGGGAACTGTATTTTGCACATTGCTTTTTAATGACATTTCGGTAACTCGGTGATTTTCTTCTATTGGTATGGGTGTACCTAACTTACTGAACCGTCAGGATTGTCAGACATGACTCTATTGAGCTGATAATCGGCTCTGAAATTCATTGAGCTCTTTTTCAGAAAATTATATTGGTTGTTACCAATTAGAACTCAAACAACTTGGGAATTTAACTCGTAACCTGCGAGGTTCTGAGCTTAATTGTGAAAAAATTAATAAAAGTATTTAATTTATGAAAGGTAACAAATTTTTTTGACGTTTTAACCTAGCACAAGCATTACACAGCTATTTAGATTACAAAGAAAGAATCTTAAACTGCCAATACAAAAAAATTTAACTTCTCATTGAATCTAGAAGCCAAGAAGGCGTATCGTCTCTAAATAACAAAACAGAAACCAGTAAAGAGATCTCAACCAAGGAATTAGATACTAACTTCCCACTGTATCGTACTTATTACCCCATGATTTGTACCACGGCAGAGGTTGCATTGTGAGTTTACTACCGAGACTTGACAAGTTTATTGTGGCATCCCAATGGTCATTTGGGAGGAAATTTTAATTAGATCCCTTGTTTCCTTGTTAAAGATATTGACCTTATTTTATGAGGCTCTCGATTCCCTTGATAGGGATTAAGGTCTGGCGGTTTATGTTTTCATTCAAATTTATTTTGATATTTACTTATTTTAATTTGGTAACAAACTGAAATGTAAAACAAATGAAGATATTTTCGAAATCGTTATGTTTTAACTTCCAACATAAAGAAACAATTCAGTGTGTATTACGTAAGCACTACCTATTTATAGCAACTAAATGAAGCTGACAAAACGAGTAATGAATAATTTCGCAGAAGTCGCGGCCCAAATTATCCCTAATTAACCCTTCGTTTGTTATTGGCGGCGAAACAAAAGAGTGTCTCAAAATAAAATGGGCCTCTAAAAAGTAACACCGAGGCCGAGGCCAAATAAAACAATAAAAGAACAAACACAAAACGAAGAGAATAACGATAAATCAGATGTTGTGGCAGTGTCTTCTTTATAAAAGTATGGATAGAGGCAGACGCTCGACGACGGACCTGTTAAGTCCAAATTTATTGTTCATCATGACCAGAAGAGTCTCATTCTCGTAAATTTTCGTGTAATACGAGCGGATTGATGCAAGATGAGAACTGATAAGTACGGAGCGGAAATAATTGGGAGCTTTTATGGAGATACAGAGGTGCCTTGAAAAGTAGCTGGGACAGTCACAATGTTACACTTTCTGGTCTTACGAATATAAAGTTCATATTCTTTGGTGATAAAGTCGAAAATGGTTTGGTTATTTCAATCCTCATTACGGTTTCTTGTAACTCCAGCCCAATAATAGCGGATTTGGTTCTGGTGGTTAAGCATGTTTTAAAATTAGAATTTGTTTGAGGCCCAGTCTTGTGGGACTTTGTGAGCATCAATGCAACCTAATTAATTGCCTTTGTTTTTTAATTTTATTACCCTTTTATCTTTTATGACTTAATTCCCGATCGGAATGCACCGACGGTTAACCAACGTGGGCTATTCGTTTTATATCATCTGGAACATCCTGTTGATCTGATTCAAAAATGTCAAGCAAGACACTTAATTAAGAAATATCTTGGATTTTAGAGAAATTAAAAAGAAATAAGTCGTACATTAACTATTCACATAGCATCAGTGGATAACTAGAAAGTTGAATGGAGAATCTCAGCATGGAGGTTCTAAGTTTGATTCATAATTTTCGGGACTATTCTCACCTCTCGTTCCCACCGCTGCAACTTCTGCGTAGTCAGGATCTACAGCTTGACCGCCAATTAAAACCCAAGCAGTGAAGTTTGTTGATTCATAATTACCTACAAACACAGATTTTCACATATCGCGACTCATTAATAAAAGCTCAAAAATGAAATTAACGTTACAAAACCAAACCAGAATGTTTTAACCGTAAACATTTAACTGTTCCAATGTGCATCTCTTGAGACTAACCGAAATAGTACTTCGTTATTCGACATCTGCCTAATTTATTAAGACTTTTATTACTTAAGTTTAGTGTTCACTAATCTAAATGGATTGATTTCAATGAAAAGGTGTTTATTTTTAGTTTCAAGCGACGTTAGCAGCAAAACGATTCTTAGGCAACTTCAGAAATATGTAGGTAAGTAGTCCTCGGTACTTCAATGTGTACAAGCATACAAATGACCTCCTGGACTAGTAGTTCGTGTTTCGGGCAACATCAATGTGGTTTCAGGTTTGAATCCCGCTGGAGCCAGTAGATAATGTGACGTCATATACGATAAGATGTAGAGTTTATTCACGTATTAAGCATGTTTTTGAAATAACACCTTTTTTAATGAGCACAAGTTGTGATATTTTTTTCAAATATATTTAAAGCTGCTATAAATAGTCCTAAAATACTTGTTAGTGCATAGTTTTTTATTCGGTAGGTAACTATTATAATAGTTGTCTGCTTCTCCTCAGGGAAATAATCGGTGAAGTACATTTTTTACGCCTAAAGCTGCAACTTTACGTGACGACACGGTAATTATGTATTATTAACACCCTTCAATAAATGGAATATTATCGATAATTTTAAATTAAAATCCTTGAAAGTAACTTTACAAACTAGGACATCGCCATCTCGGGATTAATTTTGTTAATCACAGATATTATGCTGCTCTGTTTCAAACATAATATTGCATGCAACAAAACAGTTTTTTTGTTCAAACTAAAAGCAAAATCGTTCAACCTTTACTACTGCAGTTGCAAACGAGTACTCAAATGATTTTTCACACCAACTAAAGTGCAAGCTGTATCAGAAAAATAATCCACTCCATTAAAATTGGACCTTAAGATCTGTTCAACAAAGAATAGTTTTATGCAAAGTTAAAAATAAAGTTGGGAATTCACGTCGGTCGCCCAATACACAGACTTGACGTTTCTGCAAAAAGCTTAAAAAGTGCAGCGCGGTGCGATGAGAAGCCTCTGCTACGTTTATAAATATTTATTACCTAATTATTGGGGCTGGCTTCACACCTCCGTTGAGGTATCCACCTCGGGATATGAGTAAAGGTCATGTTGGTTTGTGCGGTTATTGTAGCGACTTTTTTTAAGATTGAATTCGCATACTTTTACCTTCCGCTTTTTCTAGCATTTTAGCTAGGGTTAGTGATTCTAATCCAGTGTTGTAAGTTGAAAAAAATACTCCTTGAAAATATGTCATAACGATCCCAAAAACTTTTATATCGGTAGCAATCCTTTGTCACATCATAAAAAATTGTAGCAACAAAATCAAAAGGACTAAACTTTTTAGCAATTTCTCAATAAAAGCTGCGATAATCGCGCAAATCAACTTCGCACTCAACCTTGACAGCTTCAATTCATATTTTTAGTTCGCGATCTCCAACTCGTTAACAGCATAATAAAGTTGTCCATTACCTATCATTCTGTCAGCTGGAGCGAAATGTTCATTTGGTAAATACAAAAAGTTCAACGAGGTGTAAAAACTTCATGATCCCGTCCACAAAGTTGTTATCGAAATGGTCATAATAATCGTAACTTTTGACACCAGAGATGTTATTTTTATTCGTCTTGTAGATTCATAATATTATCGCTTATCCGTTCTCCATCTACAACTACTTAAGATCTGGTCTACACTGCTCATACTAGCAGCAAAAGACGTCTGCTTATGGAATCAAAACACTTAATTGTATTAGCCTAAGGTTCAATTTCCAGTGCTGATGGGACATTTGATACAATGTAAACTTTTGTTTACTTAAATAAAATAATCCGATTCATTTTAATGCCGTACTGATATGGAACCAGTTTGTCGTCGGGTTTCGTGCTAAATTATCGAAATGTGACGTTTTATCAGGAAAAACAGCAGTTTACACTTAAACAAGTGTCCGTGGCACTATCGGTTGGAGTTATGCGTTTAGGCACCTTATTAAATAAGGCTTTATCACACTTGTGACCGGGGCACGGGAAGTCACGACGGCTTTGTATGGATATTCCAGTGTTGCATATTTAGACTTAAGAAATAGTGATAAGAATTAGTCTGATGACTCATTTTGATAAGAACTGAGATGTAATTTTTCGGATTATAGAGAAAAGAAAGTACAGACAGAGTGCTAGACGTGGGCTCTATCGCAGATTAATGCACATTGCACATGAGCAGGACAGAANGAACAGAATAACTCAAAACTGTCATAGGTTCTCGAGTGGCGACCACGGGCTGGAAGACGTAGCGTGGGCAGGCCTCCTACTAGGTGGACCGACGATCTGGCAAAGGTCGCGGGAAGAGCCTGGATGCGGGCAGCGCTGGACTGCTCATTATGGAAAACCTTGGGGGATGCCTTTGTCCAGCAGTGGACGTCATTTGGCTGAAATGACGACGACGTGTCATAGGTACGTACCTGGTAAAGTATCTTGTAAATATCACTTGAAATTAATTTATCGCTGATAAATTAATTATCGCTCTCTATTCCATAATCTGGATGTCTTTATGACGTGAGTACCTACATATGATATTATGTATGTCTAACATACTACATATCGGTCACTTGGTCTTACATTTCAAAAATCGTGAAACAGTTTACGTTCATAATCTTGATTAGTTTTAAAACTGATTAACTAATTAATTAATTATCCATCCGTGGCATATCCATACAAATAACACACATCCTACTAGTGGCAGTTAAAAGCTCTACGAATGGTAATAATACGGTGAATTTATTCAATAGCCCACAGTAATGTAATTGAAAGTGTATCAATGAAAATTTTTGAATTTAAAATGGGCATTACCATACCACAAAGACGGCATCCGAATTCTTTAATTAAAAACAAAAATTCAAGTAACTAAAAGATAAGTAAGAAACATATCTTTCTTTATGTATTTTTAATGAATAGACATTGCCCAATCGTCATCCTCACCATTAAAACAAGAGCAAGAGCATGACCCTCTCAGATTTCATCATCATCATCATCATTTCAGCCACAGGACGTCCACTGCTGAACATAGGCCTCTCCCAATGACTTCCACATCGCACGGTTAGTATCTCAGATTTACCACAGGCAAATAGCGGATTTGGCTTACTACTCTCTACCCTAGTCATCATCATCATCTCAGCCATAGGACGTCCTCTGCTGAACATAGGCCTCCCCCAATGCTTTCCATGTTGCCCGGTTTTAGCGGCCTGCGTCCGCCTTCCTGCTACCTTTACGATGTCTGACTTTGTGGGTGGACCCTACCTGAGCCTGATGTTCACATAATTGTCCCTTAGGCCCGGTATTCAGGAAATCCGATTGGTTATTCAAAATAGTTCTCCGCTCCGCTCAGCCTTGGTGGAAATCCACGTCAGTTAATATTAAATAGAAAATTGGCAAACATCGTTCATAAAATTAAAATGATGACTCGCATGACTCATGCCATAGTTCAAATATTATCTCAAGTGCACTCATACATGCTTCCCGTTGAAAACAAATAACCGAGCTCACTTCGCCTTAGGCACCTCATAAAACTAGAAACCCGTCTCACTCACACTGGCAACTATCAATCAAATAGACAGGATAAACATTAGTTCTGATTTAACAGTCATTTAAAACAAACAAACATTTTTGGTGCGCGCACGCATAATTAACGTCACGACCTCATATTTTATATTACAGTAATTTTATTTTGGTGGACAGCCACTAATTATTTAGAATGTGACGCGATGTGTATTTTAGGTTAACTCTTTATAAGGCAGTGGGAATACAGTTCCCACCATATTTTGAACTTTATTCGCTCGTCTTAAGGTTGATCATGTTTTGCCTGTTCAAGGGTTAAGAAACATGTGATCATCATTTCAAACAGTTAGATGATAAAACAAAATTAAATACATATGTATTTGTTACCGTTATGTTTAATTCCCGAACGTGACTGTAATGAACAGTGATTTGCAATCATTATTTTCGCATCACAAAATTTTTTTATGTTATAAATTTAAGAAATCACTGCTTGTGATTTTTAAGCAGCAGATCTTAGACTGAACCTCAAATGGTTCCTAATTATTAATTTAAAATGACTATGGAGTAATGGAAATTATTTCTATGGACAATATGCACACGAAACAAATATAATGTATTTCTATGGTGTACCTAAATTACATGGTGTTAAAGTAACAAAGCAACAGACAAAACAAGGATGATAACATGAAAACAAAAGACGTATTTCAGTAGATTCACGTACAATAATAGAATCGATTATATTATTTCATCAACGATTTTAACACCCTGAACGAGAATTTATTATACACGCAATCCCAACTAATATTATAAATGCGAAAGTAACTCTGTCTGTCTGTCTGTCTGTCTGTCTGTCTGTCTGTCTGTCTGTCTGTCTGTCTGTCTGTCTGTCTGTTACGCTTTCCCGCTTAAGCCTCGCAACCGATTTTGATAAAATTTGGCATAGAGATAGTTTGAGTCCCGGGAAAGAACATAGGATAGTTTTTATCCCGGTTTTTGAAACAGGGACGCGCGCGATAAAGTTTTTCTGTGACAGACAAAATTCCACGCGGGCGAAGCCGCGGGCGGAAAGCTAGTCAAATCATAAAACACATTTGATTCGTTCATAAATTTTATTTGTATTTTAATGCTCACTTATCGAATCAATATAACTTTAAACTACGATGTTGAATTTAATTATCGACATAAACGTGGAATTTAACTCATTTTTGAATGGTGATATGCTAGCTGCATTTTATTGGGCACATTATAATTATTGTTTAGGTGTTAAGTTTGTCTATTGACCATTAGTGGTATTATTTTCAAGTTAAGTTCTGCTAAAAACTTTTTGAAATTTTCAGTACGATCATTGCAAATTTTACTTAAAAGAAAGCTCAGCCTCACGTTAAATATATGTTTTTACCATTGATAGTTATGGTACATACATGCATAATATTATGTCATATTACTTCAGCCTGTATTTGTAAACTATTCATTCATAAACAAGAACAAAAACTATAGGTAGTTCTACAAACTCCTGAAACTATTATCATACTGTATTTTAATTTAACTAATCGCGATTTTTACTCAACTCTTTCGCGTTTTTTTCTAAGCTATTAAAACAAATCTGACTTTCACATTAAAAGCGTAAAAATTATTATTATTATTTCAGTAGATTCACGTACAATAATAGAATCTATTATTTCATCAACGATTTTAACACCCTGAACGAGAATTTATTATACACGCAATCAAATCATAAAACACATTTGATTCGTTCATAAATTTTATTTGTATTTTAATGCTCACTTATCGAATCAATATAACTTTAAACTACGATATTGAATTTAATTATCGACACAAACGTGGAAACCAGCTCATTTTTGGAAGGTGATATGCTAGCTGCATTTTATTGGACACATTTATATAATTATTGTTTAGGTGTTAAGTTTGTCTATTGACCATTAGTGGTACGTATAGCTCTGATAAAATATTTTTTTAATTTTCAGTATATTCATTGCAAATATTTATAGTTCTTGCAACTCACGAAGGCGAGTGAGCTATACTTGTGTGTTTACGTGTACATGCACATGACGATAGTGTATTGTCACGGTACCCAATAGTAGTATTACCGTGGTAATGTCTATCAAAACTTTTGAAACGCGAACAATAGCGAGCCACCACACCAGTAAAGCTCACTCGCCTTCGTAAATTGCAACAACTATACATAAAAGAAAGCTCCACATGTTTTTTTTAACATTGATAGTTATGGTACATACATACATGAATGTCATATTACTTCAGCCTGTATTTGTAAACTATTCATTCATAAACAAGAACAAAAAGTATAATATGTATAATATGTAGTTCTACAAACTCCTGAAACTGGTATCTGTATTATAACTTATTCGCGATTCTTAGTCAACTCTGTCGCGTTTTTTTCTAAGCTATTAAAACAAATCTGACTTTCACATTTAAAGCGTAAAACTCGGGAACAATCTAAATAGTGACTGAACACACGGCATACACGCGTCGTCAAACTAATGACACACAAAAATATTTTCCGTGTTGCTTTATATCCATCGATTAATCAGGACATGTATGCATTTTTTATTCTTCATTTTTATTTTTTGAAAGCAACGGTAAACGTGTTGCCGTGTTTGGACGGGCATAGAGAAGGTTAAACAGCTAGTTCAGTGAAGTGAAAAGTCGTGTTAGAAGTAAAAGAGCACAGAGTTCGTTTTTTCGCACGATTCGTTCCGAAAAATAAAAGAAAATAGAGTACTCATTTCAACATGTTCAGTGCTTTATTTATTTCAGTCGGATTTAACACAGTTTCTCATTCAGTAATTAATTCATCGTAAGTTACTCTATTGTTTCACAAAACCATAATGTTGACAACAATGAATCAAAATTTTCAGGCTTTCGATCAACAATCTAAATACAACAATTTTATTGTAGAAATTACCCTAACATTTAGGCTGCGTTGAACCATCTTACTTTAACTTTAACAAACATCAAAAATATGTTAAGCTCCATATAAAAAACAAAAACACTGTTTATCGTTATAGTTACAATTAAAGTTAAGTGGTGCAACTCAGCCTTATTCGTTCCTTTTAATTAACAAAGAGCTTTTAAAAGGGTTGCCTGGAGTGGCTGTTATAACTTTGCTAACCTCGCACTGACCACACGGAGTCCATTAGGGCATATTAAGAGTTCAGTCAATATTGGTCAACGTGTGATGGTCGGTAGACGACATAACGATGCAATTAAATTTTGCCCCGTTGATGGAATGTTTAATGTAATCGACGTATCGGTTCATTGTTAAAATTGCCGTGTGTGTTTAGTCTGGCTATTCCGTTAATTGACACATTATGATTGATTTATTAGCAGTTTGAATATGAAAATTTGGAATACAATAATGTATCAGCATCGGTTTAAATAGGATGAATATCTATTAATCTATCCTGCGGTAAATCATGTCATTGTCTACATTTGAGTGAACGCTCTAGCTTTACAATTTTGGACAGTTAATTGTATCTAATGCTTAACTTTGTATATTCATTAATAATTTAATGCTTCAGACAGGAAAGTTCTCGAGTGGCGACCACGGGCTGGAAGACGTAGCGTGGGCAGGCCTCCTACTAGGTGGACCGACGATCTGGTAAAGGTCGCGGGAAGAGCCTGGATGCGGGCAGCGCAGGACCGTTCATTGTGGAAAACCTTGGGGGAGGCCTTTGTCCAGCAGTGGACGTCATTTGGCTGAAACGAATATAATGCTTAGTATACAAGTCAAATACAACTGGGGTACAGTCAGGAATTCAGGATCAAATACTGGTTACACTACAGTGATACCCAAAGTGGCCAAAAAGTTCACAAAATTACCTTATTTCAGTTGTTACAAAAATTGTGACATGTTGCGAACTTTTTGGCTACTTTGGGTGTCACGAACTATTTGACTCTGACTGTACAATAAACTAGGATGCATTTGAACAGCGTTATTAGGTCATCCGTTTGCGGAGCAAGCAATGCCCAATTCAATGGAAATTTGAATAGTCGCAAGTCGGTCATAGCTGTTGATTTCTCGCTGCGTCCACCAAACTCGGTCGTAGTCCAATTTTGGTGGGAGTCCACAAAAAGTTAGCGGACAGAGGAAGGTAACTCGCCCATTGTGATGGTGGAAGCAAATTTGCATTGTAATGGCTATACGGACTGTACTCACAATATTAGGTATGAGCAGTAGGCCCATCCCTTCCAATAAAAACCTTGCCTTTATTAAGCCTATTGAAAACACATTTTGTGCCAATTTCGCTCTTGTACACTACAAAAGATGCCTCAGTATTTAGCTTTATGTAGCGTCTTCTTTACCCTAACCAGCTTGAGAAAGTCAATTATGAGCAGAAGCGATGCCTACTTCAATTATTTTTCGAAAACTTATTGCTTTAAAATATGAATTGAGAACTTTTGCTCATAGAGTGACTTAATTAACTTACTTAAACGGCTCTACCGCAGCATTTTTGTATTATACTTTCGGTGTCCACCTTTGTTTATACAACATCATCTTTACCATGCATGCATCTATTTGTTGACTCAGTAAATTCAGAAGTCAACACGCTTTACAAATTGCGTACAATTTTATTTAAAGATTTGAATTTGTGACAGTCGATAGCATATCAAATGTTAAATTCATTGCAAAATATCAACCATTACCAGTAAACAAGATACAATTGAGCATTATGGCTACACGGCACATCACTGCTGTCTTAAAATAATGTGTTGTATTGATATAAAGTAAACAAATGTGACCATAATACCATGGAATCAGATAATCTATAACTATAACCATCTGCACCCGTTGTTTGTGGGTGGCCAGCAGCATAAACAGTACCTATTGTTGACCGCGAAATAGATTCGTCACTTTTGTCGAAATCTGCAGGAGACCAAAATGTGGTCGAAGATTGTATCATCTGATTGTGTCATCAATGCGTATGTTGACTTCTTTATATTGTGCAAACGTCATTTCTATTGTCGAAACGTATTTATTACTCCCATATAAAATCATGGACGTCCAAGAAATTTTATGGATTTGGATTTAATTTTGACCAGTCGTTATTTCTTAAGGTCAGTTTACTACGACCTCGTGCTCTCAGTAAGGTTTCTACTCCAACAAAAAGCTTCAGATCTATCTTGTTCTCTTTCACTCATATCAGCATTCCAGGTAGTGTGAAACAGATGGATAGAGTCAAATGTATAGAAGCTATTTTGCACAGTATGGACTTGGTACTTAGTCTGGTGAGATTGACAACAGCATTCTAAAGTCAGCTGTCTCCGTTTACAAGATTTCACATCGTTCAGTCTTGATGACATTTATTGGCGACCAAATTGACGGTTAGCAGCTTGTTACCGTACAAAATTTTACTAACCACTTTACAATAATACAAAAATATCGATAGATTTTAAAATATGTTTTTCATCCAATGATAAATTCATGAAGTTTTCAAGACTTAACTCTGATCTGTAACCTTATCACTGGCTTAATAAACCATCATCATTTCAGCCACAGATTGAGCCTTCCCCATTGATTTAGACTTATTAAATTTCGTTTTCTTAAATTGTAGCCTAAAAGATTACGACTCTACAATTAACTTTCATTACTCAAGTTTGCACTAGAAAACGTTGCTTATTTCTGGGGCATACAGTTCAGGATCACAAGACTAGCAACATTCAAAGGCGAAACAAAGCGTTTGACCCCAAAACAGTTCAAGAGGAGGTAAATTGAGGCATCGATACCGGCGATCTATACAGTTCACGTAAAAATGTAGCAGTCGACCAATACCCGTCGAGTGTCCACAATTGAAATGAAGCAAAGGCATCTCCAACCACATTGTTCCTTTGTTGCCCGCTCGTGGTCGGACCTTTGTCCGAGAATTGTTTTATACTGAATGTAAGTCACGAATACCGTGTACTGTCTAACTGACTCTAACTGAATAAGGCTCTCTGCTCCACTACTCCGGGTTGCAGTATGTCACAATTACTGCGTACAACTCTATTTAGTGCGTTCAAAGAACTGGCTGATTTTTGTTGGTTGTAAAAATCACCTGCAGTTTTTTTCTTTTGAGTGGCTGGGAAGAGTCTTGAATATAAACAGTAAACTATTTGTTGTAATGTCTATCATGTTGTGTCTCAATTTGTTAGAACAGCTGCATTTAAATAAAGGAGGAATATGATCATAGCTATTGGTCCTGAGCTTTGAAAAACGCGTGTTCAGAAAAGTAGTACCTAACAATGCCATGTAGAATTCTGAAACACTGAATTATACTTTTCAAATCTATCATTCTATAGTCGTAAACTACTGTTAGGGGTTCCGTATGATCCATACAAAATGCGGCACATACAGGCATCGCTTTATAGAAAGAAAGTGCAACCGATACGCTTTTATTACGCTCCGTCGAATTGTAACGTATTTCTTGTGGCATTTGAGGAATATTGCAACGAAATTGTAGTCGTACATTTTCCGTACATGGCAAGGAATCGCTTATGACTTCTTTCTTTGCAGTTATTGCCTCGTTCTGCTATGACTCGGCTGAATAAAACTCGATGCATTGTCCTATGTCATGCGATATTCTCTTCTTACGTGATCTTTATCATTTTAGGCTGAGTTGCACCACCTAACTTTGACCGTAACTATGACGATAACCGGTGTTTTTTGTATGGAGTTTGACAGATTTTTGACGTTTGTCAAAGTAAAAGTAAGATGGTGCAACCAAGCCTTAGATTTCAGCACTTGCATTGAAGAACTAGTTTTAAGGTTTTAGATCTGTTACTGTGTCAATAAACACTATTCTCGATTTTCATTCGTTATTTCACACCAAATGATTGTACTAAGAAGTTCCATCACATTTACTTGAATGAAAACAATGCGATGCAATTGAAATTTTAGTACTCCTTTATCTTCCAGTTATGTGTTAAATAGGGGTGGAAAAATTTAGGCTGCTGCTAAAAAATAAATCTTTGCATGTTATCTCAGAACTATTATGACAGTGTTTCTTTTAAAAACGTTTGCTTCGTTTAGTTTTCTCTATGTTAAGCAGAGTTGTCCTGAGGATTGATGTCTGTAACCCATTTTGAGCCTCGTGAATATTTTTACGCTTCTAGCCTCTAATGAACGATGTGTTTCAACCCTATTGTTGACCCTCACTCGTTTTTCTATGCAAAATATCCTTTGTCCTGACAGATGAAATTCAATTGTAGCTCCAACACAGCATCTGTCCATATTCACGGCCTCTCCCATGCAATCCGATAACCCGTTAACATTGGCTCTTTCACCTTTCAAATACATAAAATGCCTTTGACACAATCCAGTCCACACAATGCGAAGTTCAATACCATATTGGCTAACTTGGCATAAATCGCGAATTTACGTACCAAACTTGACCTCTGTCTGTACTATCTTAATCTGATGCTGAGATAACAGCCGACATTGTTCCCAGCAGGGAGCTGGTTTCTTTTATTCCCTACCAACTCTAACTCAATGCCACAAGGTTCGATTTCGAATAGATTTCGCGACAACGGTCAGGGAATAGACTCGTCATACATGGTAACATGACTGAGTAACACGTTGCTCGTCGTGATTTTGAATATCGCATATGTATGGGTTCGCCATTGGCGCGGTGTATATGGAATACAAAAGGCAATAGAAGTTTATGTTTGTGTTTACAATTGTGTTTTGTTTGCGAAAGTATTGGGAATCGATTTAGCGGTCGTAATTTTGAATAAAATTACACGTTGTGTGGTAAAAATTTACGTAAAGACAGCATAGAAAGTATTTAAAAATATGAATGACAGGCTTAACCGGAACAAATAATGAGTCTTTAGTTACAACAGCTTTTGTATTTTACTGAAAACTACAGTTATCTCAGAAAAAGGTAGTATTTCAGTACATGGAGTTTTAAAAGACCAAAAATTAACAGAAAATGCACGCAATGACATAAGTGGAGCACAGCCTGGTTTACCATTTAAATAAAAAGCCCAACGTTCACGCTACTAACAGATACGACGGCACGTCAAGCATACTCTGTGGGGTCTTCATAAGTCGTAATAGAGGCGAGTTTGCAACAAAAACGTAAAGCTTGATTTGCTTTCATCTGAACAACAATAGTCAATAAGCCTGTAAAGATATAGACGCATCACCGATGCATTCCCATTACGCAACAACGTGCCCGCCAATTTAAAAAATGCGTCAACTTTCCCCCGAACATGCAAATAAAATGCAACTCTATCACAAAGTGTAGCGGTGTACTTTCCAAGTTTATTGGAAATAACTATGAACATTTTAAACTTGACGATATAAAAGCAAACTTTGCCTTGTATATGGCAACGTGCGGTAAGTTTCATATAGAATAATGTATTCTAGATGATACTAGTCTTTTTAGTTCAGCGAAAATATGGGTCTTGTGGGAGAAGCAAACTATGTTAGTATTATTTTGATATTTTTAAATCATAACAAAAGTTAAAACCAACGTTCCCAAAATTATAATATTGATGTATTTTCCAGAAATGTATGTAGGTTAAATTTTAATTAACTTTCGATTGGTTCATATTCGTGGACTTAAAACATTTCCAGTGAATTTATATTCATGACAATTAGCAAAACATTGGCAAAGCGTGATTCCAATGTTATATCGACAGGATTCCTTTTGTAGTAAACTTTCACCAATATTTAGTATACAAAATGTTAAGTTCAAATTAATATTAAAGCTAAGGCGCCTAAATTCGTGGAAATTACCATAATAGCAACAGTTCTAGGTACAATCGATACCATATTACAAGACTATACAGTCATTCTTGTTGAGGTCCGTAATTAGTTTTATTAATAGTCCGTAATTAGTTTAATGACAAGAAATAGAAATGGAAATAGTTCTATTAACCCTTAAATTGGCACTCATTGAACCCTTGCTTCAATAATGGTCAAATTTGGGATTTAGGTATTGTTTTGATAGATTAAGAAAAAAATATTTTCTTTTTGAAAAAAATTCAATTAGTATAGAAGTTATGACATGTCACTTAAAACGGACATTGCCAATTATTTAGGATTACATCCATGTCACTTAGGGCGGACATTGCCAGTTTAGGAAAACAAACGTAAAACAACTTTTATTAATAACAATACAGGAATCCCTGATAATCAGCCTCTGGCTAATCCAGCGCCTTTTGCAATCCATCCGCACTATTTACTGATGATTTTACATAAATTTATCAAAAAATACCCAGACATATAAAAAGAGAAACTGACTGCCTGATATATCAACATAAATCCCAAACCGGTGGGTATAAAGACACAAATTTTGCCATGTAGGTTCCTTATTCGGGTCTAAGGGTGTTATCAGAAAGGATTTTTCCAAAATTACCCCCTAAGGGGGTGAAATGGGGGTCCAAAGTTTGTAGGGCGAAACAAAATTACTTGCACTATTTAATTCGAAACTTCACAGGAGTACTCCTATGGATAAATTAATAAACACGTGTTTCAGGTTATTTCAGAATTCAACCCCTAAAAGGGGGAAATGGGGTAAAAACGTCTAAAAATCAACATGAGTATTTATTACTGATACATGGCGTTGTCCGTTTTAAGTGACATAACATTTGTAACCTTGAAATGAACGAAAAAAAATCGATATTTTTTTACTGTTTTGGCAATAATCGTCAGTTTTATTCGTTAATATTCTAAAATCAGTCAATAAAGCACAAGAACAAGTGTAATACCCACAGTGTTGCCATATTTATNTGCAATTTACGAGTTTGTTGATTAATTATTATACAGAGTGTTAGGTAAATGGGTATATGAGCCGACACTAGACCATGTTAACATGGTCATATAAATGGTATGGTGAAGTCAGAAATTTGATATCATCATTTTGATTTTTTTAATTTTAATACAAAATAAATTTTATAACATCCGATTTGTATGAAAATTAAAATAATTAAAATGAAGATATCAATTTTCTGACTTCACCATACCATTGATATGACCATGTTAACATGGGCTAGTGTCGGCTCATATACCCATTTACCTAACATCCTGTATATTCAACTTTATTTACAATAAACAGATTTTTTTTTAAAAACTAAGGCAAACTTAACTCTAAACAAAATAAAAATATAAACTTATGTTACTCAAAAATAAAAGTGTGTCCGTGAGGCAAAGAGGCGAGAATGCTGGCTGCATTTCCTCGCTGAATGGCAATACTAAGCCTTTGTGCAAGGAAAGAGCCAGCATTTGGATTTTCCGNTTGGTGGATTTTGACATGACATTGACAGGTCAAAATCCACCAATCATGCAGCATTTGGACCTCCCGTCTACGTATTGCCATCTGGCGGATTTTTCAATCGCGAAAACCCTCATTGAAGAAGTTTCTCTACTAATGACAGAGCTAGATTGCACTATTAGGACTTATTTTTCTTACTCATCAACATCATCGGGCTCGCTGGTATGCTCGCTCCCACCCCTCATTCTTACCATTGCATTGCGAAAAATAGAAGTCTGTCGAAAGTTATGTCACGTTGTGTGATGAGAATCAACTTTGTGTTTTTTAACACTGGTACCTACCATGCCCAGCTACGAGATTGGAATATCCAATCTCTACAGGACAATATCTCAAGATATAAATGCTCGCACTCAATAGCGTTTGCACCTAACGGAATTCAACATCGCAACCTCATCGAAACGAATCACCAAGTTAGACGGTAGTAAAATACCATAGTTATTATACTAATTTCCGCCAATCGATCTCACCAGGCAATCGAAAACTGTTGCTTATCATTATTTGTATAGTATTTGAATACGAAATACTTACAAATGTTTGTTTCGAATTTACTTGTTATGTTATCATTACAACGTGGGGAAATATTGATAGAGTTGTAACGTGTGTACGTACGTGATTAAGTAAGCAAGTGAAGTTTGTGTTTGAGGGTAGGATATGCAATGTGTTGTGAACGGATGGTAACGAAGTTAGGAAAGGATTCTGTGATATTTATGTAAGCCTCGATCATAATGTAAGAGCCTTTTAAAAGTTCACAAAATAAAATTAAATGATATTAGGTATTTTTTTACGATTAGAGTCGCTACTCTAAATTAATTATGAATAAACAACTTGAAAAAATTTAACTGCTGAAGGCGGGAATCGAACCCACGACTTTTCGCATGCCGGGCGACTGCTCTTCTATCTGAGCTACTTAGACACTCCCTATTCGATTCCCGCCTTAGGCAGTTCGATTTTATTCAAGTTGATCTTATTTTGGTAATGGATTCATAGTTATAGCATAGTTTTTGGATCTATCGTTTCTTTTTCATAATAATTTGTAGATAGGTAGGTGCCTATGTTCAGCAGTGGATGTTGTGTAGCTGAAATGATGATAATGATGATGAGGTAAGTAAGACCTATTATTACTTCACGAATACTTACGAGTCCTGCAATA
Organism: Ostrinia furnacalis; assembly: GCF_004193835.3. Classification (NCBI taxonomy): domain Eukaryota; kingdom Metazoa; phylum Arthropoda; class Insecta; order Lepidoptera; family Crambidae; genus Ostrinia; species Ostrinia furnacalis. Next base: position 215,450 of record NW_021133896.1, read on the forward strand.
GTCTAAACTTGCTAAGCTTGAAATTTTGCATAATCTTGTAGTAGCTCAATAGGCTAGTTGCCNCTTCGCGAGTTACCTGGAAATCGGGCTTTCGAAATTCGCTGTTTTCGTAGGCAAAAATCCAATTTGAACGAGATTTTGTCAATAGACATTCCGTAAAAACGTATGATAATTACGATGATATAAGTCAAAAGAAGCTATAACAATAAATTATATGACTAAAATCATTTCGAAATCTGCCAAATTCTCGATTTCTGCATGAAAAATGTGACAACGCTCTTAAAAGACTGAAAATTAACAGAAAATGCACGCAATGACATAACTGGAGCACAGCCTGGTTTATCATTTAAATAAAAAGCCCAACGTTCACGCTACTAACAGATACGACGGCACGTCAAGCATACTCTGTGGGGTCTTAATAAGTCGCAATAGAGGCGAGTTTGCAACAAAAACGTAAAGCTTGATTTGCTTTCATCTGAACAACAATAGTCAATAAGCCTGTAAAGATATAGACGCATCACCGATGCATTCCCATTACGCAACAACGTGCCCGCCAATTTAAAAAATGCGTCAACTTTCCCCCGAACATGCAAATAAAATGCAACTCTATCACAAAGTGTAGCGGTGTACTTTCCAAGTTTATTGGAAATAACTATGAACTTTAAACTTGACGATATAAAAGCAAAGTTTGCCTTGTATATGGCAACGTGCGGTAAGTTTTATACAGAATAATGTTTTCTAGATGATACTGGTCTTTTTTAGTTCAGCGAAAATATGGGTCTTGTAGGAGAATCAAGCTGTGTTAGTATTACTTTGATATTTTTTAATCATAACAAAAGTTAAAACCAACGTTTCCAAAATTATAATATTGATGTACTCGTATTTTCCAGGTATGTAGGTATAAATGATAGTTAAATTTTAATTAACTTTCGATTGGTTCATTAAATTCATTACATAATCTGCTTTTAAAGTTAATGGAAAATGAATTATTAAATAAAATCGCGTACAATTTCATGGACTTAAAACATTTCCAGTGAATTTATATTCATGACAATTAGCAAAACATTGGCAAAGCGTGATTCCAATGTTATATCGACAGGATTCCTTTTGTAGTAAACTTTCACCAATATTTAGTATACAAAATGTTAAGTTCAAATTAATATTAAAGCTAAGGCGCCTAAATTCGTGGAAATTACCACAATAGCAACAGTTCTAGGTACAATCGATACCATATTACAAGACTATACAGTCATTCTTGTTGAGGTCCGTAATTAGTTTTATCGGTGACGAGAAATATAAATGGAAATAGTTCTATTAATAACTAGGGTTTTAGTAATTTCAACAGTTATTTTTCGTAAAATAAACATTTCCAGCAAAATATTATAAAGGGAAAAGGTAAAGTAAAACGAAATCCCATCAAAAACAATACTTGTCAAAAAAAACAAGTCTCGCAACTCAGTTGTTCTACGGTAAAAAGTTGTGAGATCCATGTAATACCAAGTCCAGGCCAGGAAATCTTTAACGTTTTACATAAATATATTGACTTGGCCATATCGCACTAAATAATTTAATTTACACGTGTTTTTATGCGATGGCCAAGTCAATATANAAGAATAAGTGTAATACCCACAGTGTTGCCATATTTATCAACAGCGAAAACTTGACCTTGCTGTTGCAGTTATTCAACTGTCTTAATTTTTAAAATTCGCAGTTTTTTATGGAACTACAGCCCCGTGTTTCACATAAAATATCATGCTTTTTATAAAATATCCCTTGAAAGTCGATAAATTGCTTTAATTTAGATTCTGTAGGCAATTGTTTGACATGTCCTTTATAACGGACAGAAACCATTTAAGGGTTAATAACTAGGGTTTTAGTAATTTCAACAGTTATTTTTCGTAAAATAAATAAACATTTCCAGCAAAATATTAAAAAGGAAAATGGTAAAGTAAAACGAAATTCGTAGACCAATAATCACTCGAAATACCTTGAACTTTTTCGCAATACATTTCTCAGAACGACGCGGAGACTGCATAACTCTAAACCAGTGCGTGTCGGACTCACGCACAAAGGGTTCCGTACCATTGATTTATGATATTTTTTTTAATTTTAGTTATTTGTATGAAAGATTACGCGGTAATAAGCGGTTTACGATTTACAAAGTATTAAAAAAAACTACTTACTAGATCTCGTTCAAAACCATTTTCGTTGGTAGTTTTTATTGTAAAGTACATCATAATAATATGTTTTTTTTAGATTTTTCATTTTCTTATTTTAGAAGTTAGAGGGGAGGGGACCAACTCTTTTCCACTTTGGAAGCGTCTGTCACGCAAACTATTCGGTTTAGAAAAAAAAAATTTAGAAACCTCGATATCATTTTTGAAGACCTATCCATAGATACCACACATGTATGTGTTTGATGAAAAACATTTTTTTGAGTTTCAGTTCTAAAAGGGAAGCCCCCAATATTTTTTTATTTATTTTATTTTTGCATCAAGATCTTAATGCGGTTCACAGAATACATCTACCTACCAAGTTTCAACAGCATAGCTCTTATAGTTTCGGAAAAAAATGGCTGTGACATACGGACGGACAGACAGACTTCCTTATGGGTTCCGTTTTTTGCCATTTTGCTACGGAACCCTAAAAAAGCGTAAATAAAGCGTCCATTGAAGGTTGATCGCTAGTTCGACAATAGACCCAGGAAACGCTATCAAACTTTAGCTTAATGCGCTCGCTCACTCGCTTTTCTAATGAAATTCGAGATCCCGGAAATTGTGTGGAAATAAATACGGATGCAGTAGTTCGTTTAGCAACTTTTAAATGCACTAACGTTGAATAAGTAGCGCTTTTGTTGTTTGATTTTGAAGCGAATATTGTTTGAGGAAAAGCGGACGAACAAATTACATTTTGGAATTGACTTTGCACAGTTTCTACGCTTTTGATTATAAATGAAGTAATTAATAAATTGGTAGTAGTGTTTATTGTAGGACTACTATAAAGGTGGACAGACGACCTCATAAAGGTAGCAGGAAGGCGTTGGATGCAGACCGCTACCATCCGTTAAATCTGGAAATCATTAGTGAAGGCTTATATTCAGCATTCACTGTGCAACCTGTGGCTGAAATGATGATGATGAATGGAAATGATGAAGGTAGGTATAGTTACTTATTTTACTACTAATAATGGTACTGAAACGTGCCTTACTATGTATATTTTAGGAAGCAAAGCAAAGACCAAAAAATTGTAAACGGTGAATACTTTAAAATTACTTGAAGTCCGAAACGAGTGGCAATAAAAAAATATTATACGGTTATTGGAGACTCGTGTACAATGCCGGAAAAAATTCCACAATCGTCAGTCGGACAAGAAGTGGAATATGTACGAATGAAATATTAAAGTTATAAAGGCGCTTCGGCGAAAAGTAATAAAGTAGTCAAGAGTGAGCGCATCGGGGAATCATACGGCGGCTTTATTGCAAATTATGTTTTGAACTACCTCTTCTGCGAGCTTTGAGGGTGTGCTTACGTTCTTTAATTTGCTTGGTAGCAGGTCCTATTGTTTGCAAGCCCGAAGAAAAGTAGATTTTGACTTCAGTCTTTACCTTTTTTTTAAGGCAGGTATTTGACCGCAATCAGTTCCGGCAGTTAAAGCAAAAATAATAATAAAAAAAATTGTTACTAAAAAAATCGTAGGTACCTCATGCTCTTGTATGATTATCATCATTGTCAGCGTGTCATTAGAACTCCCTCCACATGCAATAAGATTTAGTCACTTTTATCAAGTCATCGATTTTAGCCCTCTTACTAATCAGTCAGACGAGCATTAAACGGTGGGTAAATTCACTTCAAGCTAAGTTTCAACGCGTGTTTAACTTTTGTTAGTAAAGTGAGTTTTGGGCTGACGCTGTGTAGGTTTGTTGTCGACACGACAAGAAGAAGAAGAAGAAGTAAAGGGATAAGTGTGGTTGGCTACACGTTGCATTTGAAGACTAATGCAATTATATTTTGACCTCCCACAGAAAATACTAGTTCTATGTTTATAACACGTCACGTATTTATGACTCCAATATCCACCCGCGTCATCTTAATTTTATTAATCTTCACATTCACATAACAAATCATTACTATAATCACTGGTACCTCACGATAAAAACATTTATCGCCAAATCTTCCAATATTTTATGTATTTTTAACAACACTCTAAAAGGAAGTGACTAGTTATTACAATAAAGCCGATGACTATAAAAACGAATGTGTTCATAAATTAATTTTATTAATTCAATCTTTATGAATTCTATTCCGAAGTGATCATCAGATTAAAAAGCCATAAACCGCATCGACGTCAAACATGATTCCCATGACGATAGCCATAAAAATAAAAGTAACTTTTCTTATGACAGTAAATTGAAATGTGTTTATGGTGTTGTTATTTTTTACATAGTTATTATCTCACTTAATATAACTGATAAATTTTCTCTCTAAAGTAATGACTCTCCAATACTTAGAAACTTAGCACCCTATGTACAGACATCAGACTGTGCATTTTTGTTGCAAACTAGCTTCTATAACAACTGCATAAGACCTCTGTATTTAACTTGACGTGCCGCCGTCTACAGTGCCCATATAAAAATTTATACTTCTAGGGCCCGATTCGACTAAACTTTTACCCGAGAATGAAATAAATAATACCATGAGCTTTATAAGCTCATGGTATTATAACTGGCACCACATTGACAGTTTCAGAAAGGGAAATATGTATGTCAAAACTGACAACTGTTTATTCTGAGATTAACATTTACTCTTGTTTGGTCGAATCCACCCTAACAAAGACATATTAATTAGGCTGGGTTGCGCCATCTTACTTTGAATGTAACAAACGTTAAAAATCTGTAAAACTCCATTAAAAAATATGGTTATCGTACACCTTTTACGGTCAAAGTTTGGTGGTGCAACTCAGCCTTTCANGCCTTTCAAGATTTGAAATAAAAAAAAGTCGTAAATGTACCTATTTTTTTTTACTTTTGAACAATTAAAATCAAATTATCGTTTTAAGTGTCACGTCTACGAGTAGGTACATACTAAACGATACGATTGAAACGATCTTTTATTGTATATTTTACTGCATCGCGTGACCATTGCATCAAAACTATAACTCCGAGCTGTATAAATGATTCATGTCAGAGTGCATGTTTTCACCCGTTTATGACTACACGTATCTTTTGGACTGTAAAACGACCGTAAAATGCCCGAATTGGAAAATTTTGTTTAATAGTTGGTTTAAAGTTCACGGAATTGAATGCACGTGTCTGTGCAGCGATAAAAGGAGTAGGTATATTAATTAATCATAATTAAAAAGTGCTGTTGTATATTTTGGAATTAGTAGTCCACATGAGTTTTAATTGCATAGTTTTTATTCCTAGGATCCCATCATCAGACCCTGACTTGGTGACTGTGGGACCACTTCAGAAGAATACCCCATCGAACAAAAAAATTGGCTTTGGTTCCTAATTGACGAAGTTCTGTGGTAGCATACTACAAAAATACATACAGTCGAATTGAGAACCTCCTCTTTTTTGAAGTCGGTTAAATCTGCCACTTTCTGTTCGAATATATGTAGAGCTTTCAATATTCATGAGATATTTGATTTGTTTGTCGACACGAGCTACTTTACGATGTAAGAAACCGCTAAGTAAACTCATATTAATACGAGTATGTTTAGTTTGGCTTATTTCACATTCTGTACATGTTGTACCAACACTATCTGGCAACTCATTTATGGATGTAGCACATCTATCAACCCGGAAAGGGATCGTAACCGAATCAACTCGAGGCGGTCAGTATTCTTTGTATGAAACTCCATACTGCGACGCACATTTATCCGCACCGTAATGCAAACGCGTCGCCTCGCGGTTGACAGCGCGCGAAAGGCAATAACAGATCGCGAAAGGCGATACGGTGTTGATCCCTTTCCGAGTTGATAAGTCTGCTATGACCTTTAATGATAATTAAGCCTGAGCACACATGTATTGTGTGCATAGTAAAACAATTGAAGCTTCATTTTCAGGGAAAGAGCCCGTCGAAATCCACAAAATTACTTATAAAACTGTAATAATTACGTAAGTTCAAAGAAATATGAATAATAAGAAAAATGATTGTTTTAATGAAGCGTGTTATTTTATGAAAATCATTAAAATGTAAATACACTCTATTTAGCTGTAGCTGCTACTTGTTACGATAGGTACTGTACTGGTTACGACAAAATAATACTAACGCCAAAAGCTTATAGAAATGAGTGTTATTGATTGAATTTTAAAGAGAATATAACATTACCTACTCGCGTTGATGCTCAAATGGACAGCTGTCATAAGTACCTTATTTCAGTAGTTTCGGTAAGGAATCATTTCTCGAAAGGCTTTCAAAATTGCAGTATCAAATAAACGGCGTGGAATATAAGTTTTGCAGATTAATATGCCAACCACGCAGCTTGGGGCGGTCGCTAAATCCAAGCAATTTTCCAAACTCCCAAAATGTAATTGAGAACCGCTGTACAAAATGGATATAGTCACTATATTAAATGTGATTTAAGCAGCTCGCAGCTATTACCAAGATATATGCGACACTTTTGCCTGGTGTACACGTTTTTATGTTGTCAAGAAAGGTATTTTTTCCGAGAGCTCATTGATTTTATGAAATGAATTTTATTGTATTTTATTGAGGGGTTGTGTGAAATGTCACCCGCACCCGAATAGGCTTATTTTGTGAAACTGGAAACTTTTTGCGATAAAATATTTCTGTGAACTGAAAATGTAGCGAGATTTAAACGAGATATATTGTAAAAATCGTATTGTATTATACTTATTGATTCAAAAATATTAATGAATAATGTTAGTTCAAGAAAAAATAGAGCTACTACGCTACGTATACAAAAATGTATAACAGTAAGTAGCTAAACGTTTTTAACGTAAATAAGATCAGATAAAAATGTGTGTGGTTAATTAATAGTATCAGGCGTTACTTTGCGGAAATCCATAATCCTTGTACTACATATAACATAGTCGACGGGCGCGGGTAGTGTGGTTGAGTACTTATGTCGCCGTCACTAAGCGGAAATCTTTAGCTAAGTAATTTTGTCTATTTTAATATCTAATTTGTGTGGTAATATTGTGTCAAGGCTACGCAACATGTCGTTTTCCAGCTTCAGTTCTCACCTGGCTCTCAACTAACCCCATCACGTGACATCCCAAAAAACAGTTCCTCACAATCCATTCATTCACCTGCCACATGATATACGACAAAAATATTTGTGCCTCCAAGTAAGTTTCTTCACCCGCTGCCAAGTTTCGTATTGCTGTCAATAAAATAAAATATCTATCGAGTGTTTACCGGACAGGGAGCGTCGTATTTGCGGCTAAGATCTGAAGTAATATTCCCGGGGTAACTAGACAACTAGTCGGTTCACGAATACAGAGTAGATAGATACGGGTTTGGTGGGAACACGTATGGTGATGGAGATCCGTGCCTATTGCTAACGTATGGGTGCAAAATTTAACTGTCGACATTTGGAACACGGATTTTTCTTGTACTGGACATAACAGTAGGTACCTACTATAAGTTGGTGATTATTCACTTTCTCTATTTGCAAAATAAAGTTTCTCTCTGTCTATTATTTTCTACCTGCACATAATGTTGATAATATCAGGATACTTGGCTCCAATCTCTTTAAATGTTTATTTAGTTGATTTTGTTGAGAGTTGACAAGGAGGATCGACGACCTCATAAAGGCAGCAAGAAGGCGCTGGATGTAGGTCGCTACCAACCGGGCAATATGGAAATCATTGGGAGAAGTCTGTGTTCCGCAATGGACGCCCTGTGGATGAAAGGATGATGATTTCGTTGTGATTAGAAAGCTTCCCTGAAACAAAGGTTGACACTTGAGCTTCACTGGTTGAGTTTCATTAGAGTCCTATTTGTAAATCCTGGTTAATCAGGAATCTTACAGTGGTAGGAAAGAGAGTTGATAGTGGTATCTCTACTCTTTTGAGTCCCACTAGATTCTAGCTATACAGAAGCTGCAGTGGTGGAAAAAAGAGGTGGGAGTGGTATCTCCTTTATTACTCCTATACCATAACATACTGTCATCGCCATAGCGACACGTAATAGGCCAGTTATTCGATGTTATTTATGTCGACTGCGGCGGCTTATGAATGCTAATTCGGGTGAGAGATATCTCTCATTTGGCGGCATCAGTCACTGACTGCCCGCGACGATCTAATAAAGTTTCATGCTAATAATACAGGGAAAAGGGATACAGAACTCGTGGAAACACTGCCGGAATAATTTACAATGTTTTTGTTGTGACGACATTCCTTTTTGTGGATTCATTAAGACAGCGGAGTTAATTACGCAATTGTGGTGTGACGGTGCTTTTGGGAATTAAAATCGACATTCAAAACACCGAGTATCAAAGTAGGCTTTGTTATGATATTACTCCTTTGCTTGTCGTAAAGTTTTGTATAATGAAAAAAATAACCCAATATCTCTAGTGTTAATAAAGTTACATAAATAAATGTACATTTTTCAAAATAAATATGAGCATATTTTCTAAAACATAAAACAGTTCTGAAACGTTATTACATTAGGAGATAATTGGAAGCGTAAAAATATTTTCGTTTAGAAAAAAAACCAACAGAGCATACTGACATTAAGGTCAGCTCAAGCACAGACATAAGTAGAACGACCTAGTTTTTAAAATAGTGTTATCCCTATTAACTGGGATGCTGAAAACATAAATAGACCATAACATCGTTTGGAATACGGTCCTTTTATTTTACCGTCCTATTTTCGACTAAATAACCGAGTTTAACGCTGAAAAATATTCCAACAGCCCATATAGCGTTTTAAATAAACACTAGTGCTCTAAGATATTTTTATTAAATTCCAACGGAGGCCGTTTCAACGCATTCGCCGATGCAAATGCGGTGCATTCAGTATGCACTCGACAGATATTGCGATATCAACTCTATTTATCGTTAAAACCATCTCCGTGTCGTTATTGCGTATTTAAACAACGATTCAGTGTTATGAAACGCGTGTTTTTAACGGTAATGAGTTTACAAAGTGAATTGTAACTTCATTAGGCGTTTACGTGTAATAGTTATGCAAATTATTCTATCTTGGAAGGTGTAAGATTAAATAATATTGTGTTTACCATTTCTGTATTTACAGTATCTGTACTGGCCCATTTGTTGTCCCGAAGCAATGTTAAGGTTAAAGTAAGTACTAGAACGTGTATAAGCGCCTTTTAAAATCCTTCTTGCAAAAAATAAATTAGTTTTGTGATTTATTATTATGCATTCAGTTAACCCATAATCAACTGTAATCGTATCCAATCGACTTATTTCGAGTGCTACATCCATTCTAAAAGGATTAGACGTGTCTGTACCATCTGGTTCACAAATCTTATTACAATATTCAAATGAAAATATAACACCCATAACACAATGTGCAATTTGCACCGGTTGGGCAATACCAAACATCTTTGTCCAAAACAAACTTATCACCACTCCGCCAAGAAACACAATAGCTACTGATTTTCTGGCTAGTTGAACAAATATCTATTTCAAGTTCGTCAGGTATTGTCTAAGAAAAAAACGGCAGATGTTGTCATGGGGACGAGTGTCCCAACAATGGAGCTGCCCAGTCGATTGTTAAGCAAATGCATTGAAGATGTTCCTCGAATTACAAAATGTTTAGCTATTTGTTAAAGTCCTATTAAGATCTGTCACTTCGGTGCTGTTTCTGCCAAGTTTGCGTGGGTTTTGCCAAGCGAATTTCGATGGTAATAACTCCGCAGAGGGTCTTAGCAAACTGTCGGATAGAGTTTGCAGTTTTGTAATTGTCGTTCGACGCAAGACACCCAACTTGAATGAGACATCGATAAATTAAATTTGTTTCCGCTATACGAGTTCTAAAGACGTCTCAATTTGTTCTCTGTTAGGCACAAAAGCGTTCTTTAATCGTATTTCTTAATATTTATGGTATTAACAAATGACGCGTGTGACTGGACAAGATTTTAACACGAAAAAGATATCACAAGAATCTGTGAAATGAGCCGTGATGGGACGAAATTTATAGGTATTTGAGCAACTTCATCGGAAAATAAATTCAGCAGAGTTAATCATTCAAAAAATAAAAATGTCATATGAGTGAATAATGAAATTGCTGGAGAAAATATGGCATCTATTTACCACTTCTACATTAAATAATATGTCACTATGTTTTCATATTCAATCACTTACAGCAAACTCCTTGAATCGACAGAATAAATAACTTGCTGTCTTTTTGAATATCAATAAAGTATTGAGGATTCCCAAACATGACATTAATTTATACAAACAGGCAAAATAAAAAGCTAAAGACAATAGAGAATATTCTCTTAAAGTTAAGAGCCACTGAGATATTACAAAAAATTGTCAATAAGCATTCGGTAGGCGACCCGGGACTGTCAACAGAGATAAAAGTGTTTGCCCAGACAAGACGTACAATGGCAGCAGATAAAACTACACATTGCTATTGCAAAGTAGCTTTTATTGCAACTGTATAAGATACCACAGTGTAAAGCTTGATATATTATTATGCTTGTACAAAGATCTAAGCAAACCTTGCAGTACGCCCACCAGACTACTGTCAATAGTTAAGTGTTTGTGATTTCATTGTTGGTAATAATTAAACATAACTAAAGAAATATGCCATACAAAACTCGAATTTGTATATGTCACCGTAAAATTGTGAATTCCATCAGATTATAATCTGACGTAGTTAAATTACAATCTAACCTAACCTAACCCACTGTTAGTTTACAATCTATCGCGTTATATTATAAACTGACAGAGTTCACAATTTCACGTTGACATATACATTTGAAAGAAAAGGTTGGTGTCCAACTTTAAGCGTTTGGGTCTTTGTGGAGAATCTGTAAAAGCTTATCTTGAATATTATCATGGACATAGGTAATGTAACTACTGTTAGCAGTTTGAAAATTGGTTCGTTTCTTTAATAAGATAAAGAGTCTGTTTTGAGTAGAATACAAAACACTATTTTATTTTGACACGTTTATAATTATTGTGATTTACGATAGATATATTTTATTATAAGTATAAACACGTTCCCAACTTTTCTACGTTAACTAAGAACATTTTAGACCAAAAATGAATTTAGCACATACCTACGAAGCCGTGAGGATTGTTAGTAAAGAAATAAAAACAGCGTCTAACGTTAGGCTACACTTTCTTAGGTATTGTGTTACAATTCAATCAGCGTCTTTGTTCGATTGATGTTACAGTGGTTCTCAAACATATTTAATAGCGCCTACAACATAGGTAAAACCTATCCAAAAATAGCAACTATATCTGATACTTCGTATCGCTCAATGAGGGCTATCGTTTTTATACTTAACAGTTGGCACCCCTGGCGATTGACAGGACCTTACTCTACAGTGGCGCTAACTGGTGAGCGCTAAAACGATAGCCCTCATTGAATTAAAATGGAAATTATATACAAAATAAATTCATGTAAAGAACTGAGATGCCCACTACTACTGTACTCAGAACTTGACTGAATTACTTACAAAATTGACTGCCAATTTGAAAACAATAAAACGATTGGATTAATAACCAACCACTCTTAACAGACGTATATTTTGGACTTCATTGATAGAGTTGTAAGATTAGTTATAAAACAGAAATTTTTAGATAATTATGATTAAATAATAGTCAATTTGTAACTGAAAAATTGCGATTTTATTTTACTGTTTATTTACACATGGGCGCTTTTTAACAAGATTGAGAACAGTAACCAAGGCAAAAAGTTACGCCGGGGGAGAATTACCAAACCTGACGTATTTACTTACACGTCCCAATTGTGGGTCGTACATCATAGGAAGTATCGGTTACCGATAAATTAACGGTTAGGGAATATTTGCACGAAATCGAGTCCTTTCTGTTTACGTTTGTATCGAGTAGCGATCTAACAATGAGCGATCGGTATCGGAGGCACGAATTTGGATCGGTTTATTAATATAGCATACACAGTTATTGTTTTGTTTCAGTATTTGTTCGTGAATATTGTTTTGTTTGTTAAAAATATCGTATTTACCCAGTTTTGGGGTGTACTACATACAAGTTGGGAATGTAAAGTAACTGAAATATTTATTCAACAGTTTTGACTTACGCAACACAAGCGTTTGGATTTTGTTTATTCTTTCTCTTGATCTACTTGTAATGGGCGTCGATATTAAATTTTTACGTAAAATACACGAAAAATTATTGCAAAGAGATTTTGTTTCTTGAAAATATGTATTGTATGTTTCTGTTAAGTATTATGTCTTCGTTACGGGTCTGACCTTAAGAAATTTAGTTGATAAGAATATCACAATAGTCATCAATGGAATGGACAAATTATTATTTTTTTAAACAAAATGGATATTTTTTATCTTTTATAATTTAAATCTATTCAATGCCAATATTAGTCGACATTATTTGTATGTAAGATTACTTATGTGTCATGGCAATAACATCATTTGTAGTACTTTAATCTCCCTCGGCGACATGTGCTAAATGCATAAAAACATCAACACTGCTGCGTGATAACAACACGTAATTTTAATAAAATAAAAATTCTACAAAATCCACGGAATAGTTTTCAAAGATTATACAGCAGGAGCCGTAAGAACGTCACAAGCTCTGATTTACTGCGTCTCTTGCTGAGTTTGTACCTATTTTATAACAACAAATCACACGTGGATTGGTAAGTGCGCGGCACGCAATGACTCAACGGTGCACCACTGAAACTCGCCTTTACGACTCAAAAATAAATTGATTTCAAATTTTACTGCATATTAAAATAACCTTTATGTTTGATAGCCACTTATTTTTAAAAGTATATTTCAAAACGCAGTGGTCCGGCGAACGCGGGGCACCCTACTGCTATGTTGATCATAAATCAATATTAATATCAATTCCTTTAATTGAAAATAACTTAAGATGTGAATGTGGAAATTTGTCGAGTACAAAATTATCATTTAATTATTATCTGATCGGTGTTGCAATGGTCGATACTGATTTATAGATATAAACAGTGTTGAGGTGAAAGGGATTCGCAGTAAGATTTCAGCTTAGATATTTATTTATGGTGGGATTATTATTTCGTGGATTTCAGACCAAAGGAACGTAAATAAAAATGCGACGGTTGAAAAATGGCGATTTTGTCACATTCGATAAAACGTTAGATCATCCATTTTACTTGAAATCATGCTTTGTTGACGTCAATGCAGACTTGAATTTTTTGCTGCACAAACAAAAGAAGTTCGAATTTCAATTGTTGTAACTCATCCTATTTTTTTTTCTCAATCATGTCTCTTGAGACACACGTAACTTCTGTTATGCAATAAACAATAAGTACTTACCTACCTACCACGTTATCGAACATCTATTAATCGTTGAGACGGGCCTATCAGTACGTATCTAATTAATTCGTGCCACCGACAGTGACCAGCCTTCAATCAAAATGGAAGGTGATTCAATTTGTACCGATTAGATTTTCATTGCTTAATTTTGGTACTGTACTCAAAGATTATAGAGGCGGAGATGGGACGGTTTTGATATTACCTAATACACTGGCGGTGATGCCTATCACTAAGTAAAGTTCGATCTTACGTTAGACACCACGTGGCACACCGGTGAGCGTCAAACAATATAATTTCAAAAAATGCTAACCTAAATTAATTAAGAAGTGAGACTATAATTATTAATTTATTTGACATAATTTATGGCTCAAAGTTCGAGCAACCTAATTCCAGAATTTGATTTAACTATTGATCCAAATGTGAACCTATTTGGATTTATTATAAGCCTATGAAAAAAGTTTAAAAATAACTTTAGCTTCAAAACGCTCCATTAACACTTTAAAAGTTCTATCAAATATCACAGCAGAAATTAACCTAAAAAACAAAGTGAGAAACAGGTCAACCTCCTGTCTAAACATTTATTCCATGACAATGCCATTAGTTCTAAATACAGGCCATTAAAGCAGCGATTGATTGGATGGTTCGCAGGAAATTCTTATCTGCCACAAAGTATCTGACATCCCAATGTTATTGGGCTTTGACGAGGATTGACGTGTCAGTAAAAAACACATCAATGTTTAAACAACGATCTGGACAAAACTTTTTAGAAGCAATTCAAGTTCATAACAAGGACGAATATTAATAACAATCTGAATAAATGTAGGTATTTTGACAGCGCCAATTTTTCTTCTACCTATGTTTTTTAATTAAGTAACTTAGGGTAACTTATATTTAGAATATGTATGTATGTTCTATGAGAATGAAACAAACATACTATTACACTTTATTCAACAACATAATAATTATGCAGACACACAAAACAAGAAGAGATATATCAAAAAGAGAGCTCAATTTAGGCGGCCCTATCGCTAGGAAACGATCTCTACCAGACAACAAAGGGAGAGGTCGTGTCTCAATGACGTAACTATACGTCTAGGGCATAACTCAGTCAGTGCCTGAGGTATGGGAGCGGAGGGAGGGTGTTTTTGTTGACGTCAAACGTCAGCGAAACTTCAAATGTGTTTCAGACTTGTATGCTCTCTCACGTCATAATAATTGTCAATGTTACCCCTCCCGTGCCGCTCCCACATCCCAGGCACTCACTCAGAAGCGTTAGATCTACAGGGTGGAAACGTTAAGTGATCTCACTCGATTATTTCTAAACTATTTAAGATATTGAAAAACTGGTTACTGATCCTGATAGTGCTTCATGAGCTCTTTCAAACGGTACTAATAATAGGTTACAGAATAAACTGGATCTATCTGGAAATTCAATGTTTCCTTAGTTTAGCAAAATGTTTTGAATTTGTTTCATCTGAATTCAGCTCAAGTCACTCCTAACTAAAACAGACTGAAACGACAATAAAAACAATAACACGAAAGTTATGAAGTGTCATCCAACACTACCAGGAATGCAATTTGCAATGATTCGCGCCCATTAAGTCTTGAGTCTAGACTGAAATTCCACTCGCATTGCGCAACGCCTGGCTGTAAAAATGCGGAGAGAGCGGAGTTTAATCAGACAGATTAAATGCTATTAAGTTGATCAAGGATGCATAGAAAGTGATTAAGTAGGTAACTTTAATGACTAGATTTTAATAATTGTTTAGAATCGATAGATCTCTATTTGCACACCAAAAATTTAAAACCAGGGAGAGGACTGTTGAAAAAAATGATTATGATTAATTAATTTATCACCTTATTGTACTCCGCATTCAAAAAATACCAAACTGAGACAGCGTAATTTAGGCGGACTTATCGCTAAGCAGCAAACTCTTCCGACAACCCAAGGAAATAACCGAAAAACTGTAATAAGGTAAATACAAACTTACTTATATATTCTCAACTTTATAAGAACAATAAAGGTTTTAATGTAATATGAAATTCGTCGTTATAAGCATTAAATATTAATAACTTAGGTTTAAAGATTAATAAAAACATGACTACACATGCCATAGCTGCTAGTAACAGAGTTTAATTATGATGTTACAAGTTCTGCGTCCAATTTCATAATAATGAAATAAAAAGAGTTATTTACATCACCGCTCTATTAAGGCCCCAGCTTTATAGGTGTGTAGACAACACTCATTTTTAATGAAGGATCATGTTTCTTTTGATTTAACAATTGGAGTTAATAGCCCTAGATTTTACAATAAAAGGAAAAGTGATATTATAACAACAATTTATACTAAAATGCGAGTAAAATGTATAAGAGACAAGAATACAATTAAATAGTGTTGTTTTGTTATACATAATAGTGACAAATGATAACATTTTATTAAAAAATGAAAAAGTCAAGCAAAATAGGTAGAATTATTTACAATTTAAAAATACATAAATAAATGTAAATAATTAGGAGAACTAAAAAAAACAGGAACTGTAAATTGTCTTTTTCATGGATAATAATGCAATGAATTTTTTTTTTAAGTTTTGAGGGGGGTTGAAAGTTTACGTTTACATTTTTTTGGAATACTAATCAACAGAACCATGTACATGCCAATAGACGTTTTCAAGGGGGTACTTTGCTTGATGGATTGTAAAAACGCCCAACGTGACGTTAATAGATTTCTCGCATGGGGTGTAGCTTGACGACGTTATTAAATACATGAAATGCAGTTTTTCTAATGACCGGCTCGGTGGGAGACGAGGGCCCTATTTATAAAGCCGAGTGCAAATGATTGCTAAATGACTCGAATTATCGGCGCGTGCGCTTCGGCAAACAACTTGACGAAAATGTTTGTCATCTTTAAAGTACCCGTGATGCGTTTCTGATAAGGGAAATTAAGCATTTTGGCTAGATTAAATACATAAATTACAGAAACAGCACCTTGAAAACTGATAACTTGGAATATTACAAGATTTCATAAGTGCCAAAATACTGCTTTAAATTTAATATAATATTTTTGATTTTGATTTATGAATTTATGATTTATAAATTTTATTACTCAGGACCAGCCCTGACAATCAAACAAGAACATCACACACCACTTTTTCGTTCGTTACCTTCACGAGTACAATGTTAAATACTTGTGTCTAAACCACCCTTTAGATTGTTTTAAATTTGCCATCAATTGATTGAAAATACAGAATTTCTTTGCAATTATCTTCACCACGCTCTATTTAGCCACTAACATAAATAACGTTGCAATGAAAATTCAATACAGAACCTAGTGAAATCAAAAGAAGCAGATTAGTTCCACACACATGAAAAAAACAAGCTTATCTGACATAAAGACATCCATTAAAAGAACAAAAGCCGACCTAATTGAAGCACAGTTGCAATGAACATTCTAGTTCGCATTAGCATCGTGTTTTTATCTTGATCAAGCCGCCCACAGCTGTCAGGAGAGAAAATAAATATGTTATTACAAATGCGTACTAACTCAGATCTGATAACCGGTAATCTCCATTACAATTAAAAGTTAAGGGTCCAGTTTGGTACGTGATATTCGAATTTTGGACGGCACGACACGTGATATGCTTAGCTAGGGTTGTCAAAATACCAATTGAGTTCACCGTTATCATTATCATTTCAATCAATTGCAGTTCAATATCGGACGTCAAATTCTTCACAGGAGCGCCAAAATAGTAGCTTATCATGGACATTACCTAGCTCTAACCTTGACACTCCTCCAATCTTAAAAATTTGTTTTAAGCTGACTATTATTGTCACGGAATAATGTATACTTACCTGTCTGCTGAGTTGAGAAAACAATCCTGTTCAAAAAGCTCTTCAAATCGCAATCACCGTTTCACCAGTGTAATTTTTTTCAGCAGTGTACGAGTATGAGTAAAGTAATAATATATCATCGATTTTCATCAATATTTCATCACCACACTCATCTTTACTCTTCTGATTTATATTTATGCGAACGAAACCGCGTGTAATGACTAGTTAATCATGAACATTATTAAACGTTTCATTTTACGGAAGCATTGAGCATTACATGGCCGAGCGATCACAGGGTCGGTCAATATTGTTTATGGCCACGTATGAAATTAAACGCGGTCATATAAATAAGGTTGCATAAGCTTTTCGGGCTACCTTTTGGGCAAACAATATGATTTTATGACAGGCTTATGTAAATAGTTTCTTTGTAGAATCTAGCATGTAATATCCTATTAACCTATTCATACTTTTTACCACAATAGGTAAGGTAATATAAATTTCCAAAAATTAAAAGCCCCAGAAGATTCAAAATTACTCCGAACGATAATGTCACATCAAACATTGTAGTAACTTTCTTTCAAAAACCATTTATTTCGTCTCTTATTGAAAATTAACGCTATAAGTAAGCAATGCATTGAAAATGATTGCAAAATCAAAACGCCGGAAAAATTGTCGGTCCATTAATCCCCTCATAAACAGAGCTCTGAAGAACTCCATAAATAAAACAACGTGCTAAACAATAAACGAGAAAAATCCTATTCACAGCGAACATTTTTCTACAGTATTCCGTCGGAGAGAAGCAATGGGCTGCTTCATTAAATACCAAATTATCGACTAAATGCAAGCGAAAACAACCTTTCAAACCCCAAAGCCAATTCTTATGAAATCCATAATGGAGCTCAACTCGTGAATGAAGCAGATAAAGTACATTTTCGCGTGACTCCACTTGAAATGCAAGCAATCCCACTGAAAAATTCGTCAGATCATAACTCATGAGAATTGCGGGAGATTGGTGGTGCCTTCGCTTAACTAACGGAGTGCACTGTGATTTGTAGACCTTATTGCTCACGGAATAGAATTTAAAGTGGGGAAAAGTTATTAAAATCATTTTGCTCTTTACGTAAAGAATGCACCCCCTGCTTGACGCCTAACCCTCTTTCAGTGCATTTAATTGTTTTGATTTCAAATTGTGGAATGCAGGGTGAATTTTTATGGTGCGAAAAATCATTGAGCATAAAATTTTATCACTTTGTGTACTTAATTTAGAGACAGACGGCAGATTTTTTGCGAATCCAATGTATTGAATGAATCTGTTTTCAATAAAAATGCAGATATGTTCAGTTATTATGCAGCGAACTAATTGCAATATCAATTTCATTTCACGAACCATGTTTACTTTTAAAAACAAATCAAACTATTTTTTGTGAGAATGTTGTTTCCATTCTTAGAACCACTTTACCCAGAGGTAAAAATTATAATAAAAAAAAACTTTTTTAAAAACAAGCTTTATCCTGAAATGCAGTTGTACTAAAACGAAAAAAATAATTGTATGCTTGGTTCAAAAAATTTCAAAAGCTTGTACCGCGCATGGAATTTATTCCACTTTTTTTCTGTTTGCGCTACAAGCTTTTGAAATTCTTTGAACCAAGCATACAATTATTTTTTTCGTTTTAGTACAACTGCATTTCAGGATAAAGCTTGTTTTTAAAAAAGTTTTTTTTCGTTTCGTTTAGGAGTTCCTATGGCCACCTCCCTAATCCATCATAAGGACCCTGGAGATCATCTAGCACTAAACTGCTCGAAAAGACAAATCCAACGAACCCAAACTCGATGCGATTCCGCCGTTTCGTTTAGGAGTTCCTATGGCCACCTCCTGACTCCATCATCAGGACCCTGGACATCATCTAGCACTAAACTGCTCGAAAAGAAAAATCCAACGAACCCAAACTCGATGAGTTTTTGCCGTTTCGTTTAGGAGTTCCTATGGCGACCTCCCTAATCCATTATAAGGACCCTGGACATCATCTAGCACTAAACTGCTCGAAAAGAAAAATCCAACGAACCCAAACTCGATGAGTTTCTGCCGTTTCGTTTAGGAGTTCCTATGGCCACCTCCCTAATCCATCATCATGACCCTGGACATTATCTAGCACTAAACTGTTCAAAAAGACAAATCCAACGAACCAAAACTCGATGCGATTCCGTCGTTTCGTTTAGGAGTTCCTATGGCCACCTCCTGACTCCATCATCAGATCAGCTCAATGATACCATAACATTGCATTGTCATCGTACTTACATAAGTATACCAAATTTCAGCTCAATCGGTTGAGGAAAAGTGGTCTTAAATTCAGTTGCAAGATTTGTCCCACACATACTAACAAGTGAAGTCAATATAAAGCTTGTAATAATAATGTATAATTCCATTCCTCCTTGTCATTTCAATTTACATCATTATTTCCTAATAAGTGTTGCACTGATATCTATCTAGGATTTTAGACTCTCAATGGACGCTTTATGAACCAAAAAAGCAGCCTCACTAAAACACAAATAGTGCCCTGATCGCTGCATATCACCAAAGTCTTCTTTTCCAAACCCTTTCAATTCCAACTTTTTCCGTTCCACTGTTGTAATACAATATTCATTGGAAACACGTCTAGGTGTAAATTCGGGAGCACCAGGAACTAGGAAGAGCAAACAGTATTATTCCGACACATTTTGACAAATTGAAGTGTGATCGAGTCTATTGTTTCGTTCGTTTTTATTCGTAACTCCATTCCAGTGTTTGAACAATGTTCGTTAGTGATTGTATGTTTTTGATTTATGTATCCGGCGTAGGTCGCGTTGCGAATCAATTCAGGTGTGGGCGGTCGATGGGTTATAATTTCAACTTGCAATCTTAGGTGTAGACGTGCATAACGTGGAATATATTCGAGGCTTGGATGGGTAATGACGTTACATAAGTTTCTGGATGGTCCATTGTTGCAGTCTGGCATTTAGAAGCGCGCTATTTAAGGAATCCATGTTGAAACTTTCCGGAGGTATGCTGGTGAGAACATGGAATTAAGTGCCTGATTTTAGGTACTGTAAAATTAATTACAGCGAGCGTATGGAATTTGAATCGCTTTCGTATAACTATGTTACGGTATATAATTATATCCCTAGGGATATAACTATATTACGACTTTATCTATCTTACTGCGACATCTATATTACTTTAGTCATTCATGCAATTCAGTATTGTTTAATAATTGACTAAAAATAGTTTTACTTGACGCATTGTGATTGACAGCTGATCGTTGTAATTGGTCAATCATTAATTGTCGCATTCATTATTATTTTATACTATTGTACACTTATCTAACCTAATCAAAATAATTCTAAAATCTTGAAAAGAAACCTGTGTATTTTGAAAACTAAGTAACACTTAAGCTGGGTTGCACCATCTTACTTTAACTTTATCAAACTTCAAAAACTGTCAAAAAACACCGGTTATCGTTATAGATACGGTTAAAGTAAGGTGGTGCAACTCAGCCTTCTTCGCCAGGCGTGTGGTTATAAAATGAACCTAAATGTATAATAAATAGGTACTCAAGGTCCATAAATTATGCTCAAGGTCTATTCAGTCAGACCGTCTGACGCTAACCAACCCTTGAACTTCACCCCATCGCGGTAATTTTGACTTCAATCATCCAAGCGCTTGGTCAAAACATTTTCCCTTTGCGTGTAAATTTTAATGCGTGAGTCGCTTTTTCGCTTAACTACGACACAGCTAAAAATTATAAGCCAGTATTATATACTTTTTGGAAACAACAATGATTACTTGATACTTTCAAAAATTCAGATTGAAATGCTAAATTCTAAATTGGAGTAACGATACCTTACCGTTATTTTAAAGTTTAGATTTTTCACAATTTATTAACGAAACAGTCAAAACAAACTTTTAAAGGAATGCGTTTTTGGTGGTATGTTGACGATTCCATGCTATGTGTGACTAACAAACAAATTAACACAAGTTAAAGTCATGGTAACGTGTTATTTAAGTATGAATCCTCAAATGACAAAGTATTGCTAAGTATCTATGTACTAATGTTATTTCAAAAAAATCTCTAGTTTGGGCTGGCCGTTCTAATCGAGCCATGCCAACGACCCCTGTGTCGCTGACTAATGAGTAAACCTGTCCTCAGTTTTGTCCATGTTAATATGATTTTTGAGTAATTAGAACGTTTGCCTCTTGATTTATGCAGTTAAAGCGACCCCCTTTTTAATTTGTATGGGACATGGAAGCATATTTAAAGCCTCCGGGCTAAATCTGCCTTTTGCGATTTGAAAATGGAAATGCGGTGGCAGTTACACGGATGGAGTATTTTTTGCCCAAATAATATGTTTGACATGGTTTGGTAATGTCCATGTTTGTTTTTAACAATAATTTGCTGAATTTGAAATGAATGAGAATGGTTAGGTCAAACAAATTCAATATTTTATTTATTTTTATAATAAAAAAGTCTTCGTATTCCAGATATTATCAGAGAGTTAGTTGCAATTTAGCACTTCTACAAACTACATACGACATCGCACTTTTAGTTTGTTATGTCGTTGTCTATACATTTTGGCGTAAATAGATTTTTAGTAGAAACTAAAACTTAGGTATTTTTTAATTTTATTCTAACAATACAGTTTCACATACCAATATGAAGAGCGAGTTCCAGAGTTGCACCCCGAGTAACCATCGCGGTATAAAGCGTAGTTAACGAACTAAAGCAAATATTTGTACTGCCACATTAACGTTGCCATTTTCGGCATAGTTCTACGAATTTGATTGGGAGATACCGACTAACAGTGCCATCAATAACGCTTGAATATGAGTCTGATGGTGGCTTTACACGCAAGAGTCAAGTTGAAGGCGGCGAGGTGATATGCAAATTAATTTTAGGGACTCTTTTAGGCTCTTTTCTTCTATATTTTTCTTTCTATTGCTTCAAGCGGTTAGCTCAACATTGCTGTTTCTTAAACCACAGCTTAAACATATAGATGTATGGGAATGACGCACAAGAATGACTGTAGCACACCTCCGCCGCGAAACCATAACAGCGAAACGATTTTTATACATTATACATCTCTGAAATCACATCACCACATCAGCAACGAGGCCAAGTAAACGCAGAGATGTATATTGAAATCCTTTCGTTGTCATGGTCTCGCGGCGGAGGTGTGATAAAATGAGGCAGAGCGTTTGCAATAAAATTTTAAGAATGTAATGATTTACGAAAAAAAAATCTCGGTAGGTACTGATTAGAGATGAAACGGATATCCGGCAACTATCCGGTAGGCCGGATATCCGGCCTAAATTTGCTATCCGGCCGGATACCGGATAGTAGCTCACTATCCGGCCGGATACCGGATATTAAAAAACTACGAAAATTTCCTATAATAAAATGAAACACATTAATCTTTGAGTTAAATATCAATAAAATTGCTTATAATAATGACGGTTTTTATCTAAAGTCCAAAAAGTTACAAAAAAGCCATATTTAAGGCCTTACAAAAAACTAATTTCCTTTCTGGGCTATCCACTCTAATGACGAATACATAAATAAATAGTAAATATATTTTAATGTCGAAATATTGCCAAATAAAATAGGCGATCTTTTTTTCACTGATGGTCTGATGACAAACAGGGTGACTTTGAAATCGTTGGCATCCTTTTAATACAAGACTACTCATAATACATAGTGCATTCCCCAAATATCAGACAAATCCAATGAGATTTTTTGTCATTATTTTAACTACTTAGTTCTAAGCACTTCTAGTTATAGTCATTCCATGTATACATGGCAAATACGCATACATGCGTGTTTGTCTTTTTGGTTGTCCTAATAAATAAAATAAACTATGTATTTGTATTAGTGTGCTCTTAAAAAGAGTTTAAAACTATTGTACAGTCAACAGCACATCATCCTATACATTTTGTTGCAAAATAACACTTAATATATTGAAATAAGATGCCACAGAATGAAGATTGATGTGCTGTCGTCTGTACAAGATTTCAAATATTGAAATTTTAATTAATTTGATATGACTCATATTTGGGGAATCATGAGTAGTCTTATTTTAGAAAGAATGTCAACGATTTCAGAGTCACCCTGTATAATGCAGTTCAGTCAGATTACGCAGCAAGTAAACTAATTGAATTTTCGCTATTCAATCACATACTCACGATGGCAACCGAAATCGCCCGAATTGATCTGCCCCTTAGACGAGTGGCAAAATCTGACATTCTATTCGAACAGATTCGATTTTCGAAAAGTGTTACTTGTTTAGTCTACTAGACCCACTGTAGTCCAGTCATTTAAGCTTAAATTAGGTAAGAATCTCGGAATTCGAGATACCCAGCTGTAAGTCTGTAAATACTTGTATATTGACACCCTAAAAGTTGTCTCAAAACCTACATATGGTAGGGTGTAAGCAACTATTAAATTTTAAGGTCAAAGGTCACAAAAATCGGTTTTTTGCGCTTTTTTTGGAAATATCTCATTTCCTATGGGTTTTTTGCTATTTGTATTTATTTTCAATATTGTAGAAAACAAAATTCTCTACAAATTTTGTTCAAAAAAATTTTTTAATCGGTGAACCGTTTTCGAGATAGAGGGCGGCCGCTAGTACTTATAATAAATCTGTAGAGAGGTCAATTCTGTACATGAAATATATTTTCAAAATAACTATCAGGGGGTGATTAGTGATCGATACTGATGCCAAAAATGCAATCAGTAAAATTTTTGTCTGTCTGTCTGTCCGTCTGTATGTTCCTTATAGAAACAAAAACTACTCGATGGATTTTAATGAAACTTGGTATAATTATTCTTCATACTCCTGGGCAGGTTATAGTATACCTAGGAATTCCCACGGGAACAGGAATTAGCGGGAAAATCCTTTTGTATGAAAAATCTAAACGCTTAACGGAAGTTAGACGCTTGAAATTTGGCATGTAGGTACCTTAGTAAACTTAAAGCTTAGTTACAACAAGGAATTCCCGAAATTCCCACGGGAATTAGCGGGAAAATCCTTTTGTATGAAAAATCTAAACCGCTTAAGTTGACCTGAAGTGATGCAGTGACCGCGCGCTCTCCGCCCTCTATCTCGAAAACGGTTCACCGTATAAAAACATTTTTTAAACAAAATTTGTAGAGAATGTAGTATTCTACAATATTGATAATAAATACAAATAGCAAAAAACCCATAGGAAATGAGATATTTCTAAAAAAAGCGCAAAAAACTGATTTTTGTGACCGATGACCTTGAAATTTAATAGTTGCTTACACCCTACCATATGTAGGTTTTGAGCCAATTTTTAGGGTGTCAATATACACGTATTTACAGACTTACAGCTGGGTATCTCGAATTCCGAGCTGAACTTCCTATAATGACTGGACTACTGATCGCGTTTGAAGCACCTGTGCGGCGCTAAACTCGTTACGACATGCAACATGACAATGGGACAACTATCCGGCCGCCGGATATCCGGCTATCCGGCCTAGCAGCTCGCCGGATATCCGGTATCCGGTATCCGGCCAAACAACTATCCGTTTCATCTCTAGTACTGATGTACAGAGATTTTTTTTCTTGATCATTACTCAATTTTGTAAATTCGGGTCGGTTGGACTGATTTATTACATTAAGTTCTTGGCATTTAATGCAAATTTTTGTATAGAAGGTATTTGGTGGACACGTGACAGCTGTTTTTAGTTTCAAGGCTCTTAAAAATTATAAAGATTATTTATTATCAAATTGGTCGTTTTACCCATTTTTACCTCATCATGCCTTGTTTTTCATACGGAACCCGTTTTTTACGTAACCTCGTCACTTCACCGACGTACTAAGCAACTATTTCAAGAATTTATAACGTGGGGAACACTTATGTTTTATTGCAACACCCATAGGGATGAAAATTGCGTAGCATGGAATATGTTTGTTATTTTAACCTGAATAACGGAGCCCATGCCGTGACATATGACAATAAACTGGGTATTGGGAACAACGTGTTTATAGGCAGAACTATCTTATGCATGTATATTTTTGTATATTATCAACATACATCATTTCGTTAATAGTTTTATTCGGCTTTTTATTATGTACCAGCTTGTTTTGGGTGTGTTGAGACAAATTTATGTAGTCGAATATGTTTTTGTATGAGAAGCCGATTGTTCAGGTTGACATCGTACAAAAGATAAGAATTTCCGCGGATGAAATATGGTATTGGATTTTTGTTGTACGAGTATATGAATTTAGAGAGCAATGTATTGGACATTTCCAACTAACTGATATGGTTTTGACGTTTGTAAGCTTAGCCTGTCTTGTGCAGTCTAAAATTATATTTTATAATAAAAACCTGTAGCTATCATGTATAAAGTGTTTGTCACTCGTTTAAAGCAAATAATACCATTATCAAAATACTGTTTTAAAGTGCCTTAAGTACGTACTACATTAAATATAAGTAATAAAAACCGGAAAATAATAATCTAAAAGATTATTTCCCTAAATAAACTAAGCTTGCTTCTCACAGGAGGTACCCACATTAGCTATAATAGCAAACATTTATCACATCGCGACTCTATCGCATAGGAATCACACTATAAGCCGGTTTATTATAATGATTTATAACACTTTTCCTTGTACATTTCCTAATAATCGTTAAAAACTTACTTAACACTTTTTTTCCAAAAACCCTTCCATCATTTGCCATAATCTCTATGATTTATTATTATTATTAGTAATTTGGTAGTTAAGTAGTTTCAATAATGTTCAAAATTATGTTTATTACTTACTCTTTAACTCGATTCAAAGAAAAATCGCTCAGGTTTCACAAATTATTATAAAAAAACAACAGCATTATCAATTTACAAACAAATGCAACACGAAATCTCAATCCTTTAGACAAAGGCAAAAATCGGGAAATCAGTGTTACCTGAGCCGCCGCCATTACCCTAAATCTAGGGTAAAAGCTCTAGCATAATAGGATACCATTGTTGGAGGGTTATTTTTACGATGTTTGTTTCGACTTTCCTCGGTTCCCCGCGACTTGATTAAAACCGGGAAAAATAATATTCCTGTTTATGTCCAGTGTGTTCTTTGAAACGTAAAGTTATACTTTCCCTTTGTCCGCTTACGAAGCTTGTTTCAATTAAAAGTTAGGGTCATCCGTGAATAACGTTTATGGGATTATTTACGGTGGTGAGCGGTTAGCAAATTTTTTTTCGGAAGAACAAACATTGAGGTTCAATTTGGGGACAAATATCTATTCTAAAGGCTCTTTCCCACGAAAATCCAGTTTGCGAGATCCTACAAGATTAGACTGTGCGTTCACCCGACAATATTCTGGTTTTTGCAGATACGGCTTTTTGTGGTACCAGTGTTAGCAAAAAATGCAGGAACTGCTGCTAGTAGGAACACTTCTCATCATCATTTCAGCCATAGGACGTCCACTGCTGAACATAGGCCTCCCCTAATGATTTCCACAATGGCCGGTTGGTGGTGGTGGTGGCGGCCTGCTGCATCCAGGGCGTTCCCGCTACCTTTGTGAGGTCGTCGGTCCACCTTGTGGGTGGACGTCCTACGCTGCGCTTTTCGAACGGGAACACTTTCTTCTATTATAAAATAATTTATTTGTAATTAAACTGAACCCTGTTTGTTACTGGTCCAGTTTAATGACAAAACCGAATTGCAAAATCGAACTTTGCGGGATACAGCAAACGGGATGTTAGCTTGAATGTTTTTTAGTATCGGAAAACGTATACTCAGTAGTATAGTATAGTACCCGTTCAGTAACGGGATCCTGCAAAACAGTATCTGCAAATAACGAGATTTCTCGGTAGGAAAGATCCCTTAGCAAGGAGTTTAAAAACATCGATATTCAATTGTTTATCCACAAGTATCTCACTATTATTCGAATGACATTAACAAAAGTTCAAAAATAGAATTCGATGATTCATTCCAAACGAGCGCGGGTCAATTCATCGAAACAAATGAACACCGATAAATGGGTATCATAAACCGCTATCACCTGTCCAGTTGCACGTCGGCGTTCTCTGGTCGTAATTAATAAAAAATAAAAACCGGCCTAAAACGCATTTAATTCGTGATAAGGGTAACAAATTGAATAAAGATAGCATGGATGTCGGAGACAGGGAGATCGTAAGTGCATCTCAGTGATAACTCATGTGGAAGAATGTTGGTGTTGTGTGGATGCGACGCGACGGTTAAAAATTTTAATAATTTCAACAAACTTTACTTTTCTTTTCATTGTTGGACAACAGACATGTTTGTAACCTAGTACTGATCTTCATCGTCATCGATATAATTTCATCCACAAGACGTCTACTGCTGAATATAGGCTTCCCCCAATGATTTCCAGATTAGTCATTTGGTAGCGGCCTGAATGCAGATTTTCATAGTTATTATGTAGTTGTATGAAAAATCGAATAGCGGTACTAGATACACTATAAGATTAGCTATGTAGGTAGCTTAACGCTTTCACGAATCGAACTACGTCCTCTCGAATTGGACGTCCAAACAAAAGAAAACTAGGTGTTTATTTGTTTATTTTTTATCTGTTACTACAATCCCTACTAGTCCCTACTAATACTTAAATATTATAAATGCGAAAGTAACTCTGTCTGTCAGTGTGTCTGTGTTGATTTCACGCCTAAATCACAGAACCGATTTTGATGAAATATGGAAGGGACATAGGATAGTTTTTATCCTGGTTTTTGAAACAGCGACACGCGCGATAAAGTTTTTTTGTGACAGATAACACGCGAACGAAGCCTTGGGCGGAAAGCTATAGTAGAATAGTAAAGAATAAACCTACCTGTCCAGTCATGTCCCTAGTATTCTTTCAGTTGGCCTTCAAGACACTCCTAAGCGCTGTATCGGCGATATTGTTAATCTCTAAATGTCAAAGGTATTTAATTTGAATATCATCTCTTATCTCATTCCCATACTTTAAATTTATCGATCTGGTATCATAAGGATAAATAAAATAAAACGCACTGGGATATAAAGTACTGTCGTTGAATAAGGCGATATAAGATTTGTTGTTGTAGAAATACTTGTTTGTAAAATGTAGAGGTGTTTGTTCCTTACTTTGTAGTAAATGAATCTCTACATACATATATTTTATTTTACTCGTATTTGCTAAACAAAACTTTACCTGTTAATTAATCAGATAATGGAAATAATTAATAGTTAGGCCAGGATTTTTTCAGCCAAGCTACTTGCATACTAAAAATACCTACTAAAATAATTGATTTCCAATAATCTTCATTGAATAAGCGGGCAGGTCACTTCTAATTCGCATCTTCTACTTTACAAATATTTACAAAATTATACAATTAAAGAAACAGCGAATAAAAGATACACCAAAAATACAACAAAATTAACAAATTATTTCAACTGGCTCGCATTTAGTTGCTCAATTCGTATGTAAATCGCTATTTAATAGAGTATCCATATTTTAAATTTTGATACAGTTTCATTAATACAACATTTGGGAACCCATTTATTATTTAATTCGTGTTTATGATAATGAAATCGACGTCTAATGTTTTATACTTGTCAATATCTTTAGTTAAGTACGGTTATTTATTAACACGTTCGCGGCTGTCGCCGCCCTGATAATTAACAAAATGACAATATTTGTCAACAAAACGACCAGAGAAATATTCATAAATATGCCCCACAAAATTAGACCCACCCGCGGTAATAAACTGTTGCATTTTACAACTTATATTATGTCAAAAGGTATTAAATATTCACCCTCTTTAGGACGTCATATTAAAACGTAACGCAACGAAAGGCTGGGCTTAATTCTTGGTGATATTTCACGCACTTATTACGGATTAAGTCGAATTTAAATAGTTATTTAAGATGTTATAATTTAGTGAAATAATTTTAAATGAAAATAAATTGTTTGTTAATTCGGTACAACTTATTTAAACATTATCAAGAGCTGTCTCAATTTATTAAATACAACTTAGTTATTGAGTATATACCTCTAAAGCAATAATTCATGGATTTATAAATAAATAAAAAAGCATTGTTTTAATTTTTTTTCGTTTATGTACGATACGAGTAATTTTATGGAAAAAGAAGTAGTAGAAAATAATATGATAATAATTATTGGGATTTTTTTATACATCTTCCCTTTATATTTGGGCAAAATAATACCATTTTATCTACGTTACGGTTTCCCCATCTATTTTGACGAATAATGGGCGGGAATAAAACCAATACCGCTATAGAAAAAGCTAAAAGTAAACTAAGTACACTATATTACCCTACGCCACGTCAACTCTCATCTTGCCTAATGGATACCTCGCCAAAGACAGTTTCCGCATCACTTAGCATCACTTCCGATGTAATCGATATTTTTTCACGAAAATCAAGAGACTTGTCACTCTGTGTTATTTGAGAATTGGAGCCGTGGTGTCAATGTGACGGGTGTCGGAAACCTTAGTTGTAAAATGGGGAAGGTGAGAGAAAAAATAGTAAAAAATGTAGGCTTTTGTCTAAAAGCTGTAGAGTGAATAAACCTATTTGGTTAATAATATCGAATAATAAAACACTTACTTTTACTCGTAGCACCGGCAATACTAAACTGAGTTGCACTATCTTACTTTAACTTTGACAAACGTAAAAAATCTGTCAAACTCCATACAAAAAGCACCGGTTATCGTCATAGTTACGGCCAAAGTTAGGTATTCCAACTCAGCCTTAGTAGTTAGACGATAAGCAGTAAAAAAATACGCACTGTAAATAAATTGTTGAATCAAATTTTAATTCGGTTCACTTACGTGTATCTTCAGCACAATAATAATAACCCTTAACTAAACCCCTGTCTATCATGGGAACTATCGATAAGCTGACTCGTCTTTTTACCCGTTTACCTTAAAAATACTACACAATCACAAAGGTGAGTTTATTAACAGTAACGATATTTTTTTCTATGGGGCGTAACAATTATACATAGGTATCTATGTAGGTGGGAGCCATATAACCACACCTTTTATATATTCCACCATATAAATTATTCAAACCGTAACATTATGCGATGGGAAGCATGATACCGGCTAATTTGAATTAATTTGATGCGTCCTATTTTTCTGAAAGGTAGCATAAAAAGTTTTTATGTGAAAAATTCGTTGGGACAAGTTTAACCATATTTTTTAAAGCATTGTGCAATGATTTATTGGGGCAAACAAAAACAGATGTTTCCGCTCGTGATTTGCGGTATTACAAGATAGCATTTCCCTGGTTGTAATTAGATGATGATAAAAAATTCATAAAAGTTTTCATATTATGATTTAACTTTATTGCTTTTCTTTGTGGGCAGCGAAATGGTTAAATAGACTTACATTACAAGATTGCTATCATCATCATCAGTTCAGCCGTAGGACGTCCACTGCTGAACATAGGCCTCCCCCAATNACTAAGAGACCGATAATATTGGATGGTCGTCACCACACCGCTCGCCTCCTTGTAACACACTATCATAAAAAAGCTGCTTACGGACTGAATGAACTTGTGGTGAACGAGATACGCCAACGTTACTGGATTTTGCGACTGCGAAACACAATCCGCTCCATAGCTCTGCGTTGTACTATCTGCACAATTCGTCGCGCGAGTCCGGTTCCACCACCGATGGGAGACTTGCCGCCGGAGCGTCTGGCTCATCATCGGCGCCCATTTACATTTGTGGGACTAGACTACATGGGGCCGATGATAGTCGCAGTGGGAAGACGACGAGAAAAAAGATACGTTGCCCTCTTCACGTGTCTTACTACCCGAGCCATTCATCTGGAGATTGTACACAGCCTCTCAGCGGACGCTGCAGTCATGTGCCTGCGACGTGTCTGTCTGTCTGTCTGTCTGTCTGTATGTTCCTTATAGAAACAAAAACTACTTGACGGATTTTAACGAAACTTGGTACAATTATTCTTCGTACTCCTGGGCAGGTTATAGGATACTTAGGAATTCCCACGGGCACGGGAATTAGCGGGAAAATTCTTTTGTATGAAAAATCTAAACTGCTTAAGTTAGACGCTTGAAATTTGGCATGCAGGTACCTTAGTAAACTCAAAGCTTAGTTACAACAGGATATTGCAAAATTCCCACGGGAACGGGAGTTAGCGGGAAAAACATTGGTATCAAAAAATCTAAACGGCGTAAGATAGATGAAGGGGGTAAAACGGGATCCACGCGTACGAAGTCGCGGGCGGCCGCTAGTATACAATAATACTGTAAAGTTTCATCAAAATCCGTTCAGTAGTTTTTGCGTGAAAGAGTAACAAACATCTAGACATCCAGACATCGAGACATCCAAACTTTCGCATTTATAATATTAGTAAGAAGTAAGATAAGATGGCAATACTATCTCTACATTCCATATTTCCTTTTTTTAGGTCCGTTCATTTATTTATTTATTTATCTGCCAATAAATGAACCTGGTTGTAAGTAATGTTTCATCACCAGTAGTGTCATAAACATCACAACTAAAATACAATAGACCAAAGCTTTCTAATGGAGTTCTTTTCTACCAATTTAAAACTCGTATAAATTAACATTTAGGGAATTTCACAATCGTTTTGTTTTACGTCGTAAAAAGAGATAACTTTGTTTGGAGATCGAAACTACTAACATTACCTACTTCAATAAATAAGGTGTATAAAAATTATGTCAAAAACTTTTAATTATGCCTTCCTAACTCTATTTGTGACTTTTGCAACAGGATTTTATGTGATCTCTATCAATCAAACTGGCTGTTTTATTTTCGCTGCGGTTACGGCACTTATCCCGACGATAACGATTATTGGTAGACATTAGCTACTGTTGCTAGTCTATCCCCTTGAATTTCAAAGTGTTCGCTCCTTGAATGCTAAACACTCCGGTGTTTTTAATGCGGGTTTTTAAGTGCGCTCCAGAAGAGCATTTAAAAGCGTGAAGCTTAAATCCAAAACAAGTTTCGATGCAGACTTTTATATTGCATAATGTTATTTAAGAAACGCTGCTTGTTTTTATAATATCGAAGATATTTATAAGAGTGGAAGCTACCACTTTAGAATCACAAACAGAATCTCATCTGAAGTATGTACGAAGCAATTCTCGGTGAATTAGTAAGAACTCTTCATAATGTTAGCAAAACATCTTTAAAATAAAATCTAAAGAAGCAGTTGAGCTAAAAGAAGCTACTAGTATTTATTTGAAATAAAAGAGGAGCAATAAAGAACAATAAAATCAAAACACAGACACAAATTATTCTGTCATTATTACTCAAATTACGTAACCAGCAATACAAATTTCAACGCCTCCGCTATTTTCGATCACACTCCTAAGAGACAAAGAAGGCATTCTAATAAGCATAACTTCACGCGATGATCGATTCTTGCTGGATCGTGTCTCATTACTGCATCTGAGAGCATGCTCACACGACATATTCCTTCAAACTTATCTTAACACGTGCCAAAGGAATATAATTTTAAAGAACACAAACTAGAGTTCAAAATCCAATTTGGAGCACAGATTCTTCGTTCACGTGTAGAAATAATTTATGATTATTATAACCAAACACCAGCGTAGATACAGTAACAATCATTTGTTTCCCGAGTCCATCTCACTTGTTAAACAAAATTTTGACATACGCTAGAGTCGTGGGCGTCTTTCTTTCTAGCGTGTAGGCAGTAGACCACGTGCTTCCTTTGTTTTGAATTCCAGTTTGTTTACTATGAATTAGTTTCTGTTTGTATGCAAAAATGTATTAGATGTTCTGTATTTTAACTTGCATTGTCATCTTGCTTGTCACATTAATATTAACATGTCATTTATTATTAATGGTTCCCAAATA
Source organism: Ostrinia furnacalis (assembly GCF_004193835.3). Classification (NCBI taxonomy): domain Eukaryota; kingdom Metazoa; phylum Arthropoda; class Insecta; order Lepidoptera; family Crambidae; genus Ostrinia; species Ostrinia furnacalis. The sequence continues at coordinate 248,635 of NW_021133896.1, forward strand.
TTGGTGTGAATAAATACATTTTAATCTCCAATCGTCCTAACTTCCAAGGATTCAATTTGATGAGAGTGCCTGCATAAAAAGCTAGTAGAAATGGAATGAGTCACCAGTGATTTGAAATGAAATAAGACACAGCGGCAACGTTATCCTCTGCAGCTTTTTATTTCAGATGACACTTTGAGTCTTTCAAATAAGATTCAAATTGTAGTGAAGTTGAAAGGGTGAATGGAAGATGTATTTTGGTATTCTTGCAGAGGGTCGGTCGACCTTTTTCTTAGCGATCAGTATCAAACGCGCTCATCGATGGACGATCGCGACAATACTATCGAACTGCTCACCGGAGCATCCATATGGTAATATGCCGATGCATTCTTGCCTTTGTGTACATATGATGATGAGGTGGGCGAACCCCTATTGATAAACATTCGAACTTATTGTTAATATTATTGGGTGGACCAGTTTTTAAAAGGTTATTTATTCCGGTTCTCGATGGGACTCTTGATAATGCTTAGTCACTTACGTTCGGTTCCATTTTGACACAAATGACATGTTTTGATGTTGAATTAGGGCTTCATACATAATACGTGTGTATTAGTAATTGATACAGGTTAGATACTTGAGTCAGCTCTGTTTGTGATAATGATGGATGACGTAATAGAATATTTTAACTGCCTCTCAAGTCTAACTTTAGAGAACTTTATGATCTAGCGCTCAACTTAGTCAGTGGCTGAGGTAAAGGAGTGGTAAATATCTTAGGCATTGACTGAGTTAAGCGCTATATCTGCAATAGTACATAAACTCTGATTTTTAATTCGACGGAATTTTGACATTTCAGAAGTGTTGTCAACATTGAAACATTCCCACTAAGAATGGAGAGCATTTTCACAAATTAAAAAATAATCCTTTCTTGAATTTAAGGTTTCACTTGAAAAACTAAGGCTTAAAATGTACTGATCATTTCAAAATGGTTATTTGAATTTTTATTATCATATTATGGAAGTTACAAAAAAAATTGGGAAATTATTTTTCTATTACTGGAATACCTGCCCAATAATCCATGGGTTACAAACCTTTTTTATGAAAATCCTTTTGTTAATAAAATCTTAGCTTCATAAAATAATCAATTTTACAAGATGCCAATTTTATAATCCAAGTTGATTATGATGACGACAATGATGATTGATGATCAATACATATTTTCGTTTATGTTAATATGTTGTTTTACTGTGTTAAAAACACGTTTTTTTCTATTTAATCTCTAAAATGCACATAATAATTAGTGTACATTGAATTCACAAATATTTTCGTTTATGTTAATATGTTGTTTTACTGTGTTAAAAACACGTTTTTTTCTATTTAATCTCTAAAATGCACATAATAATTAGTGTACATTGAATTCACAATACAAACAATAGTTCATTCTTGTAAGTTGTACTTGATGAAATTTTATTGAATATTATTTATTATTAATTCTAAGCAAAAAAGTCTTATTACATCTGAATTGTCAAAAAATGACAGCTGTCAGAATTCCGTCGAATTAAAAATCGGACTATAGTGAAGCGTCACTTGTTATGACAACACCACGCCTATATTTTCACACTTGATCTCAAACAAGTTCAATAACAACTAGAAAATTGTTCAACTAAAACACTATAAATCTTCATCAGACCCCTTTTAATCGGTACATTTTAAAACCCTTAACTTGATAGTGGTGGCCACAATAATCCTTCCATGAAACTGGTATTCGGCCAAATTAAACTATGGCCTTAATTGATACAAATGGTCGTTTCTAGTTAAGTCTAATTGAGGAATACGCAACGAACAAGTGCAGTGCACTCCATAAGTTTGGTGTAATCGCTTTACGTCAAGGTTAATTAAGAACGTTAGTTAAGGAAAGTCGCATAGGGATCATAATTAATTTCTAATTTTAGTTATTTTGCTGGACAGTAATAATATTTTTCACCAATCTATAAAGTCGTTTGCCACCTGTCACATAAAAAAAAACAAAGGACGTAATATAAGAAACAAAATATGATGGATGAATACTAACCTACTTTATGTGCTATCACCGACGGCATTGTCACACTGGGTATTACTTACTTTTCTACGTAGTTTCCTGCTCATTTGTAGCTGTATCTGAAAACCGAATTTATTGACCTTAATGATTCATCACTCAAACCACTTAAATAGAGAAATTGTTGTCAAAGCTACTACAAACTGAAGTGAATTCACTACTCAAATTGGTGCTATAAAATTCTAATAAGATTTCTTTCTCGTAATCTTTTATGGTGCATAATAAGTACCATCAAAGTAAGTTTAAGATGACGATCGTACTACTAAAGAATACACTAAACGGTGCTCATTTACGTCCGTCAGTCACAACTTTACTGCCATCAAATAGATATTTGTTATACTCAAATAAAATTCTAATAAAACTGTATAATGGATTCCTCAAGTGGACGTCATTGTTTTGGGTCGTCAAACGTGTTGTAAAGGCTTTCAAATTAGCCATCATTTTAAGTTTGTGATCAATATTGAATTTTAAAGTATAGTCCCTGCTGTGTTATGTCACCTCCAGATACGTTTGTACAGCTACGTAAATGCCCGAATGTGGTTTCGTTCGTTTTAAATGATTATAAAATAGGCGTTCGTAACGGTTTTTAGTATAAAATGTCTATAAATAGTAATTTATTGATTGTATGTTAAACAAAACTGTGCAAGCTTTTTTGTTGGGTACGTGACCTTAACCTTATCAGGATATTTAAGCAGTTAAACAAACTCTTTATTGCTTACTTGAATCATTGATGTTTCTGTAGTGCATTTTTATGTAAACAGTTAACATTGGTCATCTTTACATCAAAATAAATCATCTGTGTGCTTACCATGAGTTTACGTTAGGTGTGCTCGCTAGCGACTGCGTAAAAAAATGACATTAATTGTATGACATATTGTGCAGCGCCCCTAGCGGCTACTTTCTCGCTAGCGAGCACACCTAACGTAAACTCATGGTAGGTACCCTGGTCATTTGGTCCCCAATGTTATGTATACGACCCTCTCTAATTTAACGGAGCCAAATGGAGTATTTGGCCTACTTACACTCCCCACGCTGGCTAGACAGGTTGGGGAGGCCTGATGTTTGCTTACTTGTACATACAACGGAACATTAAAGTTAAGACTGTGGCATCTTACGCTATTTATTTGGTTAAATACATAAGATATTAAGGCTGAGTTGCACCATCTTACTTTAACTTTGATTAACGTCAAAAATCTGTCAAACTCCATACAAAAAACACCGGTTTTTGTCATAGTTACGGTCAAAATTAGATGCTGCAACTCAGCCTAAGATTACATCTGACGGGCTGTTGCTTGTGTACGTACAGTGTACACTAAGGTATAGGCTTATATTAGTAAAGCTTAGAAAAATACATCTGCAGAGAACAAGTCCAAAAGTAATACCACAACTTAACCGCGAGAAAAATAAATGTTATCTACACAACACTAAACAAACTCGGCATGTAACTTGCAAAGTTGTACAAATCCGTTCACGGAAAATTGTACCGAAAGTTATTTACTAATATTATCTTTTCTCTATCGCACATCCGATTCATAGTTCCACGTACATATTAGATGTCCTTTTCTGGACATGTTGCTGATTTACTGTGGCCCCCAGTTAGAAACTTTCCTAATAAATAAACCTTATTCTGCCGCCGTCAAATTCCATGCCACCACGAGTATCTTCAACTATGGACACGGAGAGCATGGTTTTTGTTATAAATTTAGTCCTTGGTCCCGGACATAACGTATTCGTAGTCCTTTATGAGTAGGGTCAGCCTACTTTGGTTAAATTCGGCAATTTATCTCTTTTAATCGTGCCATGATGAACTTTTTCCGAGTAACAAACCGTACGAAATTGTTTTGACCGTATTATTTTATGTTCTAAAGGCATATTTTCATAATTCAAATAAATGTAGGTTTTCACGTGGATTGATTTTAGGCACGAGGATGGTACCTTGCTTGGTTTTAAAAATTTATTAATTATGACAGGCTTTAATGAACGACTTGACCAGCGACAGCAGATCAAACTAAACAGTTTAGTTGCTTTTTGCATCAAAAATGTATTCATGACTGATTGATATCAATGCGTTTGAAACGGTGGAAAATTCGACTTTGAAATGAAAAGTTTCATTACAGAATCAACATAAAATTGTTTAAATGCTTCCATTAATCACAGTTGTTATACGTTTTACAAACAGTGAAGGCAACACTCATAGCAATTAAATAAATAGTGCAAAATAATAATCCATTCAAATTAAAATAATAGGAAAAAGTGTTTGTCATCGGCTTTCCGTTATTTTGGATTATGAAACTTTTGTTATATTACTCTAATTGATTTCGTTTTAATCAAACAAACAAAACAGTTGTTTTAAAATGTGGTCCAGTTAAGTCAAATTATTTTTAATAATAATATACAAACAATTGTAGGTACATAGGAACACTCTTCAAACGCTTTTGAGTAAGTTTAAAATAAGTCCAAAAAGTCTACAATTTAAACAAAAACAAACATTGTGCACCAAATGACGTGCACAATATCCGTCGCAGTTACTCTTTTTAGATGAACAGCGAACGGTGGTTGATGCCAAAAACCGACTGTGCCAACTCCAGTGCCAGATAGCCCACTTCCCACGGACCGACGACGTTCAATATTGCATTAAAACTGGGGGTTTTATGATACTAATTTGCAATTTCGTTGATACTGCCAATAAAGTGCGGATAGATAGAGCCGAGTTAGTGCGAGATAAGCGCTCGAAGTTATTGCCTGCGAACTCTTTCATGGTTACAAGTTTACTGTGTGACTTTGTATGTGACCCTTTGTGTCAAGCTAATATTTGGTTAGTTGAAAGAAAGAAAGAAAGTATTTATTTGATGCGAGTATTAAAAGCGTTACAAATAAATAACAACATAAACACAAAAAACTGAGTACACGCACCAAAATGGTGTTGCTAATTTTGCACTGCAGTGTATTACATAATGTATGTATAGGCATTTATTTTCTTTTTCAATTTATTAAAATTAAAAACAATTTTATTCTTTATTCAAAAATAACTTTCATGCTTTTATTTATTTGAATAAAATGTGACATGCAATAAATAATTTAAAGTTAAATAGAAGTGATGGACTAAGTTAAATCAATTTTCTTTTAAAAGTATACAAAACAAGTTAAAAGAGGATATGCGACGTGTCTCTAAATCCATTTTCGTATCACACTATGCTGCTCTAGGCAGGTTGCAAACGATGAGGTTATGATACAAACTTACTATCAGAAAATAAAATAATTTAATATTCATGTTATAATTAAACACTGTTTCACATGAATCAACGAGAAATCAAGAATAGAAAACAAAGTCGAGGTCTAAAAAATCTGAGACTTTTCTAATTGAAATTTCAATGAAACCTATCCCCAAATTAAGTGATCAGTACTAGGTATCTGGTTGCAATAAGCCAAAGATAACGTGAATTACCTAGAGCAGCAGTGGACTGCTAAAGGCTGATGATTAACTGTTTGCAAGTCTAAATATGGCCTTACAGCCGCGAGATTTTCTCAAATATTGCAGCTGAAAGTTGTATAGCGCAATTTCGGCGACACCTCATCCAGTTAGCGCTCGTGCGCCTTGAGATACTCGAGTTAGCGAACGAGTTACTCTACATACTAAGAGTAGTTGGGGTTTTGGACAGATTATTAGCAATTATTAATTAGAATATGCCCGTTTCAACGTTTCGTTTCATCAATCCCTAAATTTTAAGTGAACCCTATGAAAACAAAATTCCTGTGTGTTACAATGGGTCACTTAAAAATTAGAGATTGATGGTGAAAACGGGCATAAAACTCTTGCTTTTGATCCCAAGTCATAAGATGCACTACCTGATGTTGTGTTCAACCTTTTCTTCTTAAATAAATTATACGAAGTGAATTTTAATCTTATTTTAATGCCGATTCTAATTTATAGAAAGTAGAGTTATGGGGTTCCCCAACAGAACCGATGGTTAATGAGATTTTTTACAGACAAAACCATTGAGCCGTGAAGTCTTAACTCCTGTTAATCTTTCAATTTTAATCAAAGGCCTTAATCAAGATGAAAGCGTAATAACCTGCCGGCAGGATGGAATTTAATGAAAATCATAAGTTTGTATCGCGGAAAGTTCAACTTTGCTGATAAGTTGCCTCTACGGTAATACACAAGTTAGAGTATAATTTGCTGACAGGCCACTTGCAAACTTGTCTAACCTCCATTTTGATATCGTTCTGGTGTTCTGTTCACTTTGTAGTTTGTCAACTTTGTCCCGTTGTAAATTGGAATTCGTTCCAACTTATTATTGTCTCTATCCGTTCAACAAAATGTTTTTGTTTTGACGAGAGTTTTATTTCAGGAAAATATTCCACTGTAGTCAATATTTTACGATTTTATTGATCTTCATGCTTTCATTTGTTTTAATGCTAAGTGTGGCCTAATCCAGTTCATGAATTAATATCAAAAACAACTAACCCATAAGTCGTTCAATAATTACTTAGGTTGGGATGGGAAACCCTTGTTTGAACAAATAAATTACAGTAAAGCTTACCGAAAGTTCAATATCAGAGACCGCTACGTGCTAGCCTTTGATTACTTGTAAAAAGATATAAATCGTTCATTCGTTCGTTTCAGCCAAATGACGTCCACTGCTGGACAAAGGCCTCCCCCAAGGTTTTCCACAATGAACGGTCCTGCGCTGCCCGCATCCAGGCTCTTCCCGCGACCTTTACCAGATCGTCGGTCCACCTAGTAGGAGGCCTGCCCACTTCTTCCAGCCCGTGGTCGCCACTCGAAAAAGATATTAATAATAAATGAAAATGTCTGTGATTATGTTTTCGTATTTTCTTGAAAATATAACTGTCTAGTGGTTCTTTATATTCTTTCTAATGCATAATGTAAGTGCCATTAAGTCACAAATTGACCGCCGATTCCAATTCTTGGAAAAGATCTCCACAGAAATGAAGTTTCCATAGCGAAAGGTATTGAATAATTATCACGCTCGCCTGGTTTCTCTGATTAGTGTAGAATTACTGGGGACAAAAATTCTCTTAATTCTAGCTAAGTCTTGAATTATTCATTTCGATGTCTTGCTTTTGTTCTTTTCTCACTTTTCCTTTATTTTGCGGCGATTTAAGTGTTGCTATTGATGTTCATTAGGTTATTCCTCTGAGACCTATAGGACTATAAGCCTTGTCTGGGATGGGTTAGCACGTATTCATCCACGGGCACGATCTACAAACAGTTGTTTGTCAGTTTTGTTTCATTTCAATCGAGCAAAAAATTAATATTTGATAGACTATTGGACATTTCTACAAGGTACTTATTTTATTTATTTCATCCCAATCATATTATTGGTCTAAATACCTACCATAAAACTGTAAAAACTTGTCAAACGAATCAACATTTACAGGTCCGGGAAACATCACTTTCACCTTGGACAGTCGGATATAAACAAATAGGCAGAATCTACTACATAATCTAAAATAATTGTAGATCATACTACTTTTCTAAGGTTTTTGAGAGAAACCTGTAAAATTGTTCGTAGAGAGAGAATTCCTGTTACTTTACAAAGTTTCAGAAATTCACTAAAGTATTTACTATAGCGCAAATCGTATTAGCAACTTGTTATTAGTAAAGTCATAGAAGAAAATAGTGTAGCAAAACTATTATAGGAGATAAAAGAAACTGTAGGTACCACTATTATATATACGGAGCAAATCGAAAGAAAGTTTCGTAACACAAATAATTGATTCGGTGCCCCGTCGTCAGGGAAGTCTCAGTTCTATTTAAGTTTCCTAAAAGGAAATGAAAGGAAATCAGAACGGCGAGCCTTCGAAGCCTTTATCGAAACTTATCGGAATATTCCTTAAGCTGAGGCTACATGCCTTGTTTGTTACGGGAAGGATCAAGGTTTTTTGGTATTCTTTTCGTATTACCAAGGCCTTAGGCTTCATTTGGAGGTGAGATCAAATCTCTTGAAGGCATTATGACAAATTGGGATCTTGTGCTACATTGATTTGCTTTACAAAAAATGGTTTCAGTTTTTTTTACATGACAAATACTATTTAGTTAGTTTTAGACAGACAACATTTTCAACAATAAATGTAACTTGAAATAAGTTTATCAATTCCGACAGTAATTTTAAACCGGGTCTCAATGTATCAAACTTTTAGATGGAGAGGCTATTTCTATTAATCCCGAGTATCAATTTGTCAACTCAAGGCGAGAGGTCCGGAGTCCATATCTTGCAATATTCAGTTCGAAAGGGCTTAAACTTAACACCGTTAGTCTTCATCTAAAATGGCATTTAATCCCCGGTCACTTTAACCTGTAAATGTGAGTTATTCTTTATTAATTTTAAAGTGTCAAGTAAACAGTTGAAAGCCCACAGAGTGCAGTCTTACCCTTAAAATAAACGGTAGTGGAGTATTTTATTAAATCGACTTCGAGATAAAAATCTGCTGTTTCTTTTGACATCTCTTTAAGTAACTGACAGGATTTCTCTGTACGTTTTTCTATGAATGATTCTTTCACCAAATTGTGTATTTAGTACTCTTTGGAAATGTCTATCGTTGCTTTGACTTCTACTAAAATATTTATTTACAATACTTTTAGATCTATAAATTCCTACTTTTTACCGTATAATAATATTTTCAGTAAAATTTTCCTTATTACCTTAGATCACGTTGTATTGATGATTGATTGATCAATTTAAGCAGTTAAACAAACTCTTTATTGCTTACTTGAATCATTGATGTTTCTGTAGTGCATTTTTATGTAAACAGTGAACATTGATCATCTTCACATCAAATCATCTGGTCATTTGGTCCCCAATGTTATGTATACGACCATCTCTAATTTAACGGAGCCAAACGGAGTATTTGGCCTACTTACACTCCCCACGCTGGCTAGACAGGTTGGGGAGGCCTGATGTTCGCTTACTTGTACATACAACGGAACATTAAAGTTAAGACTGTGGCATCTTACGCTATTTATTTGGTTAAATACATTAAAATATTAAGGCTGAGTTGCACCACCTTACTTTAACTTTGACAAACGTCAAAAATATGTCAAACTCCATACAAAAAACACCGGTTATTGTCATAGTTACGGTCAAAATTAGATGCTGCAACTCAGCCTAAGATTACATCTGACGGGCTGTTGCTTGTGTACGTACACTAAGGTATAGGCTCATAACAGTAAATAAACTCTTAACCCATATATGCCCAGAACTATTTAGGTCCCAGATTTTTATGTATATTGGCATATTTACTCTATACAGGCCCATAATCATGAACCAAGATGAGTTTTTGGATTTCAGGATTTAGAACTATTTTTTTTTCAGTCGGTCGAAAACGACCGCCTGGGCATATATGAGACTAGAATGTAGGTGTTCATAGTATAAAGTATTTTCAAATAATAGTCGTATTTATTATATAATTAGTTTACAAATTTGAACAGAATATAGCAAATAGTGTATAATAATCATGTTTGGTTTATTTAGGAACTTGAATAATAATACAGTTAGTACAATTTAGGCCGCAAAACATTTGTCATGGAGATTTACACTACACTTGCTGCATTTCTTCACAGTTATGTGTTTGCATACTGCACTATTTCTACGNGATCACGTTGTATTGATGATTGATTGATCAAATAATTATGTTTGTAGATTTGTAAATTACTACTTACTTGCCGGACAAGTATATTCTTGTCAAAATTCTCCTTATTACTTTTGACCACGTGTATTATTGTGTTCTATTTCAAAACAGCACAGTTGGTGTATACCAACAATGTATTCCGAAATCCTTTTACAATTTCGCTAATCACAGTGCGAAATTATAGCGAGGGTGTGAGCATTATCCTGTCATGTGCACTCGACACGTCCGACACAGGACTGGAAAGAATGCACCGAGGGGACCGGGAATGCGTTGGTACAATTTGAATGTCACAACGAACTAATGTAACGTTGGTGCCCAATGAGCGTGGTGACGTTGACACGGTTTGGGAGGTGAATTGCAAGTGGTGTGGAATATTGGTGAGAACTTTTCTATTAGACTATTCTTATTTAGAATTTTGTTTAGTGTTGTAGTTATGTATTATCCAGGAAATAAACATGATACTCGACTTGATCACGGTCAGTAGGTACTAATCTTACTTCTAAGAGAAATTACCTACCTGAAAATTGTATGTGAAAAAATTATCGGACAATTTACACAGCAAAATCAAAATAGGTATCTACTAGGTACAAAATATACAGTAGATATAAAATTATCTTACTTTTTCTATAAATATAAATGTGTTTTCTCTGACGCTAATATCAAACATAAATAGCTCAAAACACTAACAAGAGCAGCAATATTATTTTAGCAATACTAAAAGATACATGCGAACCAAATATTGACTTATCAAACAAAAACACACGGTAAATAATAAAAGGTACATATTTTTAACGACTGAAGATACAAAAAGGATGCCGTAATAATTTTCGTCGTAGTCCCAATTCCGAGCATTATTTATTTTCTTTAGCGCTCACTGATTTTGGCGAGGTCTTTTTTAGAACCCTCCCGACTTTTCATGGGTGTGTTTGATGGATCACACGTTACTTTTCGTTTTGCCTCTCACATGTTATCATCAGGCACAAGTGATAAGTAGCCAGCGTGTAAAAAATAATAAAAAATGTGACTTATAATTTTAGACAATAGGTAGATATTACATATTCTCAGGTTGTTGTAGCTGGACAGTATTTGGGTAGAATATTTCATGTTTTCAGGTAGCCATAGTAGGTAAATCACCTAGCTACGAATTTGCTCTAGCTAAAAACATGTTACGTAATTTGATTTTATTCAATTTAATCTTTAATCATTTTTATGTAAAAGGACAAGGAACTTGATGGACTTGCATACCAAACCCTTCTGACTAGAGGTAGGGTATTTTTTCAATACGGATAGGCAATAAGTACTTATAATTTTGTAATAAAACACCGTTTGTGAAGTAGGCACTGCCTTAGTTACTCCATAAGCCAATAAAAGCCAAAACGCTCATGCTTCATAACTTGTACGTAGATAACTCACGTTCTTTTTCAGCTTAGAACTCAATTCATCATATCAACTACGTTAGCAAAAAGTTTTCAATATTAGGTATATTGAAAACGCTCGAACTTTGAGCCGTCTCCTTTGAGACAGCGGCCTTTGTAGGTATTTTTCGAGCTAAATTGTCCGACTTAAAGACAAGCTTGCAACTTTCGATTACATTATCAACTTTTGCTATGTCTTTTCCAACAAAAACAACTTTTGAACAGGCGTGTCGTGTAAATTGTAGTTTTGTTGATCCAAGTTTCAGAGTATTGTTATACTTGATAAATTTTCAGGGAATTTTGATGAAAATTATTGTGTCGTAAATGTGACATTTGTAAAGCGTCACAAAATTATTTGTAACTAACGGTTTTCTCCTTCAAAGTTCAAAGTCAGATTTCTTAACATCAAGTTTTATTTGATACCTACAATCAAATCTTTTCTCATTATAATATTAACATAGATGAATTTCTATGATCAACCAGTGAAAATAGAGTTCAAAATTTTTATGATTCTATTCAGTAACTGTACTTTTTACAAACCTACATATTTAATACTCATTGTGTTATATCTCCAATAATAAGGACTAAGAAAATAAAAGCTAAATGATCAGCACTTTCCAAGTACACACCCACTATCCACTTTGCTAAACGTCGCACCGAAACTTCCCCAAACAATATTCTCTTGGAAAGACATAATTGCAGGCAACCCCTAATTAATTAATCACCATTGTCTGAGACAGGCCCGGCGACGACATAATTGATATTTGAAAGGACCTCCTGGGCCAGCGGTGACGGTAATTTGAGAGATGGCTTCCAGGCCGATGCTTAACGAAAAAATATGTAAAACCGTTTTGGTGGTTGTCAATCTTACATTTTTTTGGGAATGACCCAGTTTTCTTAATGAAGCATGGAAAACTTTGCGGTTTGTAACCTAATTTTATTAATTCAGATAAGGCTTTCTTTAGGTCTAATAAAATTGACATCTTGACAAGCCGTAAGAAAGTTGGGATAAAGATAATGCGAAGTTTTTTGGATTTATAATAACTTTTGCAGTAAGTAGGTATATCAGTTTTGTTGTCAGCTTGGCTAAAAGCATTGAGAGCTTACACAATCCTCTTGACTCAAGATTTTAATTGGTCCAATTTCATTTTAGAACAAGATTACTCTTAACTAATTTTATTATAGGCATATTATGAATCTATTTCTGAATCGGACCAAGTTTTGAGCGTAGGCTCAGAATACGATCCTTTTAAGGTGGGTAAAGAGTAAAATAATGAACGATTAAGCAGAAAACAGATCTTTTAAAGTTTATGTTTAATCAATCCGTTCGTAGTGTCCCATTGTAGGTCGCTCATTAATTTTATCACAATACTCTATAACATCGATTTAATTAATGAACCTTAAACTCAAATAGTAAATCAATGTGTTCTTCACACATTTTTGTTGCAAAATAACCTGTATTACAACGAGATAAGACGCCGTTGTGTGAAGCTTGATGGGCCGTCGTATCCAGACTAATTACAGATGGGTTTCATAGTCCGAAAGTCAAATATCAAATGTTGACGGACCGGCCTGTGTGCACAGACGAGTCTTGATTTATTAATTAGTGCGATCGGCAATTTCACCCTTTTGTCTGGCAATTTTAAAAGTAATAATGTTTGCACAAATTTTCAATTGGGGGAATAAGACTGCAATGTTTGAATTAGTGGTCAAGTATTGGATATATTTTGCCAGAGGTTGCGGGTTAGATCCCTGCACAGTTCAAATATTTGTTTGAAGTAAAACATCTGTTTTAATTGGCCTGGCTGTGTATTATAATGATATAGGTATGCACATTAAGATCTATTGTTTATTGAAGAAGCATATTGTGTAACGCGAAATATGTAGAAAATTAAAGAAAATTTTTATTTGAGTTACTTCACTCTTTATTACATATATTGCGGTTTGTTATATTATATTTTGAAATACCACACATATGATAATTTCGTTGAACCGTATACTTTGCTAATGTATTAAGTTACATCATTGCTCATTCATAACAAATTATTATTCAAATGTAAACTCTATTTCAATTATGGTAATAATACTAAGTTCCGAACATCTATACGAGCAACTTCAACCGCTGCGGTTCTAGACTTGGCAAATACTTGGCTTCTTGCTAACTTAACCAAAATAAAGTTAATTCAATCGCTTGACGTATCCATTTACATCTATTTCCGCACGCTCATCACATCATTGGGATTTAGTGGACTGTATACTTAATGGATTAGCCATTTGTCTGATTAGCAACATCAATAAATAACGAACCAACGTGAGGGGTCAGACCGAATCATTGATTCATTAAACTTTGGTGGCCGCGTGCAAATAGTATGCTGTTTGGAACGTAGTCTCTGAGTACACTAATTAACCTTGGCAAACATTTGCGGTGTTGGATTGTTCGGCCAATGTTGGCGGTTATGGCCAACAATTATGTATTTTAAAAACCGAACTTTAACAGAGCTTGGGCTCATTTATAAATAGTGCCAGTTGATATTTGCAGGTGCCGTCTGCGGTCGCGGTCTGTATTATCCAACCTTAAAGGGTGTTCGACAGTGTGAATAAAATAAGCATAGAATCCAAACCGTAATTTTACATGTAATCTAACATAATATTCAAAGCAATTTTTGTATGTAACTCGGACACTAATTTGAAAATACATAATATAAGAGATTCTTCTCTGTCAGAGTCTAGCTATTAGATACATCTTACAAAACCGCGAATTGCATCAGCAACGTCTTAATCCCTTTACGGCAAATTAAAAATGGAAGCTCTTACGAAACCAGCAGACATCTTAACTTCATCAAAATTTAAACTCCCCCCTTAAGTTGGTACATTTAATTATGGAAACATGGAAGCTTGCCGCCTTAAGACGGAATTAAAGTTCAAAGGAACGCATGCGTTGGTGTTGGCCAACAAATGCGATCTGACAAAATGTTAACTCGGCATGAATTATGAGTCTTCTGCTACCCGGGGGAAATTAAAGTGTCTTGCTGCAACTTTAAGGCAGGTAGCGTCTGCCGTCGTCATGGCAATGGGAATAGCAAATTTAATTTTCCCCGCTCTGAGAGATGCTCAATTGTTTGTTGAGATAGTGCAGCCGATTAGAGTCGTGAAAATTGAGTGTAGTCTGCATAGAAGATTCTATAACTAGTGATGCTTCAAGTGTCCCCTCTACCACATTTTCATGACCTGCAATAGGTATACCCGTGTCTTGGCAATCAGTGTCACTATGAGTAAAATTATGCTATGTGTGGGTACTATTTGGGACGGATTTCATTTTAAAGTGTTTTCATTTCCCAAATACTTATACTTCACTTATTTCATTCGTAGTTACTACTACTTTGAACCAATTAAGTACACACTTCAATGTACTTATTTGAAACACATTTTAAACAGCTTTTCTTAAAGTGTCTGTATGAAGACCTTTTGAATTAATGTAAAAAAAATGTGGAAGTCAATTCTTTGCCATTTGTAAAAGACTCGAGAAAACACGAAAAGTAGGTTAACATGTTGATTGTCGCCGCAAACCCATTTCAGTATTCCCATCCACTAAAAGTTAAATCGGAGGAGCATCAACTTATTTCTTCGGAGCTCCAGTAAAAAATACATAATTACTTCTTTTGTATAAACCAGGAGCCGTAATAGAAGCAATTTGTTTTCTTGTTTGTTTTTCAAAGTGTTCCGACTCCAAGAAGTCTCCATTGTCGCAGAAAATAGATCTGTAGATGCAACTACCATAAAAAATTCTCAAGATCTTGAACGAACGAGGTCAAATGCTGTCAAATAAATTCGCTGTAAGGAACGGGCTCAGTAAAAGCATCAAAAACCTAGTTGGAGGACTTCCAACTTATGGTCGGTAACCGAATTGTATGTAAATGAAGAGCGCGAAGGGATCTTTCATTTAGCTAGTTAAGGCTTTGATAACGAGTTTATAATTGCAAAAAGCTCTTCCCAAAAAGTGATATAACCTGCTTTAAAAACAAAAGAACAGTTCAGCGTTAAATCCGTGGCATTATAGCAGGGCCATTNCATCGCAAAAAGTTAAATAAAAAAATCTTTAATTTTTAAAAAAAAATTGGCACTAATTTAAGAATGGCCCAGCAGCATTTGAAGAATAAAATTGTTTTAATACTATTTCAATTTTATAAGGTTTCCCCAGCAGGGCGGTTCCTAGAGGTAACTAGATACAATGCAACTATATTTCCACGTTCATATTTCCAGTTATGAAACAAATACGAAACACCCGTTGTGTTGCTACGACCTTTAGTCCATGAATTAGTCCTGGGGCTCATCACCTCGACAAATACACATTGTCTGGAATCAGAGCCGGCACATATGTATATGTTACAGTCAAAACTTTTTATCAGTCAGCTATTGTCTTGTCTAAACTGCAAAGTCACGTAATTTTGACAAAGTGTAGAGTGTGTGATGTCACAGGCTTATATACTTAAGGTGTGTTATAGAATTAGAAGCTTGACTCTACATAAGATAGCTAATACTTATTGATAGTATAAGCCATAAATGCAGGTCTTGTCTTGACTACATTTTACATGACAATTGGAATTAGTCTATGGAACCATATCACTTGACGTAGTGAGAGACGGAGTTCAAGAAGTTACATAGGTACATATAGATTTTGTCTTTTGACGGTTTTAACAGATTTTATGAGACAATAGAAGTTTTGACCAAAAGAGAGTTTTGACTGCAACATACATACTCGTACACTCCTGGGAAATGAATTGTTCGCGCGGCCGACCTGATTGCGGCCTTATGAGATTTTTTGCGGGGCCTGTTTAAATAAATGACGATAAAAAGATGGTCACGTGTAGATATCGTGTAAGGAAATATTAAAAAGATTTTCTACTCAGTAAAGCTTATATCATAAATAAGGAATTTAGCAAAATCTTTTTCTGGAAACAGAATAACAATATAATATGCTTTGTCTTAGTTCATTATAACGTAACAATTTTTCTGAGAAAATTCAATTGTTGGCCTTCCATGGAATCTACACATGCCGCTTTTCTTAAGATTTTTGTTTTGTTGTGTTGATAGCAAGACATATTACATTTTTATAAGACACATTATTTTTCAGTAAGTATCACAATTTTCTTTGAAGTTTAATTATTAATAAAATAAAGTATATAATAGGTAATTTAATACATAATGTATGGAAACTGGGCCATAGCCTGATAAAGTACTAAACATCAGCCATCTTTTTTTGCTATCAATAGAGAACTGTATATTTTTAAACCGACTGAGAAGCACACTGCCCCAATTAGATAAACGAATGCGACACTAATTTAGAAATGGACTGATTCTGTCGATTGGAAAAGGAATAACTTCCATTAAGGCTTGGTATTTCTTCTAAAGTAGGTATTTCGCGCTGTCAAAATCTGCGCGCGCAATTCTTCGCCGAAAACAGCGCGTCAAAGAGCTCCCGCCACAATTTCCAGCTACACAGTATAGAAATACGCAGTTGGTTAGGTTAGGTTGACTTCCTTCCCTTCAAGCGTCACACTCACAACACTTTCTAATAGAAATCATATCCAAGTGATACAAATTAAAACACCTTTCAGACTTTTTGGGAATATATTCGCTTTAAACACAAATTTCGCAAATCAGTCCGAGTAGAGTCAATGCACTAATTTAAGGAATTTGTGAAGTTATTGTTATCATTTAAACAAGATTAGTATACCGTTTGAATGGGGATAAACTAGAGAAGTTTTGATAAAATCTGAAGATCGCTATCTCTTTCATTTATTTTTTTATAGCCATGTAAACTTAAATGTTCAGTCCATTTTTAATTTGTCGGAAAACTTCAAAGCTGTTTTTAAAAAAAACTAGATGATATTTGCCAGTAAATTTAGATTTGATGCAACCCTACATCAATGCACATCAAAACAAAATATTTACTTTGAGGCTACGCCTAGTAGTTTTTTTTAAAATCGAAATTAAATGATGCGATTTGGGTATTTTGGTGAAATTACTAAAAAAATTAATATAAAAGTAGCCGCCTGGCATGGAACGTGTTATGGGGGCTGAAAATATAGGAAATGACCCATTCTATCCGCCAAATCATTTTGGCACACGATGCGCCAAACACCCTGTATAACTGCAGAAGTAAACACAGTTCAAAGTGGCCGTGGCGTCGCCCGACCTTCTGGAAGTTCTGCGCCGGCTTAAGAATTTCAAGATTACGTCGAGCGATTGGAATTTTTTTTTATGATAAGTTACTCTTAGTAGCGATTATTTAGAGCTTGGATAATAAATTTAATTATAGTTGTTGCAATTCACGAAGCTTTGCATGTGGTTAATAACATTAATCAGTATAGGTACGCATCAATTTTGTTCAGTCTCTTTGTTTATTAATAAATAAAAATATCATACTAAAATTGCAGAAACATATTTGTTTGTATTGGTCTGGGTGTTTTCTTTCTATAATATGTATGACATTATGTACGGGGTTCTGTACCTATCGAAAATTGCTATGAGCATCACACGCGGTTACCTGCGTACCTCTGTGCACTCATGGGAGTTTAAGCAGAGGTCCCTAGAGTTTGACTTTGAGCTTTGTTTATAGTCATTACGAAGCAGACTGATGGGAAACTGCACTGTCTTGAATTCGAAAGGGTAATTTGACGGTGTTTGGGGAATTCTAGGAATAAATACAGAAAAATTTTAGCTTTCTCCAGTAACACTGGTATTATTATACTGTGACTCATCAAAGTCATCATTGTCAAAAATATTGACAAATCGAGAACTGTCACGGCCAAAAAACTGGCACGCGTCCGTCCTCCGTAAGCGCCACCGCGCGACTGATTGAGATTGTCCAAGCCGTCATGGGCGATTTTTTCCACATTTTTTAACATAGTAACTAAATAAGACGCAATATAAAAATTTCATCCGTTAAAAGCCCTCAAGTTATTTCTGAACTTTAGTTTAGTAAAAGATTCAGAATCTCAAATCGCTTATTTTAAAAATAAAACCATAATTAGAAAACGAATAGAGGTAACTTTGGGAATTTATTCTATCGAGTCAACTTCATCAAATCGTGTTTCCATCCGTTAATAGCCCTAGAAAATATCCTCAACTATGCCCAAAAAAAATCTTAGCCTTTTATTTTACTGTTTAGTACCTCAAAAATGAAAAATGAAAACCTCATTTTCGCCATTTTCTCTGTTACCCGGCCTTAAGCTTGTAACTGTCCTGCACAGGTATGGCGGCGGTTATAAGGTGAAAGAGGTAGCGAGATAAAATTTACTTCTAATTGCTCATTACATGGTTTTGGTTAAAGCTTGAGTATTTATTGCAGATGAATAAAAACAACCTTTTACAGTTAGTGACGTAGACGAGAATGACGGTTAGTGGTCATGCCGACGCTATTTATTGTGTAAATAAATTAATGTATTCCACTTTTAAATCACAAAAACATAATTGTTAAGAGTGTAACCCAGGTAAACCTCAGGATCGAGAAATCGAATCGGGTCTGTACCTACCTAATTCTTTCCTATGGAAAACGGTAGAATCCAAGTTTTTTGGTGTTTTATAATTTAAGTAGGGACGCAAGCCATTACATGTTAAAATTCTTTTAACTTAAACCACCCTCAAGCACATCCTATATTCATGATCGATACTCTAATCTGTGTACACGTCGATTTTCATTATACACTGACCGCTTTTTGTGGGTTTCCTCCAAGCTCCTATTGGAATCTCTATTTTAAAATTGAAAATATTTATTTATTTTAGTAGTTTTTATAAAAAACTAGGACCATGAATAACTGATACTTTGATTTTTTAAAGGTCTAACGCATTTCATCGAAAATTCATCACGGATAAGCTAGCCTTTTGTGAAAGTTTAATTGTGTTTTCAGCTATATTTTTGGACTAAAAAGTGTGTCTGTATAAAATTGTTAGTCTGATAAAAAGCCAATATTCTAACATTAATTCCAACATTGGTATCATTTTAGTAACCTAATTTTTATTTTTGACTATTAGGTTTCTTAAATAACTCGTATAAGTTTTGTTAACAAAAGGTGCGTTTCCCATTAATCAGATTGTTTTCTTACATTTCACAATGTTAATGTGAGAACACAGAAATAAAGTAGGCGAACTTGTGATTGGCATGCCAACGTCGTTGCGTGCCTCACGAGAAACAATTAAGGTAAAAAACTAATGAGCGGTTTTATGAAAATTCAATGTAGGTAAACGTTGTTATTACGGCAGTAAAATATGTATTTTCATTGCAGCCTTAAATTTTTCTTTTTTTCCAGGAAAACGCGGTAATTATAGTTTTCGTATCAGTGTTACGTAATTGGTACAAAATAACCCCTCTGTCCGTTTTATCTGCACTATATATTTTGGAATGAAATGCAGTCATTCAAAGTTTGAAAATGGAACGTTTCGGAATTTGAAACTTGGAACAGTTTGACGTTTATGACGTTGCGCGTTCCGAAACACACTCAAATAGGTGTGTGCATTTATATTTAGGATGGAGCCTTTGTTCAAATACCAATCAATGTCTATCTGTTGGCCATTTTGGATTTGAATCAATGTGACCAATTTATCCAAAATTAATTAATATTTCATATTCGAACGAATTTCATGATCGAACGAACGAACGACGAATTAAAATTTCATAGAAAAAATCAAGCCTATTTCTAGGTATTTGGTAAATCGTAATATTGTTCTAGGTATTTGTTAAATCATAATTCGTGGAAAACAAACTGCAATGCATTGAGTTATAATGTACTGCAATGTGGCAATAACGCAATGCTTTTCAATCCGCTCTTATCACAAACATAATTACCTAGTTTTTAGTTTAGTTTGTGCTCTAAAAACTGCTTTTAATCTTTCAAAAATACCACAAATTCAGCAACTAAAACCCCAAGTTTTAAACTCAACATTAGCGGTTTAATTCTTAAAAAATCCATTTCATAACGCCAAATCTATAAAACTCCAATTATCATAAAGATGTTCCCACAGAATTTCCACAATTTAACTACCTCCACCATCGCTGACGTACCAGGCAAAAGTAACATGCATTTATTCCACAAGACCACTCGGAATCACATCTTCTGAGAGTTTCAAGTGTCTCCAGCGTCGGTTTTAAACGGCAGACTAGAAATTCTAGTGCAGTTCCCGTCTGAAATGCAAACTTTATAAATAATTTCTGGAATGTATTAAGATTCCGTACTTCTATGTACAGGGGCGCCTCAATAATGCATGGTGTAGCTCTAAGGTGGCTGTAAAACGTACCGCTCGCGACTCCGGCCCGCTAAATGGCCCACGGTAAGAATTTAGTGTTAAAACGTGCCTCAATACGGGAACGAAGTGATAAAAGTAGCTGCACCGCAATCTGAAGCTGAAAACCATACGATGTGAGTGGGTTTATGGCCATATTTTTTGCAAAGAGATATTATAACCTGTGAAAATATCGTAGGTACCTAGTCCTACATAACTGATAAATCTACGTGATTCAAAATATTAGCGAAAATTTTCAATTCTGAATATTTGCGTTACGAGTCAACTATGACCATATAAGGGTATTTCTCATCGCCACGGTTCTCATCGTCTTTCACTGGCATTACAATTTATACTAAGAAATGATTTTGTGTTTCCATTATGTAACTGGTAGGTAGGTAAGAATTCATAAAGTGAAAAAATATAACGTGTTAGTAATAGTGATACATACACCCACAGATAACTATATTATTTAATTCCCACTAGCGCTTGCTGCCAATATACACCTAAAATACGTAGAAAACCATCAATATACATTTCAGGACGTAATTTCGCTTCGTAATTTTCATTCTGAAGTGTTCCATCAAAGTTTGTTGCCGTCTTGGGAGCATTCACACGTAGAAAGCTATTAGGTTCTTTCATATTCATCTTTATGATTTCCCCACAGACTAGAGCATGGCGTAACAAACAAAAATGTATGTCTGTTTATGGCAATTGCTTGTTACAGTACTACAGCTATTCGCAAAACATTTGGCAGTTGTGTCGATCAGAAATGACGTGGTAAGTAGTCCCTAAATAGTAGTGAACTGTTTTTCTTGGTGTAAATAAAACAAAGCACACTTGAAATGGTCTCTTCTTCTTGTTCTTGAAGTGAAATAATCTATAATATAAAAATGAATCGCAAAATGTGTTGGTAAGCGTATAACTCAACAACGTTTGGACCAATTTTACCAATTTTTTTTTTATGTTCTTTGAAGTCCAAGGATGGTTTTTACGGCGAGAAAAAAACTAATAATATCCGGGAAAACCTCGGGCGAATCCGCGGGCGGAAAGCTAGTATCAAGATGAGTGTAGGTAGGTACATAACTTAATTGGACATCTACACATAAAAGTACATAACTTTGAATTTATTTCCTTTCCTAAATGTTTTCCGAAACGATTAGAAAAATCTTCATAAGTGCACTATCGCATTAGCCTCTTTGAAAATACTTTAATAAGAGAAATAGCCACTGGACATTCAGAGAGAAAAGTGTAATAACAAAATGGGCAATCCATTAGGACTAATGTATGATATTAAATGTAGCGATGGGGAGATGCATTACCGAATAGTGGCCAGCAGTGCATGAACAGGATCCGTGCATTCGCAGTATTAGCTGGTAGAGTTAGCACATCAGGTTGTACAATTTTGTTGAAAAATAGCATCTATTACCATCGCTTAAGATGCTACAGTTGAGGTTAATATGCTGTTGTACTAACTACGCTTTTGTGGAAGCATTACGTTCTGTTAGCTTTGAAATGATTGGTTTTAACTATTTGTGCGCTTTTTAACGTTTGATGAGATTAATTATTTGGGTAGATGATTAATGTTTCAGGTGATTTGAAGTTCAAAGCTTTGTAATAATTTTACAGACAGGTTTTCATCAGGTTTTAGTAATAAAATTAATAATACACGATCCAGGTCCAAATCTTCAATAACTGAAAATGCGAAGATTTTTCAGTGTATTGTTTCATAAAGCTTTTCTTTTGAAGATACTATAGAAGATTTTCTATCCGACTCTTTTCCTTTGCGATCCAGCATAATTTTACAAAAGACAGACTGACAGTTTAGCTTATAAAATTCGCTTTTCCATTGCATTTGGTAGAGGGTGTAAAAAACGAACAAATCCATTTCTTTGATACAAAATTTATTGAAATTAAAGCCTATTTGCAATTTAAACCGGCCCTTTATTAGATAGTTATATTTATGGGTAGGGGTGTGTGCCTCGTTGCGATTACGGACACGTGACTACCCAATACTCGTAGGATATGATATTTGAATTTGAAAGTATAATATTTTTGCATTTTATCATACATCTACCAACATTATACATAATTAGTTCTATGCATAAGCAATTATAAGATTGCTAGTGCGATGTATTTCATTTTGAAGTGGTATAGCATTTAGACTCATCTAAGTAGCGTGTTGGTCTTTAAAAATCACGGAAAATTATGGTTTCAATTTCAAAAAATAAACGACTGACTCATATTAAAACTGTACTTTACCCGGATAAAGCTTATAAAATAAAATATAATTTCGGAGAGCACGCTACTTTCTTAAGTGATCTTGCGAGCATAAAAAAATCAACGCTTTTTGAACCATGTTAATTCCTATGGCTGCTGTAAACACTACCTAATAATGTACCAAATTTTACAAACTACACGACGGAATCAATATAAATGTAAACGTTTCACATAATGCACAATTTCCTCCCAAATACCTTTATCAATTTCCAAAAGACGTCAAAGAAAATTCATATGAAGCGCCAGACAAGAAATTACCAACGTGAAGGGGTATTGGCAAGACAAAGTTTGTTTCACCTGCAGCTCATTACACAACGGAAAGTTTCACAAATGAGACATGGCTTGTGAGGAAAATTAACTTTGTAAATAGAGATCCCAAGTGTGATGCGTTTAATGAAACACGTTACGAAACTTTGGAATTACATTTTTTGACGTGGCAATTCTGAGAGTTTTTATTATTATTTTTGTTTATTTTGATAGGTATAAAGATGCCTGCTATTATTGCAGTGTGGTGCAGTATTCATTAAAACCGTTAATTAAACTTGCAAGCTTCAAAATCATAAAATTATTCACACATAGTCAATTTGATTTGATTTGTAAAGATTTTACTATGTACGAGTAGATATCGATTTAGTTAAGAAATTGAATAATTAGGTAATACTTTTACCACTTTCTAATTAAAAAAAAACATCTAATAAATTGTATTTTACATTATTTATTGCAATTTGTCATTTTAGAATATATTTTTCACTATGGTGCCTGAATTATTTAAAACGTCAATGCCTACAAATCAATGCTTGCTTGCATAAGAGTAAACCACACGTCCCACTTACAATAATTGAAAAAAAAAAACCACTACAAGCATTAGTCAACCGAATCGCAAGTCACTTTGAAAATAAACTGCTAACGTTTAAATCAGGAGAGATGAAGTTTTGCAACATCATGATATGGTTACTGCATTCGCATTTTTATCTTTCAAACTAATTCCTACCATAGTCCCTTGGAAATAAGATAGAATTTGTTGTGCGGGTGTTTTTTAGTAATATGCTCGAATGTGTCCCACCCTAGCTATCAAATCAACACCGGCCTTGGCCGTGACTAGCAAAGAATTGAGCACGATCATCGTTTGAAGATTATTTGGTCGATGGCTCTGGGTTCTGCTGATTTTCCTCACTTTGTGTAGGTGAGTAAATACAGATACCTAAGGAGACACGTATTTCCTTGGAATTAGAACTATTTTATATTTTTGGTGTAAAGACAAATAATTTCATACCTTGACGAGTATACAGGGTGGAAACGATAAGTGATCTCGCCTGATTATTTCTAAATTGTCATTTCTGCCTTGTATTTATTATTCTGTGATTTTTCTCCAATGCTATTGATTCATTTACTACAGTCGATTCAGCTAGTGAGTAGCTTCCCGTTAAAACGTTATTAACTTCATTAATTCCTCAGTGAAATTAGGTTATATTTACCTTGTTTGTTTGCTGTGTACAAAAAAGGACAATTTTTTTTATGGAAAACGAATTAATTTAATGTTTTATCTTTTTAACAACTAACATAAATGGTAGTGTCTTAAAATCTCTTGCGTGTCTCTTTTATATTTTTTTATATGAGCTCATGACAAAACTAAAGCAGTTTAGTAAACTAAACGTTAATACGATCCGATCTTGACGTAGTTCAACTAAACACCGTCACAGCTCCCAATGAAAACAAACAAATGTGTTCCCCGAACGCTTTTACCACAATACGGGGAATCCTACTTTGGAACAAAAACAATCGAATGAATTCGATTCACTCGTTTTACGAATCGTTAAATCTATGTTTGTGAAACATGCGCGAGCACGGGCAACATCGTCTCGAAATTGGACAAAATCGGTGGAGCCCGATCCCTTTAAAAAATGCTATTTTCTTTTACATTCGATGAACCGTAAAAATGTGGGTGAGGATTGAGTTAGCAGACTGCGAAACGTTCTAACGTAAACAAAAGAGCGAGAAAGGGCCCAATTATAAATCGATTGCTGTGCACAATGTGAGCACTGAGCAGTGTATTGTATGATATTTTATTAACTGTTAAATTCATCAAAGGAGTGAATAGATAATATGAAAGTGTCAATCTTGGAGTATGATTTTGTGTCAAGGAGGTGAGTTGGCAATATAATTTCACATTTACAAATGTAAGGTGGATAATTTAAAATTAACAAATACAGAAATATTTATTTATGTAGCATACGTAAAATGGTGACATGTTATAGTGGTGTGGTATCACTATGTTCCAACAACTGATGTTCACCATAACATCTTAGAACTCGTGAAAACGATTTAATACGAAATTTTCAAGGCTCTTTTTTACCTATTACAAAAATGTGTTCAGTCAGTGAAATAAACACTTCAATTTCATCTTCATAAAAGGTTTATGGTTTCAGTTTGTAATATTCTTTCGGAAATAAGATAAACATGCGTTTTCTCTTCTGCCCATTAGAAAGATCCCCGACGTTTAATTTAAATGTAAAAATACTAAATAAAATCCGTCTTTACCAAATCTCTGTCCAAGAAGAAAGAACTAACCTCCAGACGCTATTAAATTAAATTGCTCTTTCAAAATGCAAATATCACCAACGACAGTATACTTAAGTTCATCTACTTGGATTGGACTGTCAAATCTTTGCTTGAATATAATTTATATTGCTCTGAAGATTGGAAATTTTATTTATTAGAGTTCGACAACCTTTGGAGTAGTAGGAATGGGAAAATATGATCAAGTAATATATTAGTAAGTGAACGAACATACAAAAGGTTATAAATCATAAAACTGCTTTTTTATTTACGCAAAGTCTTCATAAAGTATGTTTCAGCTAAAAGACGTCCACTGTTGGATAAAGGCTTCTCTCAAGGATTTCCATAACGACCGGTCTTGCGCTGCCCGCATCCAGGTACTTCCTGCGACCTTCGCGGGATCATCGGTCCACCTAGTGGGGACCTGTCCATACTACGTCTTCCGGGCTGTGGTCGCCACTTGAGAAAGTTTCTCTCCCAGCAGCCATCTATCATGCACTTTCATAAGAACTACAGAAATAATCAATATTACAATATTTCTAGCATAAATTATTACTAACTTCTTTAGCATATTCGAAACAATGAGAATTCATATTTCGGTTAGCCTGTAAAAATACAAAGTCCAATTGGAGTGGAAACACGAACTTATTATATTATTCGTTATGCCATCCTATTTTTCTCAACAAGAGAAACTAATCTAAAGAAAATTTTCGAGTCCCTGTGAAGAAAATAAGCTTACAAGGAAGTGCAGTTTCCCGCGTGCGGATACCGTTGGAAACAAACTTTAAATTAAAGTTTTTCAAGGGGAATAAGAATTTTCACATTTCCATTGGGCCCCCAGGGGTTAATAATTAAGTTTCAGATGCACAAAGTTGTTTGCCATTTATGATAGTAAAGGTGAAGTTAGAATAAACAAGGTTTAGTTTAACGGCCAAGAAGTAGGCTTATTGTGAACAGCTGAGTTTTTCTTTTATGCTTGTGGCTTATTGACTAATATTGTAATATATTAGCTGTACAATTTGACTCTGAGCGCTGAGCCGTATTTTTATATAACTGTGTTTGAATCATTTGCACAATTTCATACATTTTGAAATCAGAGGTTCAACTTCAAAGTGCACAGCTCTAAGCTTTAGGGCTCTATAAGCTTTTTTTTTATTTAATTTTAATGCATACAAAACAGGACAACATTATTTTAGGGATATCAAGATGCAAATTGTTTTATATTTAGCAAAAGAGAATTACCCAAATAATGCAACTGCCCAATATCGAATTTCGGTGACAGGACGCCCTGCTGACACAATACGGGCAATTCTATTCACATTAATGCGCAGCCAGTCAGCCGTGGAGTCTTATATCTGGTCGCGTGGCGGATGGGTGGCCAGGAAACCAATGGATGTGTTTGAGCGGCAGTAACGCACTCAAAACCACGTCAGTTACGAAGATATAATATTTCTAATGGTGTTAGTTATATCGATTTTGCCATCCTCCTGCATAAATTTTTCACATAAACAAGGATAGAACAGTGATGTATCCAAGTATTTTTTGTTGATTTCTAAGATTGTCAGAATACTAATGAAAAGATATTTTAAGAAGTACCTGAGATTTACGGCTACACGATAAATGAAAAATATTGTGAAGTCATAAATCTACGGTGAATAAAAATAATTTGCAAGATGCATCAAAGCTTTAACGATTAACTTTGTACACTCAGCTCAGACATATTAACTAAATAGTTTTAGCACACAACAGCAACTGATTAGAAAATCGTATTTGAAACACTGCTACGAGATCTGCTATATTATATGTAGTTGCATAAGGAAACTCTTCCACCAACTCCAATATCTGTGTCATAGGTGCACCCAACTATTTAACTCCCGACCATACCAAGGGAGAAAATGACAGTGGAACTAAATTGGGAATTGTGAGACAGTACATTATTGCGGAAAAATCAATGGCACAGCGTTTCCGATAGCAGCATTCAAAGACCGAACGGAAGAAAGATCATTATTATTACTGTCCACGCCATGAATGGGAGCGTGGCGGTCGACATCCGCGTATTACGTTGCCTTTATACGACTGATGGCTTTATAAAAGCTGTTATTTTGTCAACGTGACGGCCCCTTAATTTGTAAGTTTGGTCGAAATTAGATGATGAACGCTTTGTGTTAACGCGCTTGTTGGTTTTTAATTTAATTTTCTAGTCTGATTATTTTGGTTTCACAATCCAAAATTTAGTGTTCTTGTGAAGTGATTTGGTAATTAATTTACTATAATATCGTTTTTACTATTTACAAATTGTAGAATCTTTAGTTGACATTTTGCAAGTAATACATATATCGCAAAAATGATATTAGTTACTGTGAAAAACTAACGAAACATTCTAAAACATATAAACAAGTT
The DNA here is from genome assembly GCF_004193835.3 of Ostrinia furnacalis. Lineage (NCBI taxonomy): Eukaryota > Metazoa > Arthropoda > Insecta > Lepidoptera > Crambidae > Ostrinia > Ostrinia furnacalis. The sequence goes on from NW_021133896.1 coordinate 276,292, forward strand.
TATAGAAATATTATTTGTACTATCTTTCTCATTCATGAAATAAGATTCAATATCAAAGATTTGATTACGTAGAAAATGGGTTTAGCATCGGCACAGCTGTTCCAAAAGCCCAATATTGTCTCAGCCAGTCTTTTTGCTATCACGCTTTACTATGTATTTATTCAAACTGGGACAAAGTACAGACAAAGTCACAACTTTAACTATTTGAAGACGGGGAATTTTCCGACGCCCTATAACTGAATTTACGATCGACTGTAGGGGAGACAAAGATCACGAGCCCTCTTTTTATATTATTGACGTGTCGCAAACTAAATTGGTACCTTTTGGGGGAAATCTGTTTTATTTGACGTATTCTTTTTTAGATTCAGCCGGATCTTGGTTATAAGATAGAGAGATCGGCAAACGTCCTTGATTTTTGTGGCTTGGCTTTAGTCAAAATCAACTTTGGCAAGACTCTCGTTATGTCACATCATATTAATCATGGCTTTATCTCTTCATTTATCTTTGTAAGTCATCCCACTAATTAAACTTTGCATGTTAGTATGCTGAATTTAACCGGGTTCAACATAAAAGTCTTTAAGAAGGATACTTATGGTGTTCTTTATAAAAACAGCGCATATATGGAAACTCTTCTACGAGTAGGTACACCTATATTTCTATTGACAATGGGCGCTGATGATCGCCTACCAAAAGTTACTATCGCTACTAACAAGAGATTCAAAAGCCCGTTTACCTCTTCTCAAATAAAAATAAGTACTTCATCTTGCAGACATATTACTGCAGTTTTATCTCTTGAGTCGTTAAGAATTTGTGCCAAGTGTACAAAAGTAACAGACCCATTCCAGATTGTCGAGCTAATAAAAAATCTTGTTCATTCTAATTTGTAAATGCCAATAATACTCTAATCAAATCTGCATATTAAGGGCATCCATCCTATAGTAGTAATCGACTTTGACGTTTCATGCAAATCTGTTTCGGCCCTTTTTTGTCTGGAGCTCTTTCATTGTCCGTAATGTGATTAGCCGAGGCCTCGAATCGAGTACCCTCTTCTACGAGGGCGCTAAATAAGATACGACGTTTTCCGCCTTAGGCACCTTTGATGGTTCTTTTCAGGGTTCCACGTTTGAGATGGCTAATCAAACGAACCTTGTTGCTAGCTTTGTGTGCTTTGACGTTGCATTAAATAATAATGTTACAATATTAATACCGATTGAAACATATTTTCTTATCTACAGAAAACAATGTTTTAGGTGGCTATTTCAGATTTAAAATTATTTAAATAGCTTTAAGTAAAAAGTATGTTTACTCATGGTGTGAATGTAAAGTGTTTACGCAATAAAATATGTAACTTCAAAAATCCGAAATCTTTTTTTTCTGTCTCATCGTGTCTCAAATCAAGCGATAGCCAGTTTCATTTAGGTAAATTCAAAATTAGCTACATTACACAAACTCTTACTTGACCAGCTTTAAAACTTCGTCACGAATTCCGAACCTGTTTTATAGGTCGCCATTATGATAATTACATTAAGGTCCGTTTTCGATACTTCGTCTTCTGAATTTGTTCTGTTGTTACGCTTCCGAACTAGGGTTTTTGCTCCTTGAATATGTATCATCTAATTAAGACAAATTGCACCTTATGTCTACGTGATACTTTTTCAAGTCACCTCCTCTGTTACGTTCGTCACATTTACGTTAATAAGTGCCCTAATTACGTCCATGAAGTTTGTAAATAAAATTAGTTAAACTAGCACGAGGCGTCCTTGTTCTTGTTACATTTCTCAAATTAGTTTAGTCTTCAGCATTCGAGATAATTTTGTTTGTTAATTTAGTTGCCTTAAACGTTTTGTCATCTTATTGTACGCCAGAATTAAGCAGATAGAGGAATTATTTTAAGTTTGTAAACCTCTTTATGAGATTATTAATAATGTAAAGTTATTTTTATAGTAGAGAAATTTTTCTTACAGTCACTAAAAGACTTTCATCACAGAAATCAAATATTAAACAAGAGGAAAACTCTATACTATAATACCATTTATAAACGCTTTTCAAAAGTATTATTTTCCGAAACTCCACAATAATGGATGTCCTATTATCACCTAAGATACTTCAATGTCTATCCAACATTAGGCCAAACCAATGTAATTCGAGTGATTTCAAATCGATAACATTCCATTTATAATCCAGCATAATTGCATCACAATATCTTAACCCCCACTCGTATTAGCCTGATCATCTGCTAATCGATACGGCCCCTCGTCTGCAAGCTGTGTCAACCTCAGTCCGATTCGGGTGCCATAATAGCCGCCGCTGCAAAATGTATGGACTTGAGATAACAACTTTAATAGTGCGACCGTACGGAATGACCTATTATGTGTCATTATGGAAATATGTGGGGAAAGATTAAATGCTGAATTCTTTGAAACGTTTTCAGTATTTTATTGTACTCGTAGCTTACCATACCCTGTTGTCTCTTTTAGTTACCCAATTTGGGGAAGAGAAGAGAAACATGAAATGTGGAGTGACGGTGCAGACCTATTGCTTTGAAAATAAATAAAACAAAGTTTCTTCAATAATAGGTAGGAAAAAGTTTCATACACAATCTACTTGCATTAATTTGCGTGAGTTTTTTAAAATTCTTGATATGGTAGCACATTTAGGTAATAGTAAATTTTTCCAACTACAAATATAAAATACATTACTTGAGCATTAGGTATTTATTTATTTATACTTCAATGCCAAAAATATTAACATTAGGCGAACTTAATGCCATAAGGCATTCACTGGATGAGAACCTTTGGGTTATGCAGAAAAATTAGTTTGGCGGTATAACAAAAAAAAATTAAATAAAACAAAGCGACAAAGCAAAACAAATATGCTACATATACACATACATAAATAATATATAAAATATATGTATAATAAATAAATACATACTAAGATGATAGATATAATGATGGATGACGATAAGTTAAAACAGAAACCATTCATGAAGATGACAACATTTGGAGAAAGTGGTTATGGACAGATTTTTTAGGTACATATACTATCACTGATTACCTTTTTAAGAAAAATATGTTAAGTTCAGTAAAAAAACTCATTATAATAAAACAAGCAGTCAGCAGACTTCATGCCATATGACTACTATTGTGTAACTCGCAAATATTTTTGTAATCAAAGCAACACAATAGAGTCTGATCTCTATTGCCATCAGTGTACTTGCCCAATTCATCAATCTCTCCCCCACTGAATGTTTGATAATGGACGCAGATAGGTTTGAGTGCACCCGCATGCAGTAATTTTGGTTAATTTTAAATTTTAATCACACTGCTTGATAAGCGGTCTGATTATTCTTTTGTTGTGCTCATCATGCTACTCGTACTTCGTTCGTTTCTTTTTATAATGTTCGTTCATTATGTCACCAATATGGCACTGACATTTACTCGTATTTTGACTTTTCAAAACACTATGCAATTGAGATAAAACTTGCTCTTTAGTTTGAATGTTATTGCAATTTTTCTTGACTCATGTATCTTTTAACATATCCATTTCAAAGACAAACATTATTTTCTATATTACTTACAGCATCATCATTTCAGCCGCAAGACGCTGAAAATCCCTCAGTGATTTCCAGACTGAACTTTTGGTAGCGGCCTATCTATACTTAGATGTTTTTAAAATTGAAAATACAATACTAATCGTCACTTAGCGTGCACCATCTTAACTGTCAAATCATTTAGACAAATTAAAACTATTTATTTAAATCCAAATATATCCGGTCAATTTCTTACTACCCCCTAATATCTTAGTGGCCCCTAAGATAGTCGTATAAAAACAGCTCACGTTCGACTCCCTTCTTCGACACCACAATATAAATATTAGCAGTAGGTCCGCGAAGAAAGTCAGTATCGAGCGAGAACGTTATGTAACCTTTACACACAAAGAAAGGTAAGATCCACCTTTTCCTTCCATCCCGACTAAGATGCGTACCCCCGTTGACATTACTGTAAACGGGGTACTACAACTGTACATCCCTGAGTAGCTATAGGGGTATGTACTAAACATTACACACTTTATGTGTTAGATAGCGGTCGGTACCGCAGATAAGTTTTAGTAACATTAATACTGGTTAGGTACTTGATCTTTTTAAATATAAATTAATGTTTGATTTTGGATGGAGATGCTCTTGTTTTATCGATGGACATAACACTTTTATTCATCATCATCATCTCAGCCATAGGCCATAGGACGTCCACTGCTGAACATAGGCTTTCCCCAATGCTTTCCATGTGGCCGGTTGGTAGCGGCCTGCGTCCAGCGCCTTCCTGCTACCTTTATGATGTCATCGTCACCTTGTGGGTGGACGTCTCACGCTGCGTTTTCCGGTACGCGGCACACTTATTACGTGAATATTAATAACACCATCTAAAAGTACCTACTACGACCTAGTTTTGAGCGGGCCTTCTAAGCTTTACTATATTGTGGCTGCACCACGCCCCGAGCGTTAAGGAACCATTACCCGATAAATATATGCAATTTATTACATTTACCAATTTACATACACTTTTAGAACATATTGTCAGAGTTAAGCGGGGGGGCTAAAAGGCGATAATGCAAACAGATTCGGGATAGACGTTGATGAAAAAAAATGCAGATACATAATGTATTTTGAATGAAGATTTCTTGAACTTGTTTACTAGATTAATAATCAAAAATGACTTTAGATATAGATTTTGGAACGTATGTAAAGTCCCTAAACATTGAAGTTCAAATTCATATTTAACAAAATGTTATAGACAGAGACCAATAGCAACTTTATTTTGATGTTCAATGAAAAGCCTCGCACAAGAATGACTCGCAGCAAGTTCCCAAATTCGAAAATATTCTCGTTCCTAGTTTCAATCGTTTAATCACTCAGTAGCTCAAACATTCGCTTTTCATTGCATCGATACTCATCCGATTTCCTTCCAATAAACGAGCGATTTTTTGCATTAGCGAGTTAGAAGCGACTGCGGTGTCGCGTGCCTCTGGCACAACGATTCGAGTGTTTAAATCGATTTGGAAGCAAAAAAAAATATAGCAGCCTCGGAACAAGTGCTTTTGACTCGAGTTTTAGGTTTAAAAAGGTGCTGGATTAAAATGCTCGAATATTGGGACCGTAAAAGACGGTTAAGTGCCGTTTTTTCTCCGCTTAGTCTAATTCAATACGTATATCGAGTATAGAAATGTTAGGTATGTTACAAATGAAACCAGCAGTTTGAGATCGTGAATTCTGTTTCAAATAAAAGCTTTGTACTCAAAGTATAATGCCAGCAGAATTGCTAAAATCAAGTGGCAGTGGGCGGGGCACATAGCTCGCAGAGCTGATGGCCTATGCGGCAGAAAAGTTCTCGAGTAGGTGGACTACTACTAGGTAGACCGACGATCTGGTGAAGCTCGCAGGAGGTGCCTGGAAGCCGGCGGCGCTGGACCAATCGTTGCGGAAATCCTTGAGAGAGGCCTTCGTCCAGCAGTGGACGTTAATTGTCTAAAACGAACGAACTCAAAGTATTTACCTGCCTACTTCGTATCATAATAAAACACCTGATTTAACATTAGCTAGACAGTGACATACAATTTAACTTCATTTTAAGTTTATTACATCAACTAATAACGGCCAAGAAACGCTTCAATATCTAAATGTTTCTCATGCTCTACATATGGGCCTATTAAGGCCGGGGTCAGACTATCGGGTGCGATCAGTCGTGCCCGCTATCTGTACATCTGCTACCAAACAAGATGGCTAACTACATCTAGATGAACCCAGCCCTATTATTGCTGATGTGGGTTACGGTTGGGTGAACTGTTAATGCTATGCTATTGCCGGTTACCTGTGATATTGAATCTGATGTTAATAAGGTTCAGATTGCTGGAACAATTATCGGGTATATAGTACTAATGAATTGCTATAGCTTGACCTCTTTACTACAATAATAATTGAATTAATCAAACATAATTATTGGTAACGATTAGTTATTAGAAATGCTGAAAGGCAAGAAAAAACAAACAAAAACATTACATTCACTCTTTTCATTATCAGGAAGAGTCACGTGTTTGGTTATGTAATAAATATTCACATGCCGCGTCTATATTGTTCGACGACAACACCGAATGACCCATAGATTTTCGGCAGTTACATAACATGTGACAGTCGGGTCTATGCGACCGTATTTCTGCCTATTCCTTGTCGCACACACGTTATGTAAAGGACATGTCACAGGCAGTCCCCGCCTTGGGTACCGTCCAAAACATTCGTAATCTAATTGATATTTCGAATCTAACATTAACACCGTCTCGATTCGCCTCGGGCGAGCACGTGGCAGTGAGTGTATCGTGTGCGCCACCCTTTACTCTTTATTGCATTTGTTTGATCCTAAAAGCGTTTTCGAATTGTATGTGCGAAAGAAAACATGTTTTATTTTTGAGAACACTGAGGATTAGGCGAATTGTTATTGCTGTGACGGAGTAAGTTTATTCGTTATTTTATGAGAACACAGTTCAATGGAGATGGGATTCGTGGATATTTTTTACTTAGGTATGACTTCTTTTATTGTATGGGTTGTAACAACTGGGGTCACAACATTAGAGTCATAATATATGAGTAGCTATAGGCTCCTGACATAGCTCAGCCAGATCTTATGTACAGTGAGCATCAAATCCTCCGTAGAAAGATTTTATAACGAACTAATTTTCTTCGTTCCATATGATCAGAAGTTCTTGTCAACCTGCAACAAAAACAGAAGTTTTGTGAATTGATTGATAAAAATTAACATAAAATCAAACATCAAATCAAACATCAAATATATGTGAATAAATGCACCTATAGCATCTGCTTATTAATAAATAAATTAATGTTCTACAATGACCTGATTTCATACAGCAGCAGTAAATGAAAAAAACTCAAATACAACTCGCTCTCACAGCTCAATGCAGTGTGAATAGCTAATTCCCATATTATTCGTCCCATAAACATCGCAAGACAATAAGTGGCCGCCAAATGAGATGCGTAGACAACTCGACCGTCTCCTGTCACATTTAGTAGAGAAATGAGAATTTTATGCAATCCCGATCTAAGATAACGCGGGAGGGTGCTGAGGGCTAGATACCGTTTTATTTTAATGCAAACCGACAACAAATAACGAATAAATATTCCCTTTTTTATTGTTGAGCTGTGACGCGACGAATGCTTTGATTTAGGGGAGGGGACAACGAATTGTGGTTGACGTTATTCGAGATAGGGATTTATATTACAGTCGCTGTCAAACCCGAGTGGTATCCAGTTACGTCAATATTAGGAGGGTGATGACCTTAGAAGATTTGCGAACTGTTGCGAATTGCAACCGCGATTTTTGAGATTACCCAAATTTGGGATTCAACGACAGATGAAACAGCTGCACGTGCTCGCACAGAAGTTTTAATGAAGTTCACTTGCAATACTGGGGTGAAATTACGTGATCGTTTCCGAATAACGCCGAGTTTTATAATCCGTAGCACAGTTTTATTTCACAGACTTTTATTGTTGGGTTTGGAGGAACTTTTGGGGGTTCAAAACATATTATTTTTCATTCAGAACCATTGATATAAGATATACATCAGCTATGTTAGAAAATAAGCTGCAGTACCTATTTCAAAAATATCTACGCGCCATGATGGCTATCAAGCTATCAACATCGGCATCTGATTCTATGTAATTAGTAGCTATTTTACCACAAGATGTAGTCCAAATCTTGAATTCCTGAATCCCTAAATACCAAGTTTCCAAAGTTATAATGTCCCACACCATGCATACGTATTAGCACCACCAAACGCACATTCAGTACCGTCTTACATACAATTATATTACCGAAGTTGCCTGCCGGGTGCAGTAGCGTAGTCACAGGGGCCCATAACTTACTGCAATGGACCAATTAATAAGGGGGCCTTACTGCCGGAGCAAATGGTACAGACTTTGGAGGATACTACTGCGAAACAGGCCCTTGTGGCCCTATTTCAAGATTTCAGTAAGTAACAAAACTACATTTTGTTAAAATTTGTCAACCCGAAATATGAAACGGTAGTCCATAAATTCAAATGCAAGTCAACTAAGGCTAGGTTGTGCATCTTACTTTGAGTATAACAAACGTCAAAAATCTGTCAAACTCTATACAAAATACACCGGTTATCGTTACCGTTACCGTTATCGACTCAGCCTTAGTCTCATTGAAGTCTGTAATTTTTTGAAAGGATTGAATCAAGTTTCATTAATAACATTCTTACACGTTTACACACTGCGTGTGATAGAGTTTTTTTAAATTAAATAAAACTTCTAAGAACATTTTACAAGATTTGGCACTTTGATGATTTGTTTGAAAAAAAAAGATGGCTGGAATGTTTTCTGAATTTAAGTTTAACGCTTAATTGACAGGAGATCAGAATTATTATTTAACTAAATACATTTTCAGCTTAAATTTTATACATTTTCATTTTAGACACTTCTTTTACACGTAAATTCACTCCGAAAAGCATTATCGGATTTTAAAACAAAAATGGTTCACTAATTTGGGTTTTAATATACCTACCCGTTATTTAAAGCGACACCTAAATTGAATAAGAGTCTTTTTTATTAACACTTAAGTACCTGTGATCATAAAAGAACTCAGACTGTGGGGAAGAAATAATTTTTCGCAATCCACTCCTTCATGTTGAATTTATTAAGGGTCACACTCACGCCCTACCTTGCTACTGTAAGGAATTGTAAAGGTGCAACCATCATGCCTAAGATTTTTTGATTATTTTATATTGCATCATTGTTGAGGTCCTTGGCCATTGAATTACTTACAGAGAAATAGAGATTATGCGCCCATGCACTGTACTGGTAAGGTCATAACTGCACTCAAGGGTCCACTCCACGAGTGTACAATGAAAGGATGCAATGCGGGAGGAATGGCGACAGATTGTGAAGCTTGCCAACAAACCAGGTGCGACGACAACGACCACTCTAGCAAGAGTGTAGCGACGAAGAAGAAGAAAGATTATGAGTCCTGAAAGGGCTTTGCAACATTAATTCTTCTTAATAATTACTACTATGCTTTTAATATTCAATAACTTATTGCATTTCATACTGTAGGTAGGTCTTCTTTTTTCAGACGTAAGTTTGCAATGTTAATTTTAAATTTTTACTTTTCTAAAACCTTGCCCGAAAATCTAATAACTACAGAAACAAATCTTTAACCTAGCCTTCAATATTCCTTATGCACAAACCTTTACCAAAGCGGTGCGTTTAAATTCTACGAGCAGAAGTGTCGCAATATATCACCCCAACATAATTTCTGGTCCCCTATAAAAAGTGAACTTTGTCCCTTATAGAGTGCAGGACGTCTGTTTCTTATTTCCCAACTGTACCGAGGAACTGATTGTTTTTATGGTGCGGACTTTAAGTTTGGATCTATCTGGAACACGTGCACGGAACGTTCGGTTAGCAAGTTTCAGAGTGGTCTGTGTATTCTGTTACCTTCAGTTGTTTTGGGTTTGTTTTGTTTATTCTGTCAGTTGCTTAAGGTTTTCGGAGTGATTTGGGAGTGATGGAAAATGAAGTGAAATCTTTTGAATTATTAACTTATCTAATTGAAAAATTAAAGCACCTAATCGTACGTCTAAATTATTGCAATTCTAGATAGGATCTACATTATTTCGCATATATCAGTATGTAATATTTAAAATAGGCTCACATATCAAACGATTTTATTAACACACATAAAAATTGAAAAATAGTTTTTGTTTTTTTTTCTCAGAATAGACTTGATCGGGCTCGTCAGGTCCTAGTTTGAAACGTGCTCTAGATTATATTCAAAGGGCAGGTTATTGATTCAACTTCAATGTTTGGACACAGGTTAAGAATATTTTATTACTGTAGACTCATAACTTGACTATCATTTCATAATGTACTTAATTATATCCGAGGCATTTTCATGTTACTTAAATGTTATAGAGTAACTAGCGGCCGCCCGCGACTTCGTACGCGTGGATCCCGTTTTACCCCATCAGGGATGGAATTTCGTAAAATCCTTTCTTAGCGGATGCCTACGTCATAACATCTACCTGCATGCCAATTTCAGCCCGCTCCGTCCAGTGGTTTGGGCTGTGCGTTGATGACCTTTGAGTTATACTTATATGTATATTTAGATAGTTCCATTTTACTTTTCGATATACTCGTACATTAAAGTCTTCGCATGTATGCAGTAAATAAGAACAAAATGTAAGCAAACAGAATCGTAACGAAAAGTGGGGATGAAATCATTGACTTGGGGTGAGTTTCATTAACTTTTCCAATGAATACTAGCATTTGCCTCCAATTTGCTGCAGTGGTGGTGAACATGTGGTTTTGAAATAAAATGTCCAATTTATTTAATCACTTTTGTTATGTGGTATTTTTTAAGGGACAGAAAAATATCATTTATCATTTGAATATAACAAAATATACAGCACTTATTAATTTTAGTTAATACTATGTGACTTTTTTAAATTGAAATAGCTCTTATTATAATTTATTTTTATTTCTTTCCTCGGTGTAAGTAAGTACTGCCTTCAGAAGGATAAAAACCGGAATTCATTCCAAGAAAAATACGAATGATATGAGTTCACTGCTCTATGTCTTCAACCAACCTATATCACTAAAATAGCGTTTATTTTTTATTGTTCTGCTTTTGTCAACCTATCTCACTAAAATCACGTAAGTCAAGTCAAGTCAAGAGTAGGCCTCTTGACTCTTAGTAAAAATACAAAAGAAAGAAGAAAAAAATAAAGTTAAATCGATGAAAATGTTTACGACCCCCGACTTCAGAGGAGTTCTAATCGCGACAAGTCAGAGCAGTTTACGTTACGGCCTCATAATTACATTTACTACGCTATGCATGTGCTACAGTGCTGTCATATACAGAGTGTTCCAAAATTTGATATAAGTAGTATTAAACTATTGGTGACTACAGAAAACAAAAATAAAAACTCAATACTCAATCGTTTATTACTACTTTACCACATTAGTGCGTTCTTCTCAGGAAGCTAACTTATGCTCGTAGAAAATTACCTATGCAGTTTTGTTTCCATTGTCCTGAATTTTTTTTATATGTCCCAGCACGTGACCAAAATTATCTTGGTAATTAATAAGAATACAAAGCTATTTAGCTCCGTCAGCTAAGTTATTTATTACAATCCAATAAAATCTACAAGTAGTCCATGTTAAATGCTGAAATCAATAAAAAACACGTTTGCCACTTTATTGTGTATCATCATAAAATTATTATCACTTCACGGGATTTATTGCAACAATATCTATTTTAACGGTAAATAAAATATTTACCCTCCCGACGTTTCGGCTCGGTTGCACGACTCATGGTCGCGGGCAGATTGAAGAGATGCGGCGTCGTCTGCTCATCATCATATCCGAAAGTTTATTGAAAACAATGGAGTTTAAACTAGGAAATAAAATTGACAAAATAAAACTAAGTACTAAATAAATTCTGTGTCCTTAGAAAAAGAGCTCCTCGAATCATCCTGTATCACGATCACGAATCACGCGAGTCACCCCAACCGTCCGGCCCAGACAAATTGTCGCACCCCATGTTCGCATGATTGCCGATATTTAATTGTTTGTGTAATTTATTTCTGTAAAGCAGGACCCGTGTGTTGACTTGCGTCCCGACTTGTGGATGAGTTTGGTCACGAGTTGAGTATAGGGTCAATATTCTGTATCATAAACATCAAAATATTCTGTAAGATTAATTTGATAACTCATCAATGCCTCTCATATAATGCCTCTCCTATATGGAATCACCCCCTTGTGTTTTGATCCGAGCGATCGGAAGAACTCAATGATTAGTAGGTTTGAATGCAGTTACGGTATCGAGTTAAAATATAAACTTAGACTTCATAATTATTTAATCTTCATAGTCATAATAGTTCTAAAGATCACTTCAAACGAATAGGGTGATTAAATTCTTTTGCTCGCGAGTATGGTTGCACTGTTTGTACGCCTCTCACTCATAAGGCTAGTGTCCTAAATTAAAAAATATTATTTTTATAATTTTAAATGAATAAGTATAACTTTTCATGCTATCTTTCTTAAGCGTAACCTTCTAATTTTCGAAGCAATTGCAGGTGCCATTAGGCCGATGATTGACTGGCTTAAATTACTATTCTATAAAGTCTACAACGTCAGAAGTTATCATAATCAAAGTCGCCTATATGCTTTTATGGCCTCTGGTATTGATGGTCAAGTTATAGGTCCTCTACATCTGTACATGACTGGTATTGTAGCGGTAGGTACAAGGGGTGAACGAAAGACCCTAATCTGGACAGTAACTGTACATTCGCAAAAGGGTACCGTGACTAAACGTCACCATCGCATTCAAAGTGACATTCGCATATTTCAACGTTAGCCACGCACGCGCGCAGCTTTTTAATTACAATGTTTATTACTGTTAATTGCAAATGGTATTGTTAAATGTGCTATTATTAAAATAATATGAGTAATTAAAGCTATTTCCATCACATCGTCACCGTGTCTAGTAAGATTGGTGTGACGAAATTATTATTATTTTCTTTTTGGGAAATGAATGAACGCTACGATGTGAACGAACGCTATGAACGAAAGCTCGAATCCCGGTGGCAAATAATTTGTTGTAGAAATAGACTGATATGTTATTTTCATCATCCGAAATATATTTTTATGCCCAATTATAAAAATGTTACTGCTTACATGGCCACTTATAAATACGATATAAAAATCTTAGTGTGAAAATAAACTCCAGAGAGCACTCAATGTCACTCTATTTATAGAGCTTTTATAGACCTCCCAGGCCCTGCCCAGTCCGAATCACCAATATAAAGATAACACAAGCAGCAGTTAATTCCTTTTATGGGATTACACATAATCTAGGGCTGTCCATCAGGCTAATCGATAGGAAGGGTAATGTATCCATTTTGCCTATTTCACCCTATAAAGCACGCTGCACACGCACATCCCATTTGTAACCAATTTAAAGGCGGCCTCATGCGAGCTGTGTAGTGGTGTACGTTTTTGGCAACAGTGTTTTGTTTTAATAGAACGAGAGAACGTGCTGTTTATTTCTAGTGACGTCATTGGCAGCAAAACTTTGTTTTTGTCAAAGGAATGATCTGAAACTATGTAGGTAAGTACATACACCACTACCGCCGGATGATAGACGTTGAAATTAATCAAGTTTTGAACTTGTCATTTAAATAAAAATAGAACTACTTCAACATTAACTAACACTGCAATCATAGATGGTCTGGGTTATAAAGAATAATGTAAAGTTTCATCAAAATCCGTTCAGTAGTTTTTGCGTGAAAGAGTAACAAACATGTTGACATCCAGACATCCATACAAACTTTCGCATTTATAATATTAGTAAGTTAACATTAGAAATTCTAGGTAAACTGCGTCACATAGCTCCAAACTCATCATAACTCCTGTCTTATATCAGAACTTGTGTTTCTTTAATGAAAAGACCGATAGTTAGCGAGATAAGCATTTATTATTCGGGTTCTTACACAGACACATCTTGTTCGTACATAGCCGGAAGAGGAAAGAACGTTCTACCGGAAACAGTTAACTTCTTAATATTTAATACACTTCCAAAGATAATATAATCCTAACATCTTAGGTTTACAATGGTTACAAACATACCTAAAAACTTTTTACTATACATAATTCTAGCTCGTGTGTGTCTCGCCTAAGCATCCCTTATTCGTGACGGCTTATCTTAATAAGTTTCCGCAGATAACACTCCCATTATCGGCATAACGAATGTTTATGTACATGTAATTATATTACGTCAATTCCATTAAAGGAGAAAGCGAGCAAACTTTGACATTTGGGGCAATAACGCACAGTAAAATAAGGTTAGGAAGTGAGTAAATCTGCTTAACTCTGTCAAAGTTGCACGATTAGCGGTGCCGGGTTCAAACCCCGTTAGGTGCAAAGATTTTGATAAAGAACATTATTTCTTACTTTATTTCGGCCGCATCAAATACTTAAGTAATAGAGAAAATATTAAAAACAAAAGTTTCTGGAGTATTTGGGGAAGAAAATAAATTGTGATGTGACAATTCATCAAGTTTTCCAGTACTTAGCAGGCGCAAAATAATTTAAGCATAAACTTCATGTTCAAAATCTTACATAAGAAAACTTAGCACGACTATACCAAGGAGGTATACTCGTATTCACGTGCCGAAAATTGCTTCATTTCAAGTAAAACAAAAGAAAAATAATCACTGTGACACGTAATTTAAACAAGCTAACTAACCTGCTTTTATTATAATTTTTGTTATTATGATAATTACAATGCAATTTCATTTAACCCTAGATAGCTAACCTCCGTCGATTCGACGGGCATTGAAAAGAAATAACGTTGTAACTTTTTAATGCCACGTCCAAACGTTTTGTCCCGACTAGTCAACTCAGAGGCCCGGGAGTCCTTTGCAGTGGTGTAGGCAGTAGACAGGTAAGTTTCATAGTTTTTAGGATATTTGATCTTTGCCCGTCGTTTCGACGGATGGTTAGCTTTACCGTAAGTAATTTAGTTCGAGTGGCCCGCATACATTTTTTTAATAAATTTGAGATTTTTTTAGATGTTCATCTTGTTTTCATTAAAAAACGATAAAATAATAAATCTACAACTATAAGAAGTTACTAACGATGCCCTGGATGCTAGTCCAGCCCGTGATACCGAAGACTTTTTGGTGGAAGATGATGTGCAAAGTAATCGTAATTATTAACCATCAGATTATGAGGAAAGTTAAGTAATCCCACCACCAGACTTGTCTTCAGACGTGGAACGTGATTCGTCAATTATTTCAAATACCGTTCCCTCGGAAATTACAAAAATCAGCATTATATCATATCAAAATATGCGGTAAACATAAAGTTGATTTTTGTGTCACTTGCGCTAAAAAGAAAAAAAATATTTTATGATTTTATTACTTTTAATGTTTTTACGTACCATATTAAGTCAAAAAACCGATTGTTTTATTTAAAATTTTCATTGAAATTGCATGTCAAAGTGGTTACTTACAAAATGTTCCAATTTCTTTAGAGATCTAAGAAAAAATATTTTAATTTAATAAATAAATAAATAAGGTAAATCTAAATAATGCACATTTATTCACAAATATATGAAGGATCCAAACTGTAAAAAAGACTTGGATTTTTTAAATTACTTCGTCCAAAAAATAATGATTTTTTAATACCCGTCGTTTCGACGGATGGTTAGCTTTAACAGGGTACGCCGGAAGGTTAGCTATCTAGGGTTAAGAATCTAGAATGATTCAAACAACCTTCCAAACAATAAATAAAGTCAAGATTTTACAAGCACCAGATGCTAATTTTGTGATTGAAACACTTGGACCGACAAGAATAAAATTTTCCAAATAATATTCAGCTGCGAATCTACGAAAGTTTAATACAAAATTGAAACTAAAAGCATTCGACTGTATACTAATTCTGCACACTGTTTCTGCTCAGGCATTAATTTAGGCGAAAATCTTTATAAAATAATTTCTAAGTTATATCTTTTAATCCCTGGCTACTTTAAAGCCTCAGATCATATTCCCTTCTATGATCTGAGGTTAAAGCCATTTGATGTGGAATATTCAATCACAACAACATGTTAGTAAGAACAACTCAGTAGTCTATTATGGAAAAACAAAAAACAAAAAAAAAAACAATCAACCTAGTCACACACAGAAAGTTAAAGGAAAATGTTACACATAACTTACAATTCTCATCATCATCACCTGTCTACCTCAGGCCACTGCTGGATTATAAACATTCACCAGGATATGCCAATGAGCCCGATTCTTCGTTGTCCTCTTCAACCCGCTTGCAGCCACCTTGTGAACATACGATCTTTTATCAAAATCGTTATTATTGCATCTTTCTAAGACTACTACTACTTCAGTGAAGATATTATGTAGTTTCAGATTTAGCCAACCTTGCACGGACACTTATTGTTCGTTCGTTCGTTCGTTTCAGCCAAATGACGTCCACTGCTGGACAAAGGCCTCCCCCAAGGTTTTCCACAATGAACGGTCCTGCGCTGCCCGCATCCAGGCTCTTCCCGCGACCTTTACCAGATCGTCGGTCCACCTAGTAGGAGGCCTGCCCACGCTACGTCTTCCAGCCCGTGGTCGCCACTCGAGAACTTTCCTGCCCCAACGGCCATCGTCTCTACGAGCTATGTGCCCCGCCCACTGCCACTTGATTTGACGGACACTTGTAAATTGCTTGTAACAAGAGATTCTACTGAGTGTAATTTATTAACCAACGCACGGTGGTCCCGCGTCTATGTAACAGCGGTCAAAAGTGGAAAACTTCTTAATAAAATAAAATACTTTGTAAAACATTGTATAATATTATATTATTCTACTGAAATTAAAGTAATACACTCTTTGGGTAAAGAAGACTTCCTTTTTTTAGGCAAATTTCGCAAACCAGTGATATAAGGATCGCTTAACCAGTCAGATTGTCTATTTTTGAAAACTTTTGTAGACTGAGATGCCTTTTTAAAACACTCACAATTTTTTTTGCACATGTAATTACTCTTATTTTCTAAATTCTGCATGTCAATATTTTTCTCATCACTAACTAATGATAACTTTAGATGTTGGTACACAAGACGAGACTTTTCAGCATTCGTGACTTTTTTTAACATTCCATTGCTCAAATACTAACAATCTTGAAAACGAGCAATGAATTTCTTAGCTTATAACAGAAAAATCAATTGTTTTGAATTTTAAAACTAAGTTAATAATGCAACTTTGGACCCCTACTGTCAAGACCTTTGGTACTCTTGGGTGAAATTGCATACAAAATATAATAAAGCGTATTGTCAGCTAACTAATGACGTATAAATTGTTACGGGGCACGACGGGGAACTAAACTAAAAGTCTAAAAATATTCAATAAATTATCAATTATTTTCATCATATTTGACATGTTAATACTAGCCATATAACTTTAAAATTTTGACAACAAGTTACACATTACCTTTTTCCAGGATTTCTATTGTTAAATTCACTAGTTTTAAATACAATTTATAAACAAAACTTTATGTAAACAAAGCAATAAACTTAGGACGCGCTGATAGCAACCGTCCTTAGGCTTGCAAGCAATGACTTCTGACTCGTAAAAGTATACCAATTTGTTAAGAAACATGTTGGTACTTTAATATTTTCTAAAACTAGAGGTTTTTAACTATCTATCTGCGTAAATAAAAAAAGATTAATAGACAACTGATTTTTTTGACTTTTGACCTCTGCCGGGCCCACAGTGNCACTTGATTTGACGGACACTTGTAAATTGCTTGTAACAAGAGATTCTACTGAGTCTAATTTATTAACCTACGGTTACAAGCCTAAGCTTTCAGGCATTAAAAATTTTACGATGAATTTCGTAAGTCCAGTTGCAGGCTAATTTGCAATCTTTAAAGGTTCAAGCGACGCTTGACATTAATTTGACGCGATTTGCTATCGTATTGAAATGAGGGCTTTTATTTTACGAATTTCGGAGTATTCTCGTCTAGATTAAAATTGGCCTGTCAGCCTAAAGAGGTTTAATTTCGATTTATTATTTACGTAGATATTGTTTGAGGGTCACAACGCTTGGAATGACAATTTAAGTGCGCCTTCATGCACACGCAGATTTTTACTAAGGCCATACATTTTATCTACGAAGATTAAATCACTCATTGGTAAAGATTTAGAAGAAAATCTAAAATGTTCCGGTTCCAGTCTTTTAGAAAATCCATGCAGTTTTATTGATTAGGTATTTCAAAGTTCAAAAAAGATTTCCAATTATTTAGTAGTGTGAGTGAGCAGATGTCTACACATAGGAACCATAGATGCACCCTGACGTCACTTTATACTATACGCTGTCATGCGACTAGATATGTCACTGCAATACAGTATCCATTTCGCTTCATTCCACTCCGATGACATTGCGATCCATACATAACGCTATGTTCATATACTGCAGTATTCCAATGAAATCCGGGCTATATATTCTGATGATAATCCAACATTCAGCAGCAAGAACAATGGCTTCGCCAATAAATCTGCAGTCATTGAAAATTTTAAATCAGCAAATGTTACAGAAAATGGAAAATTACATTTTACCCATAAACATCAACGGAATTTCAACAAAAGCCGCCAAAGTGGACATTTCCCGGCAAAACATGCGACAGACGATTTCCTGCAAAAGGTTTTCTATGTACCTCAAAACGCGTGAAGTGTTTACAAATTTAAACAGCGCCTGGTTAATTGATTATAGCTTTTATTGCTTTGAACTACGGTAGAGCTCGTCACATCGATCTGTGGCCCGAATTGTAATATCTCGGGCGTCTGCCTCCGAGCAATTTTAATTCGAATTCACGCTTTACACAAATTGTTCTTTCACGCAAAACCGAACGCACCCAGAGCGTTTGACAAAAGGACAACGGGACATTTTTCATCGCGTCCTCCAAAATAAAGGTGTAGCCAACCGTGTAAGTAGACGTTTATTTAGTGTCTTATTTCTTTTTATGCGGCCCCGCTAGCTCCGCAAGAAATGAGATGTTTTATGAAATTGTTTTTCCGGAACATTAGCCAGTCCTAATTATGGCTCTGCTCACTTGAACCCAGGGCCAATTTCCTTGGACGTTTTCACGTTGACTGTGACAAAGTGTACGGTAAGGAAACAATTTCGTGTATACGTCGCCTTATTAGACGACTGGAAGTAATATGAATTTAGGGTCGTCGCTGGGAGATGCGCTGTACCTGGAACCCTAAATAAGGAATGAAGCCTTGTTACAAGACAGAATGTAGCATTCGTATAAGATGGGTTTCACTTAGCTTTTTGCTGAGCATAATATTGTGTACGTTGTGTTACGCTTGAGCAAAGATGTAATGGTTCCTCGGATACCTACTAACAAAACTTTACTACAGCCAAAATGGCATAGTCAAATGTAATATGCTATGATAACCGTAAACCTCTAGAAAATGTTCTACAGAAATTATTTCAGTGCAAATCAAAATAGTTTTTTTTTCAATACTTTCATTGGTACCTACATAGGTATGTTACCTATTGAACTCGATGACTACATACCTTAAAATTTTAGGCACCAACATTATATTTTATTTTAAAAAGATTTATCCCATAATTATTTAACTCAGCTGGACGTAGCCCCCATATTAGGGGTATTTTAGGCTCAAAAGATATAACCATATAACGCGTTTGAAGTCGCATGCACCACTAGTATCCAATAAACTTAAAGCCCTATGTCCGCGTAATATGAATTCCCCATAGGACCATCACTTTTATTGACTGACGCATCGGCATTTCATTTTTGATTGGCAGTTTCTTTAGGGGGGCTGAAAATTAGGTACGTGACTTGTCAACTTTTTACTGATCAATAAAAACACTGATAGTGTTTTGTTATTTCATGACTGTTTGGTGTCAAAGCCCTTACCCCAACTGCCATTTTTTTCCATAAGGATAAAACAGACTGGTTTAAATATGCTACCTATTTATATTCTTTTGTTAGGGTCGGCTCTAGCAGTCCTAGCGAGAGAAAATTATAAAATATCTTACATACTCGTATTACCTAAATGATAAGGGTTTAGGGGCTGTTATTAATCATCTCATACAAACAAAATGTTACCACGTTCTAGCCAACCTAGAAAACTCGGAAAAAAAATAAACTTGACCACCAATATTAGATATTAACCAATGCCACGGAAAATTTTAGTATGAGTAATACAGGGTGTTAGGTAAATGGGTATATGAGCCGACACTAGCCCATGTTAACATAGGCATATAAATGGTATGGTGAAGTCAGAAATTTGATATCATGATTTTGTTTTTTTTAATTTTCATACAAAATAATTTTTACAAAATCCGATTTGTATGAAAATTAAAATAGTTAAAATGAAGATATAAATTTTCTGACTTCACCATACCATTTATATGACCATGTTAACATGGGCTAGTGTCGGCTCATATACCCATTTACCTAACACCCTGTAGAAACTTCAGCTTTTACTTACTATTTTAATTTGTCTCGAAGCGCTGGTAGGGCACAAAAGATAAGGAGACATGTAAAGTGCCCCATAAGGGCTACCTTTTTTATCAACTATATTTTGATGTGTGTGGTCTAAATTGAATAAAATATTTTTGATTTAGATTTTTTGATTTTAACAACCTCTTAAAACCCTCCTCAACTTTAAATACAACAGCTTTTACTATGATAACCAGCACCATCAAATAGCCATATAACATCTGAACTCATAGTGATGCTCGCAGTCACGTATGTTGTCCCTTAGGGTGGGGAAATGAAATAATTTGTCTTAGTGGGGGTGCATTTCATATTTGTGAGGGGTGAACGAACTCGGTTTATGTTGATCACGTGTTCTGTATACAAATACTTTGCTATGGCATGCTGGTATGTTGGTAGCGTGTGCTGTTGTTTAATTAGTGCCTATTACATTTATTATGTGATAAGTTTATGGTGGTTGTGGTATAATTTCATAGATTACCTTGTTAATGCAATTAAATTAAGTAGAAGAATTAAAATTAAAAAATTATTAAACTACGAGTGGGATAAACTGTATAGAAACCTATTTTTAACAAATGAAAGTTTATTCTGCATTTTTGCGCCTTAAGTTGCGTCACAAAATATTTTGTGACTGCGTTTTACACAGCATAAAATTATAAAAATATTATGAAAGTTGCTTGTTTGACATTGGAAGTAAAAATAAAATGCTGCTACTAGCTGATAAATACGAGTATAGCAAACATATTTTTGGACTCTGCACAACACACAAAATACCTATACCATTCCAAAAAGAAACGACGTTGGCTCCTCGAAAAAAAAATAACAGAAACCATCTTGAATAATTTTCGCCTTAATCGAAAATTTCCGTGATATAAAAGAAATGACGCTATTCCGCTTATACGATAAGTACAAATGAAACGTGGCTCAATTTATGGCTCAATCTTTTTGGTGACGTAAAATAGGACACACGTGAAAATTGGCAATTTCTCATAATAAGCTCTTTTACAAATGACTCGTGCCGTTTTAGAGGCAAATTATTTAGCGGATCTCTCTTATGATGGATTTTGGTGCAATGTTTTATCTAAATGAAGTCAGTTTTGGTAACTTGACTAATTTTAATACAGACAGGACACTGTGGGTCCTTATTTACCTACTTAGTTAAAATAGATGCAATTTTACAAAATAATGCATAAGTATTTTAATATGCAGTTAACTATACATTGAATAAACACTAGCATCATGACACTACTTTGATAACTACTGATTTCTCCATAGATGTTCATTTCGGTACTCAATACCGATTCACTACTTCTAGGCTTTATTGCGACAAAGGAAAGCCTAGGCTGTATCCTTTCCCAAAGTAAAATCTTTTTCCATGCTCAATTTAGCAAAAGAAACCGCAAAGAACATAACTAGTTACACTATAACACATTTTATAGGAGCCACGATGAAAAATATACTGACATGCCGTATAAATTCCACTGACTTGGAAAATATTAAAATCGTAGCTGTATTAAAGTGGCCGTAAAAGTCAGAACGTTTTGAGACGTCAGACCTTTGCTAATATTTAATGCAAACGCAATTATCTGCATGGGATACTCTACAATATTTAATATTTCCTCACCATTGGTTCGACCATTCGGCACTGTTTCCATTGTGAAGGATCATCCGATAGAGTGCCATACTTATATTAAAATTTCAGTCCGTTTGTAAGACGCCATGAATAAAATCGAAACTAAAAGAGGTTTCGTTTTTCTAACCATACAAAAGTCATTTACATTGAACATTTCGACGTTAACTATTTTAACTTCTGCTTGAAAAAAATCAGTTTAAATAGAAACTAATGAATGTGAATAGGCACACTGGCTGGTTTTTCCTGACAACCATATTCCTGCGCTGCACGTTTCCAGGTACTTTCCGCAACCTTCACAAGATAGTCAATCGGTACTGATTTGCTTTTAGTAAAATCTAAAAAGCCTACACATAAATGGTATTATACCCCGAATTTGGACTAAAATAGAAAGACACGGGTCTTAACGCGACGTTTAAAGACCCGTGTCTTTCTATTGTTTATTAGTTGAAATGGAATGCGAAAGTTTAAAACCCGAAATTGGAGTTCTTAAGAAAAAGCGTCAAGAATGCCGGACTATGACAGTGGAAACAGGCCCACCGTCTGTCTCACGCGCGGACGAGTCATAAATTCCGATATCGACTATTCTGTCAGTACAGAAACCCTTACTGAGTAATATTGCATTACTATTCTGATTTAACTTTATTTATTACACCAAAACGCTCCATTGAAACCAACGAAATAGATACAAATTGTATCGCAGACGGTATGAGTATTTGTCATTTGGGGACGCCAATAAATCTTCTGTGAATTTGATCGTCTGTGTGAAATAAGTCTAGTGTGTTACTTTATTACAGTTTGATTCTTTTATTATGATTTTCATCATCTTTAATAATTTCGACTTCGAAATTCGATTTATTTTATTTTACACAGTGCTTGCTCTTATTCTAATAATATCGTGTGATGTGAGAGAACAGTGAGTAGGTACCAGAGATATGACCTCTGATTACCGATAGAGGTATTTAGTGTGGTTCAATCGGACCGATGCAACGCTAGTTAACGACTTTTAACGTACACCCATAAAATACTTTTTCAGTGTACCTACTTACTGAAAAAGTTAACCTACTTATCCAGTTGCATACTGGCAAGTCGTACTTAAACCATCAAATCTAATTTTTTTATTCGCTTTCCTTACTCACCTATAGTTACAATATCATGAAGTTTATTTAATTTTCTAAATATTATAATCCAACCTGCAAATTTTCATTTTCCCTTCAAGCTTTTAGAAGTAGGTAATTATTAGGTACTTTTACTAACAAAATTAACGTTTTTGATGTTCCTTCCATTCCAAAGCGCTAATAAGGTATGATTGGGGTAAATCTCCTCCAGATTGAACCTGAGAAGTTTTCTGCTAGTGCGTCAAAAAACTTGTGAATCAGCTTACCTCACTATTGAATTCCCTCGTTATTTATTGTTGGCGATAAAATAATATTAATCTCGCGGGGATTTCCTTGGATTTCATTCTTTTGGCCGCAACTCGGAACTTTGAAAATAACCCCGGATTATTGTCATGGTAAAGAATAGTGTGGATCTGCCATTGGAGTGAGTATGGTTTCGAAAATTTCGGTGTTACACGCCAATGTAGTACTTATAACATCGTCATGGTTCTTTTTAGAAATAATTACACATGTACTTATTAGATCAGATTTAAAAATGACTACATTATGTACTTATTAGCTAATAATTGCTATTAAAATAAAATAAATCAAACTTTGCCGCTAGATAAAGTAAGATTCATTCTTTATCAGTCACATAAAAAGCACGTAGCAAATCGATCATAAAGTTAAGTGTGTCAAGGTTTCTTAAAAAACTCATACCAACTTTATTTATAACTAAAAACGTTACTAGAAAAGTATCTATACAGGGTGTTAGGTAAATGGGTATATGAGCCGACACTGGCCCATGTTGACATGGGCATATAAATGGTATGGTGAAGTCAGAAAATTTATATCTTCATTTTAATTATTTTAATTTTCATACAAATCGGATGTTATAAAATTTATTGGGCTAGTGTCAGCTCATATACCCATTTACCTAACATCCTGTATAAACTTGGCAAATATGGACTAAACATTTTGTTTAATAGTAACATTCGAAATAACATCCATATCAACTAGTCGCATCTTCACATCTAAGTAGTAATCAGCTGTGGAACTTTCCCTGCGTACAGGGGATTATATTTTCGATAACTTAGCCTGGGGTAGGGGCAATAAATACGGGATAGTGATGGGCAAAAACACCCCGTGCCCCGTACGTAAGTAATCTGGAAATTTGTTATGGTTTAAGGGAAAAATGTAACTCAAACAGTCCCGCGAGTGCGATTTGTTATTACGAAAGCGTTTTATTGGGGATCTAACGTGTAGAAGCGCAATTTATTAACGCCATTTTTTATAGTGATGATATGTGTAATTGGATTAGTCGTTATCTTTTGAAATCAGTTTATGGTGATTTATTTTGATATTTTGGTATTGTCTCATAAGACGACTTTTTCGGGGTGGTCTTTCAGAATTATGCTGATCACGTACGAATATTTTACAATATACGTACCTAACAGACTATGCAGATGCTTCAAATGTAAGTATTAATATTGACGTGTAGATACTGAGATAAGTTTGAAGATCCATGGTCCAATAGTAGGTAGGTTAAGGCCTAATTCGACCAAACTTTTATCCGAGAATAACTCCAGTTATAACTGGCACATTGACAGTTTCAGTATGGGAAATAAATATGTCAAAACTGACAATTTATTCTGAGATTAGTATTTACTCTTGTTTGGTCGAATCCACCAGAAGACGACTCAAAATTCTACAAAAACCATGTCACATTGAAGTGTAGGTATCCATGGCGATTTTTCTTAACATTTTTACACATGAAACATTTCCGTGGGCTATAAAACGATGGCCTTATTTCCGTGCGCTCGTGGCACCCTTGCTTGCGGTTTAGAAAAAACGCAATATCGCATGAGTTTCGAGGGAGGTAAGTGGGCCCTGTGGATTTACTACATTAAATTGCTAGGGACAGGGCTGGCACAAAATGAATTGTTGGGTTTTCGTTAAAATTTTTAATCTTCACGATACCATTATATTATTTTTTTATTTATTAGAAGATCCGGTGATTTTAGTTTTTATTTAGGCGATACAAACCTTCATGGGATTTGTTTTTATTTACTATCTTCCTCGTCCCATGTTTTCTCACCTTTTAACCATCCCCCTAGATTACGAAAAACATTAATAAAAATCGAAAATCAGCCCAGTAAGGTGTTGAAATGAAATGAAATTAAACAGAATTCACTTTTTCAAATCATGAAGCTTAGAACTCGTAAAATCTTTGATATAATCCAATTCCTATAAACTCTACATTTTCTGCTACTAGTAAAAATATTCAAACGCATTCAAAACGATTTAATTCATGAATGCAATGTGGACAGCCCTACTTTTGACCGAGTTGCCTAGAGATTTTAAAACTTTAAACCGAATAACAGCGTTTAGTTTTAAGCTAAATTGTAGCGATCTTTTTAGCTTTGATTTTGCTATTAACTAGAATACTTTGTACTAAAAATAGCAGAGAAATTTTGAACTTTAATGCTGGTACTAAATTAAAGAAGGGTTTTTTCTGTTTGTATTAAGACTATTCATTAATTCAGTGTTGATTTTAATTAAGTTTAGGAATTAAATAAAAATAAAAATAAATCATGTCAAGGTCCCTACAAATGTGCAGTATGAACAAATCAGACTTATTTTTTTGTTGCAAAATTGGACCTATTACAGCTACATAAGATACTCCAGTGTTTAGCTTGATGTGCTGTCTGTACAAATGATACTTTTTCGGGCTTAGATTCTTCTTCATGTTTTTATCGAGAAATTGGTGACGTCTGTCATATTTTTCTTACTTAACCGCTTCTAAGCTTGCCTCTGACCTATTTATATTTTGGACAGCCCTGTATACCGTCCCATCTTCTTTTGTCCACCGGACATGTTTATCACCGCTGACTTTACTAGTATTGCCTTCTATGTAGACATAAACGCACCCCAGCCTTGAATGAAGCGAATAGTTGATGCGAGCAATTTACGATCGCGATAATAAGATGTCAACTCGCGCATTAACAACTTTGTTGATTAAGGCGATGTGTTTTTGTTTTTATTTTCAGACTGGCTGTGGATGACGTTCTCAGCTGTTTAGAACAAGAAGAAGAGCTCTAGAAGTATGATTTCGTAGCCTTCGAGCAGCACCGGTAGAGTGAATCGCCCTTTAAACAACTTTGTTGATGAAAGTGATGTGTTTTTGTTTTTATTTGCAGACTAAATAGCTGTAGTGGTTTGCTAGCATGGATGACGTTTTTTTTATTTGACAGGAGGCAAACGAGCAGACGGATCACCTGATGGTAAGTGATTACCGTCGCCAATAGACACCTGCAGTCTCAGGGGCGTTACAGGTGCGTTGCCGGCCTTTAAACACCGTAGACGACAGTCCAGTTTTCAGCTATTTAAGTTAAAAAAAAATATAATTCCGTTTTTTTTTTCAGATTTTACACAACTGACACGTCTACTATTTTCTCCCGTGCTTCATTTTCGTTGCTGGATATCATTTTTAGCTATTTAGAGTTTTAATGGCATAAGAATTGAAATGAAAATCTACTCCATGAAATATGTTACACTAGAAACCTCACTTCTGCAGTAAGGTTATTAGTTGGCTCTTAGTAAAGCTTGCTTACATCGATTCCCTCTGGACCTGTTTCATTATGTATGACTCGGGTCTTATTGTCATCTCACAACCTCACTCAGTATAATGCTAAGATTCTCTTTGAAGACAATTCAATGTTACATCTAGTTTGGTTTTGTATTTTCTTGAGTTTTAGGACAGTTTAACTGATTCTTTTGTGACTAAAAAACAGGTCAGTTGTTGTTAAATGTAAAGGTAGGTACTGCTCCCAACTGAACGTAGGTTATGAGCACTAGTTACAAACAAATAAATATCTTGGACATTTATACTGCGTCATTTAGTATTAAACTGCCAAACTAAGTAAAGCTTGTACTATTTCTTCAAAATTTGACTTCATCATCTTGACCTTACGTCCCTAAGTTAGCAACAAAAATATCGAGTTCAAATCGATAGTCTCGATATTGTCTCGAGTCAGAAATCACTTACAACTTTCAAAACAATACTAAAACCTTTTCACTTAAAGCGTTACTTCGATGTACGCAGCCACTTTAGAGCAGAGTGAATCAAATCAAAGTTTTACCGTGGTTGAAGCCGTGTACTGTACGTGCATCGCGCCATACAAACAAACTCCCTGCGGACCTTGTGTTTGCGGGTAGTGATGTGCACCATGAACACTGTAACAAAACATTGTTGTTGGCGAAATAAATGAAGAAAAAACAAAAGACTGTCGATAAAAAATGCATTTTAATCGAGAGTCATTTGTTTTTATGTGTGATAGACGAATCGTGTTCGAAATTTGAGAGAATTAGTACGCTTTAAATATTGCGTCATCTGATTAAACATTTTTATTGCAGACTTTAAAAAGATTTAGTTCTTACAAATTGAGACGTTTAAACTAATGGGTCTTAGGTACACAATTGAAGCCCTATTTTTATGTTATATAAAAAGGTCTGAGCCTAAAAGCGTCTCGGCTAAATTCGAAGATAATGTAGGTATTATAATGACGCCTGTGACGACGGTCTCCGATTTCAAAAGTCTTAAGGGTTTGAGCCGACTGTTAGGGTCCAATATATGTATTAAGTGTAAGTTGAAAATAATTTGCATTAAATCTCCGCCATTTTACAATATAAACTGTACCTATTATGGAGAATCGGTAGTACAGTGCTGTTTAGTTCTACGACTGCGAGGATATTTTACAAAAAAATTAAAGTAAAAAATTCAACACAACATTTTTAAGATTAACTGAAAGGCAGCACAACGCTATCCCGAAATTGTGTGCGATGTTCCTTCCTACCCTCTCCCTTCTGTTTGTAAATGGGATTAATACCGTTAATTTTATTTACTCCAACAAAGAAGTTGGGCCTTTGTTACATACTGAAAAACCAGTAACGTGCCGTCACTCATCAGCTCTCAAATATTTACCAACTACCCGCTGGCTTCCGGGGCTCGCTTTAGATATGTTCCTAATTGGCCTTTCAAATACTTCGAAACACAGAAGTATTCGAGAGAGCCGCTTTGACTGCGAAAATACTCAGCTAGTGTAACGTGCAAACTATCTCGCCAAGAAGGCAAGTTACTGTTGAGAAATTCCGGCCGCGTAATCGCCGAAACACTGTTCTCCAGAGACCCGTCGGCATTACCCTCCCTATCTCCAACATTCTTACAGTTTAATGTATGCAAACGCATTTTGTTTCAAAGCCTAGCTCCCTCAAGGATGGTGTTACGAGAGCCCTCGGGCGACGCTCACCTCACGACCACCTACCAAACTTTTTCTCAGCTTGTGTCACAACATGCTCTTTGATCTTCAAATGCGAATATAATGTCGGAACCAGTTAAGAGCGTTCCCTTTTCCCTTTATCAGTCTGTACACTCCGTGCGTAAGTTTTTTCTATATCCACTCGCGAGTAATATTTTTCGTACATTTCTCGAGGGCTTTTTGTCAAAGAAACAAAATAACACTGTTTTGTCTTTTCCTATTCTCACTATTGAATACATTTGCCTGTGAAATGAAATACAGATTGAGGTGCTATGTTTTCAAATTCGGCTATTCTCTTTGTGTTATTTGCCCTTAGAATAAACTGAGAGTATAAAAGGTTGTGCAAGAGAAAGAATATTTCATAAGAAGAATTCATTTCGATGTGTCAGCTCAGTAACGATGCCCGATATATCATGGGCACATTAAAGTCAAGTTGAGCGCTGGGTGTAGGAGCCATCAATCCGTGTGGAGCTAAAAATAGGGATATCCCCAATGATGAGGGATTATCGTCGACAAAGTAAGTATCAACGGGCCCATGTGGTGTCAGATCCGAAATAGAATGCGACACCGCGTCGTCATTGTCACACGTGGCATTCCTAAAAACAGATCGTTTCCTTTAAAAAGTTAATTTGGCACTTTTTGTGGCGTTTCTGTTACAAAACGGCTCGTTTTTTAGGAGCCGTTAGGAGTCATGTGCCCTCTCGTAATGAGACGTTAGTGTGGCGCGCGAGAAATGTGACTCTTGGCTTCCTTTCGGTTTAAGTTTGAGGTGTGATTAAATCAGCAGATGTCTACTAAGGTATAGATAGATATTAAAGGAGGAACGGGTAACATCATATGTATTTCTTTATGAGTAATATTAAGTATTAATATAGTTTTATGTTTTAATGGAATTGACCATGTTCTGCTAAATAATTTAATGCGTCAATTTAATCTCATGTACCTAAGTATGTATCTTTTGAACTTTAACAGTTTTTAGTTACTTTGTTGCTATATCCCTGAATGAGTGCTTTTGAGTGTTTTTGTCCCGATGTAGACTTCCACCACTCAATAGCCTCTTGTTTGCAGAGGGCGGTTAGTAGCGTGGTGGCTCGGTGTTTGGTGATGCCACAGAACGGTTCTACCCCGATTTGAGGGTTATCGGTATCGGCTCCATCTCTGGCGAGTTCATCTGCTACTTCGTTTCCTTCTATATTCGAATGTCCTGATACCCATGTAAGCGTTGCTTTGTTGGTATTTCCCAGTGCATTCAGTGTCTCGGTGAATGTTTCCACCAATTTTGACGTGTGTTCGAAGGATTTTAAGGCCAGCAGTGCTGCTTGGCTGTCTGGTAACCAAATGTTTACGAGCATTAAAATAGTTTTATTGGCAAGTCATTTTTATTTATTAAACAAACTCTACTTTAGTTTGTTAGAGATACATTTGCAGGACCTAGACGTTCTTTGAAAAGACTATAGGTACGTGAATAACAAAATTTAGTTCTTACACAATAATGACACTGTCGCATAAAAAGTAAGCTCTATAAAACAGCATTAATTCTATTAACGCGTCACATAAAAACAATGATTTACTCGAAGTCAGTCTAATACAATGTCGTCCGACTAAACTGGCCCGCAATTCATCTTCCAAGTTGATGGATGATCCTTCACCACTCCACTAATAAATGTAAACAAAATAACATTTTTTGTCCAGAAACGTTATTAATGAATTGCCTCCTGACCTTCTTTGATAAGTATAATTGTTTGGACGCGTTGACTTGGCATTAGATGTTCACAAAAGATAGGTTTAGGTAGCTTTTTTCGTTTGGCTGAACACGCGACATACTGGCAGCTTTATCTTTTGTATTGGGTTACACCTCAACCATTTAAAACGACAAAATGTAGAGTTCTTTTTTCAAATGTGATAAAAAATAACAGTCAAAGAAAATTTTGATAGCTAATGATCGATTTCTTTCTTTTATTTTGATCTCCAGATCTTTGAGCAATCTAGAGTAGGTCCTTTGTAGGTTGAGGAACTTATTTCCTAAAAAATTTAATTACAGAATAGCAACACTATCTAGGTATTTTTTC
The DNA here is from genome assembly GCF_004193835.3 of Ostrinia furnacalis. Classification (NCBI taxonomy): domain Eukaryota; kingdom Metazoa; phylum Arthropoda; class Insecta; order Lepidoptera; family Crambidae; genus Ostrinia; species Ostrinia furnacalis. The sequence goes on from NW_021133896.1 coordinate 306,528, forward strand.
AAAGCATTCTTCATACACTACCCTTGTTTGTTGGATGACGAAGGCACGTCGAAATTGATAAAGTTGTGAATTTATCCAATACTCTTCCAATATCGGAAAAACGAAACTTTCCAAACCCGATCATGAACTGTATAAACTTTTAATGCCTGTTTTTTTAAACAATACCATACCATGTATAGAGCTCCATAATACGCATAGGCCTACTCTACGATTTCATCAAAAGTTGAAAAAATATAACCGACCTTTTTTGGTCCACATACCAGTGTGGTGACCGTGAAAAATTCCCAAAATACCAGTAATAGGGCAAGCATTTTAACGAGCAGTTTTTAAGTTGGCACAATTAATGTGTGAAGCATCTGAGGTTTTCTATGAATTCTGTTGAATGTGACACTTTTTACTGGAATCATAATGATCATGATATGAACGGAAGTATTGTTAAAATTCTAAGGGTGTGGTGTGCGTAAGCGCAGAAGCGACTGAGTTGACATAACTGTTTGACTCTTTTCTTTCTGTCACATACTAATTAAAATAAATCCAGAAAATTGGGTCCTCATCCCATCAGTATTAATTATTGAAATAGTGTTTTTAAAATTATATTGTAATTTAATATTAAATCCATTACTTAAGTAAGATGTCTTTCTTTGATTAACAACAAGACTTTAAAATTACCTTCTAAAACCCGCTCACGCTCCCTCCAGCGCTTGCGCTTGTGTTAGTCGTCACAATCCTTCCCGGTGACATCTGACTGCATTTGGTGACTCATTATTATCTTAATGAGGGTCTTTAATAACTAACTAACACTAATTGGACAAAATGCCCAATAAAGGCAACCAATAACGATGAGCTTTTCGATTGAGAAGCCGAAATCGAGTCATCGGGAGGCTGCGTGGTTGTACTTTGAGTCATAAGACGTGTGATTCACAGTTACTTGCAATTTGAAAAAATGCAATAAATAATAGGTATTGGTATTATAGCAGTAGGTATTTATTAATACACGTACACTATTACCTAAGCAAAAAAAGAGTCCACTAAAAAGTATAAAATGCTCATAAAATAAAAATTACTCAATCAACTTAAATAAAATTTTTATGGAACCAAATGGCAACTATTTATTTTCGCATCGATCAAAGAAAGAATTTCGTAAATCGGATCAGAAATCTCGGCGTAATCGCTGCGCATACATAAAAAACCTCCTCCTTTTGTTGAAGTCGGTTAATGAGAGTAAATAGGTATGAGGATGCGCACTGCGCCTGTAAAAATATTATAAACTATTTACCTTAATAAGTAAGTTAGTAAGTAAGTTAGGTCCTCAGGACATATCAATGTTTATTAAACATCAAGTAGGCCGTTGGGGCAGGAAAGTTCTCGAGTGGCGACCACGGGCTGGAAGACGTAGCGTGGGCAGGCCTCCTACTAGGTGGACCGACGATCTGGTAAAGGTCGCGGGAAGAGCCTGGATGCGGGCAGCGCAGGACCGTTCATTGTGGAAAACCTTGGGGGAGGCCTTTGTCCAGCAGTGGACGTCATTTGGCTGAAAAGAAGAAGAAGAAGAAGAACTGGTCAAAATGAACCAAGCAACAAGTAACAATTAATTATCCTAAGTCAATGTTCAACATAAAATAATGACCGTCTGAAAATGTGTAACAAAACTACCCCCCTTTTCTCCGTAAGAACCGCACTTACTGTAATAAAACAAATACTAAGTATAAGACGAGTTTCCCTTATAAAGAAGAAAATTTTACCAAGATAAAATACGGTAAAATATTTTGTGCTTTATTTTTGGCTCGATAGAGTCGAGATTAAAACAACGGCTTTAGTTTACTCAAGGATATTTGCATATCATAAATGTAATATTTAGCTCTCAACTTGCTAATTAGAAGTCGTCTTGTAGGAGCGTCAGCAAATTCAGTGGAAGGTGTTTAGTTAAAAATTTAACAAAGACTTGAGTCCTTGAGACTGTACGGCTAATTAAAATGCCTAAGTGCCTAAATATCAGAAGGGTCATAAAAATTGCTCCAGCCTAATTAAAGGAGAGTATTAATTTTAATTTAAGTACCTATCTAGGTACTTAGTACGACTTTGGGAGTCGGACATGTCCTATAATTAGCACCTTATAACAATTTGATATTTAATTTGAACAATATTTAATGAAAAAGTGCCCATTATGTGCCTATTTTTATTACGTCACGTCTTAAACTCTACGAAATTATAGCTAACATTAGCAAAGTAAGAAGTGCCTTAAGTGTATAATAAAGTAGTACACAAAATGACTTTTATTTTTCAGTATTATTATAATCTTTATTATCATTCCACCGTAATAAAATTAATGGAAAGCACAAATGAAAGTTATTACGATCGCGATAGAATTCATAGCGCCTACAAAGAAAAATAGCAAAATCTTTTTCCCTCGTTTTTGCTGACAGTCCGTTATCAGGTGAAGAAGCTACCCCGAGTCCGTCTCCCTTTTAATTAGTTGCGAGTTGCTATTATTGTTATTACACGGAATGCGCCGTAAAAATATTCACCATCTTATCACTTGTGTAATTTTACACCGACTGGTTACAAACAGCGAGGAATTGCTGTACCCAGGTAAGTGTATAATTTCAGAAATGAATGGTAATAGGCAAGTAAATGAGGATTATAAAGGAGTTCTTTCTCGACGCATTATTATTATTAGTATTTTCTCCATTGCTGCTCTGTAATTTTAATGACTAAAATGTTCCTTCCCTACTTATCATACGTACTTAGGCAAGTTGATTTCTTTTCGTCAGAGACGAAAATGAATTGCAAGTCAAGAAATTAAGGAAAAAGGTAAACTGAACAGTTGAAAGCTTCGTTATTTGTGAACATCCCCTAGCAATGCAATCAAATTTATTGCTAACAACTCCAGTCCCCATACAATTAAATTCTGTGAGGAACCCCTTAATTAAGAGGGGTGAACAAAAAACGCAATAATGTCAGAGATTAATCAAAGACACCGTTGCAGAGCACAATAGGTGCAATAGTTAGGTAGGTAAGTAGGTACCATGTAAGTACCTATATGCAGAATAATGTACTTTTCAAGCGCAAAAACTGTTTTCTAAAGAACGGTAATTCTTTGATATCAACTACATACGAGTAGTTAAAATAGGTAGGTACTAAAACCTTCTTCAAGTCTTTTGTCTTATGAACTCATCACCATTATTTTAGCCTAGGTTTTCCACTGCTGCAATGGATAAAGTCCTGAACGGCCTACCAAGGAGTTTCACAGCAACCGGACCTACGATGACCAATTTTGATCAGATAATAATCAAAGTGCAGTCCAAGAACAATTACAACTAGAATCACTGTAACTGTCGTGACGTGACTCGTGCCGTATTTCAAGCTGTCAGAACGTCCCAAACGCTTGATAAATGAACAGCCAGTTCACAATAAGGATTAATTTCGAGCTGCTAGCGCCCTAGGCTGCGGATGGGGCTAGGACTGGCCGAGGCAATGATTGAGGGTACAGAAGGGAGAGACGTCATAAAATATACATGCTCTTACTACGCTGTTTAGAGTTGGTTAAACCCAATGATTTTTTTTTATCTTCATCAAGTAAGCTAAGTAGATACCTACTTAATTAATAAGCAAAAAAAACTGCAATTACTGGGATACTTGAAGTTTAGGTACTTGGTTTTTCATATTATAAGAACTTGAAAAAACTATATCAGTTTTTTAACTCAGTCCACTCCTTGATTTTAAATTAATAATACATTTGATGTACCTACTTAGATACATCAAACATTAGACAAAGAATCACGAAAACTGTTTTTTCGATAAGTTTCAAGCTCTGTAAGTTCCTGTCCTTACCTTTAAAAGTAAACATTCTGTAATGCACGTAATCTTTGCTATTTGGTGCTGTTAAAGAGGTAAAGGGAGAGGAACTGTTTCTCGGACATGCTTTGTGTCATCATTGTGCAAGTGATAGGAATAATAATATTTTATGTAGTTGAAAGCAACGTAGGTACCTAGGCAACTAAATAATAAGACATGAAATATGGACATTCGCACATCTCACAGCAGCATCCCTGTTACTATTAGAGGGTGCAGTGTTTCTGAGTTTCCTCAACGTTTTCAAAAGTCCATAACATTATTAATTTATAACATTTACTTAATATTATTTTCAAATTTTAAGATTAATCAATTATCTACTTGGGCAACAAAATATTATTTTTATCGAAAATACTAATACGCGCCATCTATACAATATTGCCTGAACTCGCAAAGTATACGACGTATTTTGAAAAAGTATAGTGGCTACCGCCATCTGTTATTGTTTAACAAAACTAAATCCTAAATAAGTTTTTGTTAGTTGCGGGGACGTGTCTAGCGCCATCTGTCCGAGGAGATGAAAACTTTTTGGTAAGGGCTTAAACTGGAACCGTGATGGGCATAAGTTATAAATACAATGTATAGATGGCGCTTAATTAAAAATAGCTAGTCTTAAGTTCGTACAGTTTCCGTCAGATGGCGCTTTATTAACATTTTGTTTATTGCAGTAAATGTGGAAATTTTTTTTTCAAGAAAAGTAAGGGGCAGTATGTTAAATAAAATAATATTTGGTAAAAATAATAAAGAAATAGTATCAAATTTTAATAATGAAACAATTTACGACCTGTTTAATATTTTTTTATCATCATTTAATTTTCAGCTACAGGACGTCCACTGCTGAACAATGATCATAGGCCTCCCCCAATGACTTCCACATCGCACGGTTGGTAGCGGCTTGCATCCAGCGCCTTCCTGTTACCTTCATCAGGTCGTCGGTCTACCTTGTGGGTGGACGTCTTACCTATGTTGCGTTTTCGGGTAAGTATACGTGGCCGTACGTGGTACGTGATTTTATATTTTTACTGATTAATAAATTGTAGTTAATTTAATACCTAAGCTTCTTTTAAGAAATGTTTATAGTTTTCATTTTCTTCAATATAATCTGCTCTTTACTGGGGTTACTGTGTACTGGTTACTTACGTACTGTACAGTGTGCCTACCATGAGTTTACGTTAGGTGTGCTCGCTAGCGACTGCGTAAAAAAATGACATTAATTGTATGACATATTGTGCAGCGCCCCTAGCGGCTACTTTCAAGAAACAAAATCTTCATAGAAATTTTTGACGTACTCGCTTGCGAGCACACCTAACGTAAACTCATGGTAGGTACACTGGTTACTACTGGTTACTTGCACTGGACCCTCTTTCCCCCAGCCACACTACTAAGTCAAAACAAGACATATCGAATTCCAGGGCCGAACTCCATCTATCTAGTCGTGACAGATCGGCTTTTATCGCGCGATATTTTGTTTGCAGACGACTAAACGATTGTTCGTAATGGGTGTAGTATAACACCCCTTTGGGTGCCAGTTAACGCTTCGCAAAACCGTCAGTGGCGATTCGTTACGGGAACACAGGTGCGGACTTGGTGCATTGAAAATGGCGCTGGATTTTTAAAATAACTAGATATTGATAGGTAATTGTTATTGTTAGTTAACTTTACATTGTAATTTAGGTACCTACCTGGGTAGTCAAGTTATACTGAATGTTTTTTTACCGTCTCGATATTTTTACAGGATGTTTTATCCATAAATATAAACTAAGTACAAAAAAAATCTGCTGTTGCACTAAACAGCTGATTTTTTTGTGATTTCAGAGTTAGTCCTATGGGTGAAAGTTATTTATGTAAATGGGTAATACAGTCTATAAAAATATCGAGACAGTAAAAAAATCATTACAACAATATGGCTTCTTAAATTGTGAGTTAATTTAAGAAGAAAAGTATAGGTACAAACCTACATTTTTTAAAATAACATTTTACTAAGTAATAAAGTAGCACTAGATTATCCATTAACACGAGTTTTTTTTACTATCCACGTATTTTATGGTAAGGGTAAACGTTGCTTCCGATGGTATGTGGAAGTCATTAAGGGAGGCCTATATGTTCAGCAGTCCTGTGGCTGAAATGATGATGATGATGAATTTTATTAATGTTGTTGAGCATTAATTAGTCCAATTTTCATTTGGAATAAATCAAATGACTATTTCATTGATCCAATGGACATGGCGCACAANTGATGAGATGCGCTGAGCACGTTATGACATGTTTGGTTTTTCAACATTTACCGGGCCATTAATGTAAATCCTAAGATTTACCAACGAAATGGTGGTAAGAGTTCGAATCGCAAACCTTTTGGGACATTTACCATTAGAAATTGGTAGATCTTAGGTTTTACTGGAATATCTTAGGATTTACTGCAATTCGAGCTTTTACAGTAACATATACACTAGAAACCTTACTTCTGCAGTAAGGTTATTATTTGGCTCTTAGTGAAGCTTGCTTACATCAATTCCCTCTGGACCTGTTTCATTATGTATGACTCGGGTCTTATTGTCATCTCACAACCTCACTCAGTATAAAGCTAAGATTCTCTTTGAAGACAATTCAATGTTACATCTAGTTTGGTTTTGTATTTTCTTGAGTTTTAGTACAGTTTAACTGATTCTTTTGGGACTAAAAAATAGGTCGGTTGCTGTTAAATGTAAAGGTAGGTACTGCTCCCAACTGAAGGTAGGTTATGAGCACTAGCTACAAACAAATAAATATCTTGGACATTTATACTGCGTCATTTAGTATTAAACTGCCAAACTAAGTAAAGCTTGTACTATTTCTTCAAAATTCGACTTCATCATCTTGACCTTACGTCCCTAAGCTAGCAACAAAAATACTAAACGAACAGCTTTACTAAACGAACAGCTGTACGTTTAAGTTTCATATTCTGTCAAAGTCCACTTTTGCATGCCGTGGCAGCCTGTAATTAAGATAGCACCTAGTCCTAAGGCAAAATTATGTATGTAAACCCCTTTGCTTGAATTTGTGTCTGTCTTGTTGGTTGTCCTAATTAAATAAATAAATAAATAAATATCGAGTTCAAATCGATAGTCTCGACATTGTCCCGAGTCAGAAATCACTTACAACTTTCAAAACAATACTAAAACCTTTTCACTTAAAGCGTTACTTCGATGTACGCAGCCACTTTAGAGCAGAGTGAATCAAATCAAAGTTTTACCGTGGTTGAAGCCGTGTACGTGCATCGCGCCATACAAACAAACTCCCTGCGGACCTTGTGTTTGCGAGTAGTGATGTGCACCATGAACATTGAACACTGTATCAAAACATTGTTGTTGGCGAAATACTTAAATGAAGAAAAAACAAAAGACTGTCGATAAAAAATGCATTTTAATCGAGAGTCATTTGTTTTTATGTGTGATAGACGAATCGTGTTTGAATTTTGAGAGAATTAGTACGCTTTAAATATTGCGTCATCTGATTAAACATTTTTATTGCAGACTTTAAAAAGATTTAGTTCTTAAAAATTGAGACGTTTAAACTAATGGGTCTTAGGTACACAATTGAAGCCCTATTTTTATGTTATATAAAAAGGTCTGAGCCTAAAAGCGTCTCGGCTAAATTCTAAGATAATGTAGGTATTATAATGACGCCTGTGACGACGGTCTCCGATTTCAAAAGTCTTAGGGATTTGAGCCGACTGTTAGGGTTCAATATACAGGGTGGAAACGATAACTGATCTCACTCGATTATTTCTTAACTATACAAAATATCGAAAAACTGATTGCTGATCCTGAAAGTGCTTCACAAGCTCTTTCAAACGGTACTAATAATAGGTTACAGAATAAACTGGAACTATTTGAAAATTCAATGTTTCTAGCTTCCATACTAAATGTATGCCAGCCACACAATATTAGAAGTGTAATTTATTTTTTGTTTATAATAAACTTAAAAAGTCGGTTAAATAAACTCGTAACTTACATCTTATTTAAAATTATTTGTGGAAAACATTAGTATTAGACTTTACTTGCTATAATATTTTCAAGATGAGTGCCATGACTGTGATAGTACTAAATGTTTGGAAGATGGAAACATTGAATTTTTGGATAGATCCCATTTATTCTGTAAGCTATTGTTGATACCGTTGGATAGAGCTCGTGAAGCACTTTTAGGATTAGTAACTAGTTTTGCGATATCTTGTGTAGTTTTTAATATTAAGTAACTTTACCAAATGTGTGGAAGCTGGACACATTGAATTTTCGGATAGTTCCAGTTTATTCTGTAACCTATTATTGGTACCGTTTGAAAGAGCTCGTGAAGCACTTTCAGGATCAGCAACCAGTTTTTCGATATCTTGTATAGTTTAGAAATAATCGAGTGAGATCACTTATCGTTTCCACCCTGTATGTATTAAGTGTAAGTTGAAAATAATTTGCATTAAATCTCCGCCATTTTACAATAAGTATAAACTGTACCTATTATGGAGAATTGGTAGTACAGTGCTGTTTACTTCTACGACTGCGAGGATATTTTACAAAAAAATTAAAGTAAAAAATTTAACACAACATTTTTAAGATTAACTGAAAGACAGCACAACGCTATCCCGAAATTGTGTGCGATGTTCCTTCCTACCCTCTCCCTTCTGTTTGTAAATGGGATTAATACCGTTAATTTTATTTACTCCAACAAAGAAGTTGGGCCTTTGTTACATCCTGAAAAACCAGTAACGTGCCGTCACTCATCAGCTCTCAAATATTTACCAACTACCCGCTGGCTTCCGGGGCTCGCTTTAGATATGTTCCTAATTTGCCTTTCAAATACTTCGAAACACAGAAGTATTCGAGAGAGCCGCTTTGACTGCGAAAATACTCAGCTAGTGTAACGTGCAAACTATCTCGCCAAGAAGGCAAGTTACTGTTGAGAAATTCCGGCCGCGTAATCGCCGAAACACTGTTCTCCAGAGACCCGTCGGCATTACCCTCCCTATCTCCAACATTCTTACAGTTTAATGTATGCAAACGCATTTTGTTTCAAAGCCTAGCTCCCTCAAGGATGGTGTTACGAGAGCCCTCGGGCGACGCTCACCTCACGACCACCTACCAAACTTTTTCTCAGCTTGTGTCACAACATGCTCTTTGATCTTCAAATGCGAATATAATGTCGGAACCAGTTAAGAGCGTTCCCTTTTCCCTTTATCAGTCTGTACACTCCGTGCGTAAGTTTTTTCTATATCCACTCGCGAGTAATATTTTTCGTACATTTCTCGAGGGCTTTTTGTCAAAGAAACAAAATAACACTGTTTTGTCTTTTCCTATTCTCACTATTGAATACATTTGCCTGTGAAATGAAATACAGATTGAGGTGCTATGTTTTCAAATTCGGCTATTCTCTTTGTGTTATTTGCCCTTAGAATAAACTGAGAGTATAAAAGGTTGTNAATGTATCATTAGAAATCAACTACTGGGCCTAAGGAGATAAAAGGAGGGTTGGAAGTTTATATTATGAAAGTCCTATGTGTTTAAAGTAAGAGAGTTGAAATTTAAAATGTATGCGCTATAGGTGCTAAGAGCGGATTTTACGACACTCCACCCCTAATGGAGTAAAACGAGGTCCACGCGTACGAAGTCGCGGGCGGCCGCTAGTAATTAATATAAAGATAAAATATAATAAAATACATTATTTATTTTTAAAAGTGCACATACAAAAAAGATCAATTAGTTTTTAGAGGATCAAATAATATTGTCCCTTAATTTAATACCTAAGCTTCTTTTAAGAAATGTTTATAGTTTTCATTTTCTTCAATATAATCTGCTCTTTACTGGGGTAATTGTGTACTGGTTACTACTGTACTGGTTACTACTGGTTACTTGCACTGGACCCTCTTCCCCAACTCTACTCTCTACATATCGAATTCCAGGCCCGAACTCCATCTATCTAGTCGTGACAGATCGGCTTTTATCGCGCGATATTTTGTTTGCAGACGACTAAACGATTGTTCGTAATGGGTGTAGTATAACACCCCTTTGGGTGCCAGTTAACGCTTCGCAAAACCGTCAGTGGTGATTCGTTACGGGAACACAGGTGCGGATTTGGTGTTGAAAATGGTGCTGGATTTTTAAATCACTAGAATTAGGTAAATCTTATTGTTAGTTAACTTTACATTATAATTTAGGTACCTGGGTAGTTATTTTATACTGACTGTTTTTTTACTGTCTCGATATTTTTACAGGGTGTTTTATCTATCAATATAAACTCCAAAAAAATCTGCTGTTTCGTAATTACTAATGAACTTTTGCACTAAACAGCTGATTTTTTTGTGATTTCAGAGTTGGTCTTATGGGTTAAAGTTGTTCATGTTAATGGGTAATACAGCCTATAAAAATATCGAGACGGTAAAAAAATCATCCTGTATTTTTTTATGCGTTACGTTATTACAACAATAATTATTGCTTCTTAAATTGTGAGTTCATTTAAGAAGAAAAGTAACAAACCTGCACCTTCAAAATAAAATTTTACTAAGTAATAAAGTAGCACTATTTTCCATTATACCAGTTTTTTTTACTATCCACTTATTTTTGGTAAGGTAAATGCTACCAACCGTGCTATGTGGAAGTCATTAAGGGCCTATGTTTAGCAGTGGACGTCCTGTGGCTGAAATGATGATGATGATGAATTAATGTTGTTGAGCATTAATTAGTCCAATTTTCATTTGGAACAAATCAAATAACTCTTTCATTGATCCAATTACATTCTAAGATCTTGTCATAACCGATGATCAAGGCTTAACTAAAATAGATCCATTATTTACAAGCTAAATCCCATTGCGGCATAAGCCACAAAAACGTCCGATACATTGATTGATTTTAATGGACCGCAGTCCCCTTTGTGTTTTACCAATAACCGGGCAAGTTAATCTGGGTGCGGCCCTGTCCATCGCATCTGAAACCCTTTGTAACCTTATTACATTAGAGCAAAAGCCGATGTACCGACGACAGCACGTCAAACTGCAGCATCTTATGGTATAGTAACAAGGGCTATTTTACTTCAAAAATGTGTGTGGACTGTACACCCATACAATGTGTGGGGCTGCAGTTTTGGTGTGGAAGAATTTTGGCCATTTTAATCGGAATGTCGCTTAATTAAAGGGAATTGTTATTGCGAAGGGCGTAGAGTCCTCACTCAATAGTCAAGAAAATTGGGACTGTGTGAAGATTTTATGTAGAGTCATTCAAAGTAAGTTATAAACTATTACAGTTACAACTATTAAGTGTACTGAAAGTCCTGAAAAGAGTCTTAATATTCAAATGCCACAAAGTTTAATATGATATTGATTGCAAAAATTTTTCTTATTATTAGCAAACTTACGTAAGAGGTGTATGTATTGGTATAATCTCATCTTACTTTTTTACTTTACATAAATTTTCAATGACGTGATTTTTGTTTTACAAATAAAATGTAACATTGAGCAAATCAGTGAGTAATTCCCAGTAGTTACTACACACATTGTTACTTAGGTTGTCGTTCCACAAAAACGCTTACGGCAAAAAGCAGGCCATTTTCGATCCTCCATCAATACGGTAGTCTAACAAAACGGGAGCAAACACTAAAATCCAATATCAGTCGATATTATTTTCGACCTCACAAAAATCGGCGCCTCGAGCTAGACACGTGGCCACCTCTATTATTTACAATAGAGAAATAATCAAAATGAAAGATTGTTTTTCTGCCGACCGACTAGTTTTTGCAGGCGGGATTCTAGCGATAGATAACTCAAATATATCACGAAAGAGAACGGTGCAAATGAATGACAGGAAGAATTGATGGGGTAGCGCTTGTTATTTGAAAAAGCGAAGGGCCATTTCCACCATTCCGCTTCGAGATATATCATCTGGAACGTCAACAGAGTAGAAAATTAAAGTCAATAAGCGCGTGGCGGCCAGTAATAAGTCCTCGCAGTTATGGAAAGCCTTTATCTCCGAAGAATTGGCCAATTTATCAACGACTAACTCGAAGTGCTAAGTGCTATTTCATTGTTTTTCACCTCCGTCTTAAGGATTTTTTATTAAATTCCTCCGTTGAGAAATGGAGTTATTTATTTTGGGCCGCAATCTGTTTTTACAGTTGATGACGCTTGTGAAATATCCTTCAGAAATTCGCACCGTAGCGTTCACGCCAATTTCTTTGTTCGTACTTTTTCTTAAAAGCTTGTTTCAACGTAAAAGGTGGGGATAATTTTAACTTAGGAGATATTTTGTCACTGACCGAAATAAAGGATAGGTAGGACTTAATTGACTTATTTTATTCTAAACCTCTTGCTCATCCGTGATCTATCCACTTCACACAAATCATTAATATTATTTGTATGATAATTCAATTTATTCAAATATTAGTGCTAAAATAATTGGGGCTAATAAGATACTTTAATTCGACGTAAGTCTTTGCACGGCATCAGCTAATATCCTCATAAAACGCAAAAATAAGTGTGATTCACACTGAAAACGGTAATAACAAAAATGCTGAACCATTGCTGCTGAATTTTAATCACCGAACGAACATTAAAAGTCGAGAAACAGCAATAAACAAATAAAACCGATATCGGCGCAATAACGGGCGAGCACAAACAAGAGACGTGAATGTGCATAAAATTGCTTAAACATCTATAATTTATAGACATCTGATATGAAATAGCAGTAGTCGAGCAATAACTGCCATGAGACATTGTGGTAAGGTCACACTCGCACTTTTAAAAATGTCTTTTACTATACTCTTTACTTAAGAAAATTTTACATTAAAGACATCGGCGATAATAAAAAGATAGAACTGAAATTTCAAGACGCGGATTGAGTGATTAGGTGATTAGTCTATCAAATTACATCATCAATCGAAGATATTTGGTTGCAAAGAACTGAAAGAACCCAAAGTAATAAGATGGTTCCCTTTATCCACCATAAAGATGACTTTAGAGAGACGATTTATAGCAAAGATTGAAGAAGAATTGAAAATAATTTGGGAAGATGCACTTTTTGCACACAAATATTTTTTTAATGTAATTTAAAAAATAATACAGTAGGTAAACGATAAGCTTATCTTCGATCATTCTTCTCTTGTTTTTGTAACTGTTCACATTGACCATGAGATAGCAATGATCGAATAACAAACAATAAATTTCACAACACCACAAGTGCCTTACAGTAGTAGTGGTACTGTTTTCGTAAGTTTTTATCTGTTATTGCGTCTGCCATTATTGTCTGCCGTGACTGATGTTTATGGTGTACTGTTTGCAACGATACATAGATGCTTGATCTGCTTTATGAATTCCGCCAGATTGGATGGCTTTAGAGTCAGGGTCAGTTGTATGATTCTGACCTTCTGGATGATCTTTTGTTTTTGTTTTTATGTTTTTAGATGCATCAGCGATAATCTGTTATGTAGAGACGATTATTGGTACTGCACGAGTGTTTGATTCGGGTAATCAAAATTTGTTATTTATGTTTCTTTTTATTTGTTTTTTCTTTATCACTGATATTTCTCTCCCAAGTAGCATCATTACCAGCTGGTTTGTACTCTGTAATGCATTTTCTGCTTTCAATTCAAGACCATTTTAAAATATTCGTTCTGATCAATAAATTCTGAAAATTTTTACTCATAGCACCCCAGAGTCGAACTCAGAAGTATTGATAGGCGAAATGTTTTAACTAAATTAGTCTGTGGGGATTCAGGGTTCTTCTATAACTACATACAAATGCCCTTGGTTTTTTAATAAAGCGAGGGTAAGACGAATATTAGTCTAATATCAGGGAGTGCAAACCAATGTTACCCTCCCGATGACGGCACGGGGTTTTTTGTAACGATATTTAGGTGAAGAGGTTGGAATAGTGAGGATTTTGTGGTATGACGTTAAAAAACAAAGTTTTCAGCTTAAATTGTAGGGTTAATTTTAACTGATTTTATTTGAGGCCTTATTGTAATTTTCATAATTTTAGAAAAAAAATCAACAGAGATTGTTATTAAGTACGAGTGAATTATAATAAAAGCTTAGAGTCTTATGAGTTGTTTGCGCCCACTTTTTTTTACTTACCAATTAAATGTTACTAATCAAGCTATAATTCTCTGTTACCTTCCTAAAATTTTCAATCAGCATCCCCATTATAATATCTACAGAACCGTTAAAATTTGCCAGATTTACCTAAAACAACGTTCCTAAGAATACACCACTAGATTGGGGAATCCCACGTATCAAACCGACCATCTGTTGGTTTAACCAAATGCATTTTTAATTAGGCCTATGATACCTACCGCTTTGGGTAAACATCAAGTGGTTATTAGTTCGCATACATTTGCATTAGATTGTCTAGACAATTTGAATAATTTGTGGACTGTGAAGGGGTTTATTTGAACAAATAAACTTAGTAATTCAAAAAATAGTCTAGTAATAGATTTCTTCTGTATTTCAAACACAATTTTTTTTCATGAATTTAAAAAAGTTTTTTTTAACTCTATTTGTTATTAAATAAATTAAATATTGGCGTATCCATGATATTATTTCATTTTTTACACAACCGACAAATGCACAGTGCACCCCATAACGCAGTTAATATTAAAATATTGCATTGGACCCATGCATTTTTTATGTCCGCATTCTGAACCAAAACATTGGCTCTATCCAGCCCTAAAGACTCACCCCCGCAAATGATATTTACAAGTATTTGTACTTACGCGTTTTTGCCCTCAGATAAACTATTGGGTGGTTTCAAATACCTAGCATGCCTTTAAAAAAAATGTTTCGAAATATTATTTTTATGAATATTTTGTTTGTAGATTATGTCGACTTTATCTTTTAATTTCACGAGTTTTTTTTTGTTTTTAAAAGTCTTGTCGTAACTACGAGTATTTCAACTTTTACTAATTTAATATGCTGATGGGGCAAACACTTAAATCAATCCAAATTAATTAATCTAGAATTTTAATGGCAAAAATATTTTGTTCTTATTCCAATACTCATAAGGATGTGAATCAACAATCCAAAAGAGACATAAACCACGATATAAATGTCACACAGAGATCGTAGATAAAACCAATTTTACATTCACGTGTCTTATCAGGGCCACAAATTTAAAAACCTACATTTTTCTCGTAAAATCTCAGGGTGTTTCCCTCATTGCAGATAAAAGGGCGCGATCACAACATTATTCATATCGAGGGGTGTCACACTAAAGATATTGTGGAAAGGGCATTAAGATTGCCAACTGCAATACATTGTCTCCCGCTCCTTGTTTTGACATGATAGAACATTGGCTAGCCACTTTAAATCTGCTATCTTATTTGTTAAATCCACGCTAATGTAGCTCTTACACTTCAGATATAGAGTCTATGGTCGATTTAATCGAGTGAATGGGCATGTGTGGAAATTCGATCGTAATAAATGTTGCGTATCGATGCGTTTGAAGATAAGTAATGAAGAACGTATAGGTTATGTTTAGAATGCCAATATTTTTGTTAAACTTTCTATAAGCCGTTTCAAGTTCTTTTATCAAAGTCTAGAGTTTTCTTTGAAGTTTTCATATAAGTCATAATCAATATTGCGTCTCAAAGTGATGCGAGATCTAAAGGCTCGTGACGTGAGTCGTGAATAAAGAATTTGAAATCATGGATTTTGCAAGTACATATTTGTTCTTAATAATTTATCAACGTGCTCACGTGAAAGGATTAAAAGTAAAAATAGTCTAGGTACTAATTTAATTAAAAATCTCTAAAATTAACAAATTAATGACATCTTAAAATAAAACCTATCATTATTTCCACAGTGTCTTTCTCCATCAAAATTAGCATTTTACACCATCGCAGATGACATACCCTTTTATCCTTTTACGGCATACAAATAGCTTTTTAAAGTGCTTCATGTAAGGACGCCTCCAAATCCAATATATTAGCGGCATTTGACAAAATGCATCTCGCCATACCGCATTCTCTTATTTATGCAGACATCTTTGGGGCTGCACCCTCTGTGTATTACTTTTATTTGTGTTTTTCTCCCAAGCCATAGCATTTTGTGGTGTTTTCGTACCATTACCTGCTTGACAGACCCATAAATATGTTTGTATGGCGGCTATGTATCAAAGCTTACTGCCAAATGAAATATGGTATAGTTTTATCAAGTTGTTGTTGGGTGCATTTTTATTTTTAGTTTTCAGTAGGTAATAGTTGATTCTTCATCGAATCTTACAGAAACTTGGTTTAAAATATATTTTCATGAAGGTTATTTTAAACTTTTACTCTATTTGTCACCTGTTTCCCTTTATTATGTAGGTTGCAACCATGTTTGTAACAACTTTATTTTCGCAAGTGGCAAAAAATATTGTTTCCAATTTAGTGCCAGCGCAAAAATGGGCCACCGACCACAGCCACCGGTGGACAGCGACGGCGACTTAATATATTTTGTATAAACGCGCCGCACACGTGTATCCGGTGGCGGCCACTCGCTATAACAGTAGTGTACGCGACTCGCCACTATACAAAAAGTGTGTTAAGTCACCGTCGCTGGCCACTGGTGGCTGTGGTCGGCAGCCCATTTGCGCCGAGCCTTACTCTTTAAAATTACTATAGATAGTCGTTATAATAAGTGTCATACAGCATAAGAATATAGAGTCAAATTGCTGATTGGATGCTCAGGATGTGGAGCCAACTTCGGGACTAGTTTGGCGACTGCCCAAGTATGGGTGCTAACCGGCCCTTACTTCGAATGTAAATATTAATGTTTCATTGATCGTGGTAGACAGAGCTGTGAAATAGAGTGAGAAGTTTGCCCCTTTATAGTTACTATATATATACTACAAAAGTTCGTTCGTTCATTTCAGCCGAAAGACGTCCACTGCTGGACAAAGGCCTCCCCCAAGGATTTCCACAAAGACCGGTCCTGCGCCGCTCGCATCCAGGCACCTCCCGCGACCTACACCAGATCGTCGGTGTCGTCCAAGTAGTGGGAGGCCTGCCCACGCTACGTCTTCTGACTCGTGGTCTTCAAGAACTTTTCTGCCCCAGCGGCCATCAGCTCTACTAGAAAAGTATACACACAAAAAGTACATAAGTAATAGAGACACAACAATTATGAGGAAGGTAAATATGTACAATAATATTACTTACTTATAATAGTAACATAGAAAGTTTACTATATAAGTTTAAATCAGGCAATTCGTTTTTGTTTTTCTTTAAATATAGTGACGGTTTATAATCAGTACATAGTCTGCTGAAAATTCGTCGACTTTTCTCTATAAATATTCCTTAGTCTCATTTAGCACATCTAAGCTCTCTCAACGAGAAACTAAACCTGTTGTTCGGTACTGTACTACTGTATCTACATAATAATTAACTAATGAATATTTGAATAGAGCTTTGTTCATTCGAGTTACTCTAGTTCTTTGTCTATCACTTTTAATGAAAAAATCACGTTAGTAACACTTGATTCGGACTGAGTACCTAATCAACATTGTAGAGAAAGTATCTTTGTATAACAAAACAAAAATATTCTAGGATGAGAATATTAGAATCTCCCTTTAATATGGTTTGTCGACTCAAGCCATCCCCCACACATTTCGTGAACCCGATCTCAAACGGATCCGTCACGGTGGCGGCTTGATAGAATCAGTTGTTTCATTTGTCAACTTTAAGGACGTGAGCTGGAATCATCGATAGGTTACGATAGAAATAGGGGGAGTAAAAAAGATCCCATCAAAAACAATACTTGTCAAAAAAACCAAGTCTCGCAACTCAGTTGTTCTACGGTAAAAAGTTGTGAGATCCATGTAATACCAAGTCCAGGCCAGGAAATCTTTGACGTTTTGCATAAATTATTGACTTGGCCATCGCGGCATCGCACTAAATAATTTAATTTACACGTGTTTTCAAGTATTGTTTTTGATGGGATCTCATTTCTTTTTGTATTTTGTAGACAGCAGTTATGTATCTAGAAAACTGGACCGAAATTGAAAAATTTTACTCGACTTGGCGGTTGCACTACCGTGCCCCCAAATATTTTAGTTTCTCCTTGATTCATACACCAAACACTACTTATATTCCAAATTTGAAGCTTCTAGGTCTGCTAGAAGTGCCTTAGAATTTTGATGATCGGTGAGTCAGTCAGTCAGTCAGTCAGTCAGTGAGTGACAAAATTAAGTAACTTTGACCCGTTATAATTCTTAAACTACTGGTTCAAATTGAATGAAATTTGAAATATACCGTGTCATTACAATGCCTGCATAGCTAATGAAAATTCAGCCTTCCAGTTTATCCACAACGAAGTTACAGGCGGTCGAAAATGGCCTGAATAATTGCTTCGAGAAAAGGATGCGAGAAACGGCCGTGCCGCTTTTTTGCTCGCAGATTATTTTGGCTTTTTAAAATACCTATCGTGGTTGTAACATCACCGCAATAGCATTATTTTTCTGCAAAATATGTGTTTCTTACTGCAGATCACGCAAAATGACAGGACAGAATTTGGTATGGCACAACCTCTCAATGAAACTGTGTTTACTCGTATATTGCTTAGCTACAGACATTTGGGTTACATTGAGTGAATTTTGTTAAAAATTAGTTTGCCATAATTACCGAGTTTCTTCTATAGACAGTAGGTATAAAATTTCCATGACTGTCCTAAATGACTACTTGTAGATAAATTAACTGAATAAATAAGACTGCGATAATAATGTATCAAACTATCGATAAACATAGGCACATCACTAAATGTATCGTCACCATGCTAGCTTTAATTTGATTAGCCTTCTCCAGTCAGTCTTTCGTGAGTCGGGTCAGCGGTCAAGTTTAAAAATTTCTGATTTACGACTTTTAAATTGCGCCCTTTAAATTTAAATTAAATTAATCGTGTCATGTGACCTAGGGTCCTATTTGAAGAGAATTTGTGGACTTTACTTTTTAAATGGATACATAGGATAGGATTTTTATTTTCAGCGACCAAATTTTTTTAAACCTCTATTTGTTAAACAGGGTCTCAAGTCATTAATATGAATTTTTGTGTGAGGATTAGTTACTCTTCCATTTTCTTGTTATTTTAATGAAAAAAACATTATTATTTAGATGAAATTCAAACCAAAAATAATAATGGAATGAAAAATATTCAATAATGTGAATTTAATGTTGTTCTTGTTCACAACGTAAATAAAAACGTAATAAATGGACATGATTTTGTTTGGCTTCAATAAAATATTGACAAAACATCTTTTTATTAATTAAAAAAATAGCGTTTTAGAATGATTCACAAGTGAATAAAGGGCTTAATGTATATTTAAATGGGCTGTGACTTGTCAATAAAATCGAACCCGCATGTCTAAACACCCGGATTATTTACCGAATATTAATATAGGTACTCGCATAAATCAACCCTTCTTCTTTATTACAAAAGTTACATATTGTTCAGATCACTTACGATACAATAAATAACTTGACAATAGATTCTATATTCCTGCAGCTATAGATCATATAAAATACTATTTTGTTTTTATTTATTTGTATAATGCAGCTAAAAAATTTAATAATTGTGTCAGAATTTTGTAGAGACACCCTACTTATATGTATAGACATACCTAGAATATAATCTATACAAAATTCCCGTTTAGTAGTAATCTATAGGTAGACGAGTAAGCAATTTGGGATAGCTTACTTTAAAAATAGTACGAGTATAAGGAACAATCAATGATACGTATGTATTCTGCTTGCTAAGGTAATGACTCTCTCTATTTCACTTGATGTTTTTTCGTACGTTTACATTATGAAACAAACATCTAATTGACAGCCTATTCACTCCAATCCTTCTTATTAATGAAGAACCTACTTATACATTTTAATTCTTATCTTACCTGTACCTGAATCAAGGTCTATCAAACAAGAAAACATAAAAGAACAACTTAGAGTGCAGGCTAGACATATAAATCACAGTGGTGCGTTCAGCAAATCACCTCGAAACACGTGGGGACATATCAATAGATACATTGTTCCAACACTAAAACAATTTTATACCGAGATACCCGACAAAAGTTGAGATTTACGGACTGTATCCGACAGTTAAGGGAGGTTAACCTCCTTAGTGTGAGAGAAAAGTGTGGATCATATTGAGAGAATTTAGAGTTTTGAATTGTCCTTAAAACGCTGGATTTTTATCTACTTTTGAATAAAGAGATCGATACCATACATACACAAGGAGAAACGATAAAAGGACAGGAGCCTATTCATGGTTTCAATTATTTAATAAGGGCTGAGCACACGGCGTTTAAAACGTGTAGAAGACTCGCGTTTCAGGAACGTGCGACGCGATTTTTCCTACAAATGTCTATAGAATTTGAGACAAACGCGTGTCAATGGCGTGCAAAACGCCGTGTGCAATGTGCATACTCTAAGTATAGGGTTAATTTAGCCATTATTTATTACCCAGATGAGTTTCAGTTGAATAAAATTATTATCAGTTTCATAAAACTGAAAATTATTTTTCAGGTGAATAAAATATTAAAAGCGTACTTTGACATGTCCATATTATCATCAACCTTTTAAAAATGTTACTTCTTAAAGCGTGCAATGTTTTGCGTGGAGAACAAACAATTGGCAACGAATTTACGAGGCGCGTTGAGAGCCAAGCCGCTTATTGGGATGACTGTACTCTCAATTTGGGTTATTTATGGCTGCAAACGTTTGTTACAAAGTTAACTACAACCTTGTTAGTCTTTATAATTTAGTTTAGGGTCCTTCACCGAAACATGCCTTGAAGGGTTTAAAATGAGTAAAAGATACTCTATAAAAGTTTGGAGTTGTATTTCTTTATAGAATTTTGCAATAATATCGTATGTTTGAATTTGTATTTAAACACATGACAGTTAGTAATCAGTGGTAAACTTCGTGAAGAAAATTCTGATAGCTTGTTATGTAGGCTATAATAACTTTCAGTATCCTATGACAAACTAAAGTTTATTTTAGGCATCATTGGTAACTTATTGTATTGAATTGTTTTAAAAAAATATTTCAAGTTTTTAAAAGTGGTATTTTAAAGACGATGGCTGCGTACCCTAAAATCCATAACCCAGCACAAAATAAGCAACTTGACCAGCCGACCTCACAAAAAAATAACAACACGTCTGCCATCAAATTATTAAATTATGCAGACATTGTCTTACCTGGTTCTTGTTTTTGTCCGTCCAATCGTTTTTGATGGGGTGCGACCGCTACCACGTAGTTTCCAACTCTTATCGCCAATGANGTATTTCTCATTAGAATTTTGCAATAATCACATGTTTGAATTTGTATTTCAAGACAAGACAGTAATCGTAATCAGTGGTTAGCTTCGTGAAGAAAATTCTGAAGGCTAATAATTTCAGTATCCTATGACAAACTAAAGTTTATTCTAGACATCATTGGTAACTAATTACAGTGAAAGTATTGAATTGTTTAAAAAAATTAAGTCTTTGAAAGTGGTATTTTAAAGACGATGGCCGCGTACCCTAAAATCCATAACCCAGTACAAAAGAAGCAACTTGACCAGCCGACCCCACAAAAAGATAACAACACGTCTGCCATCAAATTATTAAATAATGCAGACATTGTCTTACCTGGTTCTTGTTTTTGTCCGTCCAATCGTTTTTGATGGGGTGCGACCGCTACCACGTAGTTCCGAACTCTTATCGCCAATGATTAATCTTAATTACTAATTTGGATTCTAAACGAGCGTCTGCCGAAGCGCCTTGCGAGCCACGTTTCGCGCTAAATATCACAACTGGTTTCTTCTAAAACACCGATCTAATCGAACAATGGCACATTCCGAATATCGCTGAGATTCCATAGATTTCGAACAAAAACCGAGTTTAGAGGCGACACGATTCGATCTCGCAAACAATGCTCGAAATATTGATACGGGAACATCACTCTTCATCATAATGCCGCCCAAACATTCTTTTGTGTTCAACGGAGAATGAACTGTGTTTTGTGCGACGTATAGCTTAAAACTAAAAAAAGCGGAATGCCCTCGCTCTGTTTGCATTTGCCGATAGGGTTGCCAATGGGTTGACGGCTTCAATAGGAGATAAATTGTGGTACTATTTTCACTCTAATATTATTTGCGTTTCTTCTTTTAGTTTGTTACTCGATGAGGTGATGTTGTATGTCTAAAACATGGAAATTATAAAACACACCAATAATTAAGAATTACAAAAAAAAACCTTTATTTTAATCAATAAACTTCGTAGGCTGAGTTGATTATTTTAACTGTAGCAATAACAATAATCGGTGCTTTTTGTATGGAGTTTGACAGATTTTTGACAAAGTTAAAGTTAGATGGTGCAATTCCTAAAAGACTACAATTTTCAAAGTTACATTAACTAACTTTAAAGTAAATAATGATGCTTATTTCACATCATTTCAAGTCGATTAAAGTCGACCTTTCTGGAAAAACCTATTCATAAAATTTATTACGAATTTAGAGATCATTCTCTTAGCGTGGCAACCCTTCCCCGATATTGAATTTTCGACTCTTTTTCAAGTAATTTTGGAAAATGGAATCTGTGTAGTGGCGTGCAGACGGCGTCCATTTGTCTTCGCAAACGAACCGATTTGTGCGTCGAACGGTAACGGATGCCGCGCGTGTCCGGGCTGAGTTATCGCCGCTGGAGTTATTGCAGTCATTGGTAGCTATTAGTGGTATTAGCTTACTGCTAGCACTGCCACAGTTAGCTATTAAGTTATCTACTACTAGTATTAGTATAGGAGAACCAAAGTGACCAACATAGCTCGAAGAATTTGAAGCCACGATAGCCGAACGGTGAAGGGGTCGGACTGGCCGACTCGTGATCCGGGGAACGCGGGTTCGGTCCCCGCCGCCGCTCGACTATTGTGGTGAGCTCACTCGTGACACAAGCATATTTAGCTTAGTACGAGGGGCTAACGGGAATATTAGTAATTTGTGTAATAACAAATTACTAAAAATCTTTAAAAAAAAAAAAATTTGCTAAAATCAAGTGGCAGTGGGCGGGGCACAGAGCTCGTAGAGACGATGGCCCTTGGGGCAGAAAAGTTCTCGAGTGGCGACCACGGGCTGGAAGACGTAGCGTGGGCAGGCCTCCTACTAGGTAGACCGACGATCTGGTAAAGGTCGCGGGAAGAGCCTGGATGCGGGCAGCGCAGGACCGTTCATTGTGGAAAACCTTGGAGGAGGCCTTTGTCCAGCAGTGGACGTCATTTGGCTGAAAAGAACTAACGAACGAACTACTAGTATTAACTAGTACAGACTGTACATGAAGTTTCATACAGATGAACGTGACAACGACTGCTAGTCTCATGTGACTAGCTAAATAGTCTACTTACCAAACCGCCGCGCCGACCCGCCGATATGAGTCGTGGACATTTGACTTGTTGTCAAGTCATAGAAAGGACTTGTTGTCAAGTCATAGAAAGTAAAATCGTTGAAATGATTCTTTTGAAAAAACGCCGCTGATGCCAAGCCGCCAGGATGTCGACGGGCTTGGTGTGTAGAGTTCTTAAGTCGGGCTTTTTTTCGGTCTATTTTTGTTAAAGAAGAAGTAACTGAGGAATATACTTATTAAAATAAGTATCATACCATGAAATTATTGCCAATTTTTGAGCTAAAATTAATACCTGCGTTTTCTTCTTTGTGCTTAGATAATTAATAGAGTAGGAGCGATAATGAAATCAAAAGCACTTTTAACGAGCATCTATGTGGTTTAAAAATATAAATATTACAAGCTTCTATTTTGTTCAACTGCTTTTATAAACCTACGTTACAAACTCGTAATAACAACTTTGTTATTACAAGCAGTACCGAAACTTTGAACAGTAAAATACTTAATATTTCAAGGATATTTCCGCTCTATTGGTTAGTTATATCGGAACTTAGCCAATACAAAAATCTGATACTCACCCACTTGTATGAAACAATAGCATCCACATGCCTAAGTTTTGGCTCCAATGAATAATGCAGTATACGAATCGGCGGTACGTCAAAAACATGGAATAGTGATGTATGGAATAAAAAGAGATTCGGTAAAATCAAAATTATGAATTTCATTCTACATGACAAAACTTTAAAAAAGAAAAATATTTTCTGCACTTTTTTAACTCATTGCTTCTTAAATACAGTTTTGTAAAGGTTTATCTACAAGACGCGTAAACTTGAAAAACAAACCAAAGAGTAATTTTTATTGCATTCATTCTTAAGTGACAAAGTAAAAACTACGTAACTTAAAATGTAGAGTCACGTTCTTGCCATTGCTGATGTCAGTCTATTTTTAGTCAATCGAGATCTATATTAGATCTCGATTGACTAAAAATAGACTATTACCTACGCTAGAATATAATTATTTGTTAATATTATGAGAATAATTTGATATTATAAAAATATCTAATCTTATAGACGTATCCCATCACTAACCTAGGCGTGCATTTTCTACGTAAATCTGCGGTAATATCTGGCAATACTGAATGCCTGGTTCATGAACAGTATCCCTCATGCCTTGTTTATATTCGGCTGGTGTTGCCAGCGTCTGGATGGTGGATCGTTCGTTTTCGGGAAATGTAAGCAATGTACCGTAAAGTGTTGTTCGCTGTTTAAAATCTCTTTTGCTCGGTTTTTATTGGCTAGCCACATTTGTTACCCCAGTGCAAGAAATATCTGATCGTTGCCTTTCAGCCATTTCAGGAAAATTTGCGTTAAAACTTTTACTCACTGCGATTTAAAATAATTTGTAAGAACCTTTCTACTTAATTATGTAAATAAATATATTTAAAAATAATAATTCTTGTTATTCAGTTTGTACAATTTTAACAAATACAACGAAATAGAAAGCAAAATCATACACATGGCTCTGTTTTTGTCTGCCTATCCGCTGTCATGCAATTTTCCAACAAATAAATTAAAAGATTAGTTTATGATAAGTGGGGCATAATTCTTATCCAAATAGTGAATTAGATTATCTTTTTGAAAAAATAATAAACATGTAGGTAAGGTACCTACATAGTCTTTAATAGCGTTATACTTCATCTAAGTACTTGAACTAAGTGGTAAGCTAAAACAGTTTACTTCGCAGTACACCCATTAAAATCCTCCCCGGAAACCCTCTACGAGAAAAAGATTTCTACATTTTTTATTTCAACCCCCGCTTTCAAACTCAGTTTTCCATAAAAATCTAATAGAGGAAGCATTTGGTTCGACATTGCTCTCCATTTTAATGAATAAGTAAACAAAATTAGTGGGGCCCAATATCGAAATAAGTAGAACTGTAAGACGGTCAGGCTACGGGGTTCGCATATAAAGTATACATTTGAAGAAAATAATTTCAATTCGAGACGCTCTTTGCCACTTTATCCAATCCGAAAGAAATTTTAGCGTTAATAAGCCATAAAAAATAACCTACAGAAACAGTAATCATTTATTTTAATTGAGCTCGCGTGTGCTTACTGCTGATTTGTGAAGTTAATGCCTATTAAAGGCCACGCTTTCACTTAAGGTTAAAATTTAGGGTTATTTTATTAGATTCAGATTATGGCTTATTTATTACCATTTGCCTTTGTTCTTTGACCCAAATAAATCAAGGCGTAATAGCAAAAATATGAAGTCAGAATTAAGTGAATGTTTGTGCTTTTGTAATTTACCATAACCTTGTATTAAAAGAAACAAATTACTTCCCATTTTTCCAGTCACTAATTATTTTTGTTTTCAGTTTTCATAATTCTTTTTTTAACTTTCTTCCATAATTGATAATTATGAAAAACAAGTATAATTAATTATGACCAATGTCTTGCAACGTACTTACCCTACAGTAAACGACAAATATCAGGACAACTACTGTGGCATCTTGTAAATGGATTTAAATGTCAAATCAAATCAAAAAATCTGTTTGTCAAATTTTTGTCACTTTAGCTGTATTACTCGTTATTTTAAACTCTATTTTAGCAAGGTTTTTAAACACCTTTTACAAAATTAAATCATCTTTCACTTAAAGCCTTTGCTCCGATTCCATTTCTGTTATCAAATAAGAAAGTGTTACACATATTATTATTGTATCATTCAATTCTACGTATGTTTATACAAGTCCCGTAATAGTCGGTATTTCCGTATACTTCGCATTTAACCCTTAAGCGGTACATACTCGGAAATATCTTGAGTGCATCGTTGAAAGTAAATGCGGGTATAATTCCAGTTTCAACTGCGTTCGGATTGCATTTAGAGACGTGATAGTTTAGGAGATAGTGGTAGTTGAATCTTTATTCGTTGTAGAGTTTGGAAAAGTAGAAAGGCAAGATTAAAATGGATTTGGTTTATTGAAAAATAATAAGTACTGTTAGACATTCGTTTCTTTTCAGGTCATTTTCATAATTTTAATATTATAGCTTGTGCCAAATGTTCAATTATAGGTTTTATCTTTTCTTGAATGTTTCTTAATAAACAAATTTAAAATGTCTTGGGACAGATCATAAAACGAGACTTTATACCCAGGTATAAAACCCCGTTTTAAACACCTTTACAATACACACAAACACACAAATTAATTAAATTTTTGAGTCATTTGAAATTGTATCCAGTACAAACTGAAGTGACTCAAAAATTTAATTAATTGAACAAGCGTTATGTATGCGTTAACTTGGATGTTATAAAAATTTTTTTGAGTACCTATAAATTGATACCTACTCGAGTGTAGTTTCCTAATATGGGGTTTAGTAGTAATTTTTCAGTCTGTCTCTAGGACTACAAGGGGATGAACAGGATCAACTTTATGTGGACTATACGCAATAAAAATAGCCTTTATGACGATACGTGGAATGTTTGCGTTTTCGACTCATTATGTTTCTGGTTCAACTAGATTTTATTGTAAAGCTGTTCGCGAACGGTCTAACAGCTAGCTGTATGGATGCATCGTATGAACATTATTTTCAGTTAACTGTTGAGAAAGATAACTTTGTGAATGTAAACATAGTAGAAGTTTATTTTTCGATTGCAATGTAATTTATTTTCCTATGTCAAATTATTGCCTCTGTAATTTTTAGAAGATAATGGCATCATAGCGCCATCGTTTCAGCCGAAAGACTTAGTAGGAGGCCTGCCCACTTCTTCCGGCTTGTGGTCGCCACTCGAGAAATTTTCTGCCCCAGCCGCCATCAGCTCTACGAGCTATGTGCCCCGCCTACTGCCACTTGATTTTAGCGATTCTGCGAGCTATGCCAGTCACTTTGGTTCTCCTGCGGATATATGTATCATGTACCTATAGCGCCACATATGTATGTATAAGAGTATTTAGCTCGTTGTTCTGTCATCCGTACATAATGTACCTACCCTAAAGTGAAGTAAATACATTGTTATCCGATTGTCAAAGTCAACAGCAAGTTTGGGAATCCAAATTGTTTGAGTTTTGAAGTATGTGGTAGGAAACTAAATATTACTTAGATATTAATATGTATAAAGCAATGAACCGTAACTATTACTATTTAAGTTAACTTTGTTTAATTATAGTTGACGTTATACAGCGTCCTTAGCAGATACTTTCAAGAACTAAAACGTTATCCGAAAGAAAGAAAAGAAAAAAAAACAAGTCTCTGAACTTTGAAACATCCAAGAAATTATGCAAATGATCATTTTTGAAGTTTTATTTTTATTTTGTAGCATTATCACAGCTGTTTAGCGTTTACGTGACTTCAAGAAGTAGCACGAATTCGTATCCCAGTATTCACGTACTAATAGTGCCAAAACTAATTCCTCATCAGCACAAATGTGATACTACAACGATACGAACAAAACTAATTTGTCAACAGCCGGAAACTCGGAATCCGGGAGAAAACGGCTACGTCATTTGGGAATTTTCTAATTACGTTTTCAAAGACACCTCGTTGGCACATGTGACCGAAAAAGGTCACGTATAGAAAATTGGGAGCCGGGTGACGGCGGTCAACGGAGCCTCTTGGCTCCGTTCTTCTGATTGTGCGACTCTCATTTGTTCGATTGGAATTTTAATTGTGTTCTTTTTTCAAATCAAAATTAAACCGGCCAGTGTTATACGGCAGTAAATACGTCACAGTTTGTAATAATGACGGTTTACGAGATTTTTGTTTTAATCTGTTCTGTTTCACAATTTTCAAATCCAGTAAATATTGTCGGCCGGTTGGTGTAGTGGTTCGAAATGGACTACAATTCCGGAGGTAGCGGGTTCGATTCCCGCACAGTACAAACATTTGTGTGCATGAACATATTTGTTTTTATTGGACTGGGTGTTTTCTATTTAAGTATGTTTATATCCGTTGTCTAGTACCCAACTACCCATAGTACAAGCTTTGCTTAGTTTGGGACTAGAAGCGCAGTGTAAAATGTACAAGGATATTATTATTGATACAAATGACAGCAAACATCGATCTACGATTTTTTCAATAATAATTATGTTGTTAGGTTCCTTGAGAGAACCCAAGTTTGCAATCCGGAATACCATGTCCTACTCACATGGTACTGGAAAAACTAGAAAATTTTCGCATTTGTTTCACTTTTTGCTCTAATTCTCACAAACTATGAATTCTTGGACTAAGATTCAGGAACCCCTTAAAAGTCAATTAATATGGTAACAATTTAAACTCATCTATACGTAAAATTTTAAATTGCCAATTTCCTCTACTGTTCAAGACAAAATCATACGGATATTTNAAGCCTCTTGGCTCCGTTCTTCTGATTGTGCGACTCTCATTTGTTCGATTGGAATTTTAATTGTGTTCTTTTTTCAAATCAAAATTAAACCGGCCAGTGTTATACGGCAGTAAATACGTCACTTTGCGATTTGACCCAGTTTATAATAATGACGGTTTACGAGATTTTTGTTTTAATCTGTTCTGTTTTACAATTTTCAAATCCAGACAATATTGACACAAAATTAAATGTAGGCAAACATCGGTCTACGATTTTTTCAATATGTTGTTAGGTTCCTTCCAACCCTGAATACCATGTGCTACTCCTATGGTACTAACATACTCGAAAATCTAGGAAATTTTCGTATTTGTTTCACTTTTTGTTCCAATTCTTGGACAAAGTGATTCAAGAACCCCTTAAAGTCCATTATGTGGTAACAATTTAAACTCATCTTTACGTAAAGTTTAAAATTGCCAATTTCCTTTACTGTTCAAGACAAAAGCACAAGGATATTTTAGTCACATGACGCGGCAATTTAATTATAAACTCAACAAAGTTTGTCCCCGAATTCTTGCCTTATTTAGAGCCTGCCATCTGGGCAGCCCTATTGCAAAATAATTACCTAAAAGCAAATTATGCACCCTTTAAACTGCATCGAATTTGGATAGATAAAGTCGCGTTAAAATATTAAAGAAGGGATGCCACATGGCGCATTTCAAAGGCATTATCTTAAAGTAGTATCACACTTTCAAGCGAGGGCGGGAAATATATGATATTGTGCAGTGCACTTGGCAAACTTTTTTATCACAACTGAAAACAATTAAGGAGACCACAAACAATAGAAATGGGACAAGTGACACAATAAAGAAGGCTGTGTAAGTGGTTGATGTTATTATAATGTTTGTTGGTTCTATTATTAAGGAAGGTTCGCTATTTAGCAGGACAATTTCACAATCTTGGTACTTATTTACTGCATAAATTGTGGTACCTTACTAAAGTTTTTTTTTCTTTTGAGATAGGTTTTCTGACTAGCCTCAAGCTCTATGCAACAATCAACCATGTGTGTATGGGATCCAAAAACTAACAATAATGCAGTAAAAATAAAATCGACTAACCAAAACATCATCAGAAACCAGCCATCGGCCATAATAACCCTACACCTCTAATTCGAAAAGCCATTGCGATCAAGTTGCCAGTCGTTAACTAATTTAACTAATATTCAACCTTAAAGCAATGAACTTTCCTTCTTTAAAAGCGACAATCGCTCAGCCGGTCTCAATGCCTTTACGTATTAAGCCCTCAATTGCTACATGTCTCTTTTAGACCACCGTCAACGAAAACACTCGGAGAGGCACGCTCCACTATTGTCCGATTCACAATTATTCCGCGGAAGCGACATGGCCGCATGGAAAAAAGAAATATTTATTCAAGAGACGCAATCATGGCGAATAAAACGATTATCCGCTTCTATGTTCGCGGAATAGCTCCCATTTCAGACAATAGACGTTTGTGTGCGCATGGTTTTGCATTTTAGAACTGGGTTTAGAAGTCAATACTTACTTTACCCTTCCTTTTTTACAGCTGCAGCTATTTATTTGGCAACGTGACATGGGGCTTGGATGTTCAGATGTGATATAAATTATTCTTATTTTTAAAACGATGACAATATAGATACAGATTTTCATAAAATACGTCTCTAGTGATTTCGGTTTTCAACAAGAAATGCACCTTTCTTTGGATTATCACAGAATCTTCTTTGAAATACTTGTAGACAAGTCATTAGCAATATTAACTGCTCACAAGGTTTAAGTACTATCCAGACTTAATTGACAGCGTATAAACACTCCAGGCATAACTGTTGGGGGAAGAGCTAGTAAAACGGGAGATTGTGTTTCACTCGCAATCCCGTTTCCTTTAAAGAATCTTCAGCATCTCATGCCTTCACGTCGTTACATACGTACGTAACATACGTGCTGAATTCTATCTGAGCAATTACTTTCCTTTTAGGCAAATTAACAAGCTAGCGCTTAGCACAAATTCAATCCAACCAAATCTGTATGTAAATGTATTGAAATTACACAGCTCGATATTCGAAATACTTCTACGGTGATTATCCTGGATACTACGGAATTTATGTTTGCTCAAGTTTCTCCTGTATAATTTTGTTTGTCGGTTTTATTTGGGTAGGGTTAAAAGGGTAAAATATACTCTTTAATATTAATGTCCAATTTCTGCAAAGTATATAAGTTTGATGTTTAAAAGTATGTAAAGAACCTCTCTTTATCTACTGCGCCTTCTATGGTGATAGAGTGTTAACTTATAATAATAAGCGTCGCTTAGATTAGTTATTATAGCGTAATAAAGCAATCAATGAAAATAATAAATGGAAAATAGTATTTGAGGACTCTCGAATACTAATCGATTCTCACTTCTACAGTAATATACAAACGTCACACAAAATTAGCTTTGAGCTATTTAAAGTTTTATGAATGCAAAGCTATCCTAATCGTTGCCCAGTGCGACAAAATTGCTCGACTGTCGCACTCAAAATAAATTACAATCCCTTGCGCTATTTCACACCCCTCACTCGCCCACTAATTGAACCAAAATACACTTAAATTTTCTTTGTGTCTAGTGTAATTTTAGCCTCAGATGGGGTCAGGCAGACCACCCCATGGCAATTTACGGGTTGAAGATTCTCTTCTGGGTGTCAATTTGAAGTTCCTTAATTATAATGAACTGGATGCTTCACATAGAAGGTCAGGCCTTTGAGAAGTTGACGGGTTAACGAATAACTTTGATGCGTGATAGGTGATGAGAGACTAAATCAAAACATGGAATAATATTGCTACCTCTCCTTTGATGTTAAATACATTTAATAAGTTAAATGAGGATACGGTATTAAGAATCCATTTACGTTATTATGTTTTAGGATAATAATACCAAATTAGACCTATTATGGTTTAAGTTACCTTATCTTGGAAACAAATATCTTTACTTTTGATTTTAGCGTAGCGTTGGCAGTGGTGTATTAGGTATTTTCATTTCTAAGTACCTAAGTACCTAATAGAACCTTTTAAATTTTAAAACATTGTATTCCGTCAATTTCATCATATTAATATAGTGATACTGAAAGTTGCCAAAAAGTTGTCTCAACCATATTTCAATTTTCACAAAGAATTGTTGCGGACTTTGTTGGTCACTTTGGGTGTCAGAAACTATTTGAAGCTGACTGTACCACGAACCCTACTAAACCAATAAGTACTTAAAGTTCCAACTGTATGTTTTATTAATCATAAAAATGATTTCAGAAGCAAATACCATCCAAGAATAGTATTAAGTTAATAATCTAATCTGTTATAGTATTATTCTGTTCATGTAATCCGCTGTGTTCGCAATTAGCGTGGAAATAATTGTGTATCAAATTATTAATTCCGGATAAGTAATGGATTGTCCGGCTCATTATAACAAAGCCAGCATCCATATTAATACAGTAATAGCGTTTGTGCTTAGAACTAAAGTTGCAGGATCTGTTAGCGTAGAAAAAGTTTGGTTGCTAAAGCTATTAAATAAATAAAATAAAAACAGGATAAAAGTACCTTTTAGGGCCCTCGTCCACGGCGACTTTTTGCGCTACTAACTCGCGTTAGTTGCATTAGCAACGCACTACAGAAGACTACACGCGCTACTAACGCGCTACAGCAGCGCGACTGCATCGCTACAAAAAAGTCGCCGTGGGCGAGGGCCCTTACAGAAGAAGTGATTATGATTATTTATGATTGACCGCAAAAATTTAATACAGATTGACTTGGAATATGTCTTGTAGCGACTGGTTTTAAAACGAAAGCTACAATAAAATCAGAGTCCTGGATAATTTTATTGGTAAATAGAAAAAAAGATTACTCTAATAACAGGAAGGAAGAGGTAGAAAATATAGTTTTTCTTAAAAATGGGATGGGACTAATGAAAACATTACTCAGTAATACCTTTCTTTATTTATAAGCCATAGCAAGCTCACCATTCGGAATACAAAAAGTCATAAAACGCCCCTGATCGAATAATTGCAACCTCAAGAATAAACCTTTCAATTTTGTTGGATGAATAAATCATCAGATAGCGCTATCTGATGATTTTTCTTAGAATTCTTAGGCAAAAATGATGATAGCAGGATGGTCCTCTCAGCTCTACCATATACGCCCGTATTCACAAACATTACTATGAGGTCTCACAGTGCGCGTGAACACACAAGGGTCTCATACGAACCAATCACAGAGCTCTATTCAACGCTGTTCGTTCGATTTGCTGCTTCACTCAAGCAAGCATCGTTCGGGAATACGGGCAATAGTCTTTTCCATGACTTTATGTCCGAACGCAATGTTGTCAGTTCTGTTCGCTCTCGAACATTCGCCAAACCGCGGCGACATGTTGCCGGTATTACGCCCCATACCAGGCTGAATTAAATACATAAAGAAACATATACACGCGCTGTGTTTGCGTGCACGCCTGTGCTAAAACGACTGTGGTCCAGTTTCCCTGTTTTTACTGTTGTATATGTGCATTTAGCATGTTTAGCAGATCTCTGAATTGGTGACGTCGTTGGTTGCTACATAAATTTTGTAGCAACCAATGTTAATTTGACTTCAGATTTTGGGAGCTATGCTATGACGTAAGAAATTAACGCCCGTATTCACAAACATTACTATGAGCTCTCACAGTGCGCGTGGACGCATAGGGTGACAAACGAACCAATCACAGAGCTCTATTCAACGCTGTGCGTTCAATTTGCTGCTTCAC
This sequence comes from Ostrinia furnacalis, assembly GCF_004193835.3. Lineage (NCBI taxonomy): Eukaryota > Metazoa > Arthropoda > Insecta > Lepidoptera > Crambidae > Ostrinia > Ostrinia furnacalis. The sequence goes on from NW_021133896.1 coordinate 339,847, forward strand.
TTAAGCAAGTATCGTTTGTGAATACGGGCGTAAGTATTGGTACTTATAGTATATTTATTCATTACCTACTGTAGCAATGAGGGTTTTTGCGATTGAAAAATCCGCCAGATGGCAATACGTAGACGCGAGGTCCAAATGCTGCGTGATTGGTGGATTTTGACATATCTGTCAATGTCATGTCAAAAATAACCAATCATGCAGCATTTGGACTTCGCGTCTACGTATTGCCATCTGGCGGATTTTTCAATCGCAAAAACCCTCATTGCTTTACGTGTATTTTGTAAAAATTAGATAAAAAATACAACAAAGTTGTATGTATCTTTTACAATGCAATTTGTCGAGTAAATTCATGGAAAAGAGACTTAAGTTTAAATTTAATTTTGACCTAAAGCTGTATCGGTATCAATGGGCGGTGTAAAATTAAAACTCTGGTATACCTAAGTAAAAATTTACGCTCATAAACGTTAAAGTTTACGGGTTTGACTGCAAACATGAATTTAATGAAACTCGTCACATAGTGCAAAGAGAAAAGCCACACTTTGCGTACTCAATGACTTTTGTTTTTGTTTTCTTCCTACAAAACAATGGCTATAAAGGACTTATCACTGTCACTGTTTTGTAGAAGTATGTAGAAAATTTGCCACCCTGAAATAAAAACATTTTGACAACTAACCAATTAGTAAAAATGCAGCTTTATGCGAACAAACGATATTTTCATCTATATCTATTATATAAAAGAAAGTCGTGTTAGTTACTCCACTTATAACTCAAGAACGGCTGAACTGATTTAGCTGAAAATTGTCAGGGAGGTAGTTTAGAGCCAGGAGAAGGACATAGGATACTTTTTATCCCGTTATTTATTGCCATTAAGGCGGAACAAAGTTCGCCGGGTCAGCTAGTTATTGATAAAAACATGATTTCTTCTATCCTGTGACCATAAGTTCTATTGTAAATATATACTGACTGTTCTATTTGGCCTTTGTACTTGGCTCGGACGTGAACAAATTAAACGGACTTTTGATTGTACTTTTCGGTGTTTTTCCTGTGAGCAAATATAAATTGATTTGTGGACGTGTATTTTTTACTTTATTGCACAGTCATAAAGACCAAAATGCATGAGCATTGGTTTCAGTATCACCTGGTTACAATAGCAATCATTTCGATTTACAAATTGCGTAGATTTATTTGTTTGATTGGTTTTTATGAGGTTTCAGTATTTAATCAAGAGTTTTTATGTCAAGTTACCAAACTTATAGTCTGATCTATCGCTTGAATGATGCTCGCTGGAGTATGCAAAGACGCGGCTCGTCTCAACATCAATGGATCGCGTAATTGCAAAATCTTGAAAAACAGAAAGTAAGCCTGAGTCTAGAAATTATAATCAAGATATAAATAATTGTTTTTTGCTTTTGCATTGTGAAACACATCGCGAAGAAAAACCATAATCTTTGCGTCACTATTACCACAGAATATCAATTTTGGCTTCTCCAAACAGAACGTGTACATATCGCGCGCTAGTACGTTAGCCTGACGTCGCGCTATAGCGTCAAATTGTGTTGTTAGAATGTGGATATTTTTATGTCAAACACAGCGCTGGCGCTAGCAATACGCAACACTCTGTCGCAGTGTTAGGATGGTGTGATACCGGATTATACATTCTACCAATACAATTTTATTCAGCGCTTAAGCGCTTAAGTCAAGGTATAAGTACGCGTTCTATTTGACGAAGCCTACGACAGACGAATATCTATCTATACTTATAAAAATCTGTAAAGAAGTCAATTCTGTACATGGAATATTATGTTTTCAAAATAACTATCAGGGGGTGATTAGTGATCGATACTGATGCCAAAAATAATGCAATCAGTAAATTTTTTGTCTGTCTGTCTGTCTGTCTGTCTGTCTGTATGTTCCTTATAGAAACAAAAACTGCTCGACGGATTTTAAAGAAACTTGGTACAATTATTCTTCATACTCCTGGGCAGGTTAAAGTATAGTTAGGAATTCCCATGGGAACGGGAATTAGCGGGAAAATCTTTTTGTATGAAAAATCTAAACCGCTTAAGTTAGACGCTTGAAATTTGGCATGCAGGTACCTTAGTAAACCTAAAACTTAGTTACAACAGGATATTGCAAAATTCCCATGGGAACGGGAGTTAGCGAGAAAAAAACATTTGTATGAAAAAAATCTTAACCGCGTAAGATATAGATGAAGGGGGTAAAACGGGATCCACGCGTACGAAGTCGCGGGCGGCCGCTAGTAGGTAATATTCGATGTCATTTTCCAGAGTAGACCCCTTCGTATTTATTTCCGATCCTCATTGCCCGTACACTTTTCAGTTAAACGTAAAATAATAGAATTGCTTCTCCCGGCGGTATTGCGGCGCACTCTTGTAATTGGTTTAGATAAATTAACAAAGTAGTTCCAAAGAGTGATACCCTTTGGGAGACATTTTAATTGTGTAAAACCCACCAGCCCTTTGTTCTTGCGATTCTTGATACTGTTTACAGTTATGGTCAGGTTTTGAGATAATTGTTGTAAAACGAAATTGGGCGATTTAACGATTTCTCACAATGTTATTGTACAATAAGAAAGATAGGATAAAAGAAAAAAAATCAACTTTAAAAAAATCTAGGACGCTATTATTTGTCCTATTGTGTATTAGGTCAATGATTTTAGATTTGAAATAAGACTTCGACAACCTTGCATTTTTTTATGCAAGCAAGATAGTAAACGTTACGTTACGAGTACAGTCAATGAAAAGCTTTTTATTTACCTACTCATTTAAGTACTATGATAAACGTTTTCATAAGGTAAGAAAATAAATTAGTTCTTCATAATAAATAATCAGGATACTATTGCCACACCACTATAGCAAAATATTATTAAATTAATATCTTATCACTAATACCTGCGTGATTTTGTACATATACCTATATATATTATACCTAGAAAACACGTTGAACATAAAGACAATCAAATGAGTAGGCTCTCTCCTACTAAGGATAAGAAATACCTACTGTGGCTCACATAGATATTAATCCATGTAAGCCATAGTAGGTATTTCTTTCACACATAATAATTATGTTTTTATGTTCAAGGAGCAATCCAATGTTGATAAATTTTGATACGTCATCTATTCACTTGCCTTTTGAAATCGAAACTTCGGCATATTTTTATAAATACATATTTGAATGTTGGTCGCCGTAACAGGTTAAATATTTAGAGCACTATTTCCCCTTTGGGTTTTATTTTATATTAGGTACCTAGGTACAGTATAAATAATTATCAAAAATTATTAAAATTTTCAGGATTTCAGGACATTATGAGTAGCGCTGCTATTACACTGAAAAAATTGTTTGGTGACTGCTTATACAACAAAAGTGACCACCGAACACTTTGGTTATGAGGAACAAAATGTTGTGTAAATTAAACAAATAATTCTGTAGTGAGCTAGACTTAGTTTAGTTATAGTTAACACTTAGTTCGGTGGTCACTTTAGTTGTGTAAGCAGTAACCAAACATTTTTTTCAGTGTACTACTCTTCGTAAAAATAATTAGACCTATTGAGATTCTCATTGATCACTCTCTCTGTACTTCTCTTTATACACTGAGTGAGCTGAACATTCATACGTTAGACCACAGATAATATAGTTAGACGCTTCTTGGCGCAAACGCATTCACAACAAAATTGCACAGTTTCTTCGAGTAAGCTTATGAAATCTTCTGTAATCTACTTACGTTGTGGTAACAGCATCACAATGAAATCGTTACCGAAGCCAGCGTCTTAAATTAACGACATTAAAACAAGCTTCTCTCATTCAAGATAAGACCTTTGTAAGGGGAATAAATTGAACGGCGTTATGCTGAAATGATTAAGCCTATTCGCGTCAGTAAGTAAAATTTCAAAATTAGTCAGAAAATGTACATTTAACAAATCAGTATTTTATAATGATTCGTTCCATATTCACAATTTATACGTTGTAAAAATATCTTGCCATATTTTTAGTTATACGAGTAATCATAATTATTTTAAAGAATAAGTAATTGTACACTAAAATACATCACTCTTTTATAACCTGGGTTCTGAATTGATATTTTTGGCTTGAGCGTGCTCATTTTCTAACCAAGTATGGATGTTTCATATTATTATTACCTACCTATTTACCTAATCCTTGAGTAGATGACGAATGACGATGTTCAATCCTCAATTCAGAAACTGGGCTAGTTATCAAGAAAGGTAGGTACGAGTACGTCTAGATTTTTGAAATGATATTCTAGATCATAATTATTAAATTTTAGTTTTCTAAACCATGCATTCACTTCTCTGAAAGTCGTTCCGTATAAAATATCTAAAGCGTACATTTGAAGCTTGAGAACGCTTCCTGCGCATTCAATCATAGCGCGATCGCTCGCCACTGCATTGAGCCATCCACATTGTTGGTGTATGATATTCTTAAAGTCGTCTTGCAAAATTGGCCCCTAACTCGAGTCACGTTTGGGCTATTAGTCCGAGGTACTTATATTAAAGTTTCATCGGGGTACGATCAATGAACCACTTTGCCGTTTCGCAAGGAAAATATTTTATGGGCAAGAGAAGTGGACCGTGACTTCTGAGTTGTCCAGATAGGTGCAACAGTGTATCTATTTTAACCCGGCGTCATTGTGGCGGAAAAAAGTTACACTAACGTTGAGGTGGGTCATTATGACCCTGGTTATAATTGTCACAATTTTGCCTAGTATAAACAATTTTTAATATTTTAAATGTAATATTTATTATAAATACTGTATAATATAATCAATAGCAGCAATAAAACACATTGGTAATGTATGCAATAATTTTTATTTTTCATTTTTCTTATACACTATTAATTATACAACAAAACTGTAACTCAACTTTTNTAAGATAGAATAAAAGAAAAAATTAAAATTAAAAAATCTAGGACGCTATTGTGCATTAGATTTATGATTTTAGATTAATTGAGATTTTAAATAAGACTTCGACAACCTGGCATTTTTAATGCAAGCAAGATAGTAAACGTTACGTTACGAGTACAGTCAATGAAAAGCTTTTTATTTACCTACTCATTTAAATGGTAAACGTTTTCATAAGGTAAGAAAATAAATTAGTTCTACATAATAAATAATCAGGATACTATTGCCACACCACTATAGCAAAATATTATTAAATTAATATGTTATCACTAATACCTGCGTGTATTGAACTCCGGTCCTAATCTAAATTCAATTAAATGCCAAGGCTCTGAAAACAACAGTATCGCTTTGCACGTATACAGTGATTTTGTACATATACCTAGAGAACACGTTGTACATAAACACAATGAGTAGGCTCTCTCCTTAGTACCCATCCATGTGAGCCATAGTAGGCATTTCTTTTACACATAATAATTATGTTTTTATGTGCAAGCAGCAATCCAATGTTGATGAATTTTGATGCGTCATCTATTCACTTGCCTTTTGAAATCGAAACTTCGGCATATTTTTATAAATACATATTTGAATGTTGGTCCCCGTAACAGTTTCAATATTTAGAGCACTATTTCCCCTTTGGGTTTTATTTTATATTAGGTAGGTACAGTATAAATAATTATCAAAAACTATCAAATTTTTCAGGATTTCAGGACATTATAAGTAGCGCTGCTACTACTACTGTTCGTAAAAATAATTAGACCTTTTGAGATTCTTATTGATCACTCTATCTGTACTTCTCTTTATACACTGAGTAAGCTGAACATTCATACATTAGACGCTTCTTGGCGCAAACGCGTTCACAACAAAATTGCAGTTTCTTCGAGTAAGCTTATGAAATCTTCTGTAATCTACTTACGTTGTGGTAACAGCATCACAATGAAATCGTTACCGAAGCCAGCGTCTTAAATTAACGACATTAAAACAAGCTTCTCTCATTCAAGATAAGACCTTTGTAAGGGGAATAAATTGAACGGCGTTATGCTGAAATGATTAAGCCTATTCGCGTCAGTGAGTCAAATTTCAAAATTAGTCAGAAAATGTGCATTTAACAAATCAGTATTTTATAATGATTCGTGCTATATTCATAGCTTATACGTTTATAAAAATAGCTTTCCATATTTTTTAGTTATACGAGTAATCATAATTATTTTAAAGAATAAGTAATTATAGACTAAAATACATCACTCTTCTATGACCCGGGTTCTGAATTGATATTTTTGGCTTGAGCGTACTCATTTTCTAACCAAGTATGGATGTTAAATATTATTACCTACAAGGATTAGCCTTGAGTAGATGACGAATGACGATGTTCAATTCTCAATTCAGAAACTGGACTAGTTATCAAGAAAGGTGCTAGAACGTCTAGATTTTTGAAATGATATTCTAGATCATAATTATTAAATTTTAGTTTTCTAAACCATGCATTCACTTCTCTGAAAGTCGTTCCGTATAAAATATCTAAAGCGTACATTTGAAGCTTGAGACCGCTTCTTGCGCATTCAATCATAGCGTGATTGCTCGCCACTGCATAGAGCCATCCACATTGTTGGTGTATGATATTCTTAAAGTCGTCTTGCAAAATTGGCCCCTAACTCGAGTCACGTTTGGGCTATTAGTCCGAGGTACTTATGTATATTAAAGTTTCATCGGGGTACGATCAATGAACCACTTTGCCGTTTCGCAAGGAAAATATTTTATGGGCTAGAGAAGTGGACCGTGACTTTTGAGTTGTCCAGATAGGTGCAACAGTGTATAGTGCAGCTATTTTAAAAATGCGACGGATATAGTTTTTATTATCTTATTTCTTTATTATTTTAATAAGGAATAAAGTGTTTAGAGCCAGTTGTTCACAGTCAAACAATAACAATGCATGAAATTATCTGTTTTTGAAAATGATCTGTTTTTTTTATAAATTCATACAAGTAATTTTCATATTTTCAAGGCATCTGAAATGTGAATTAATCTGTTTTATAAAATCACGTTACATAGGTACCTAACTAATACTTGGAAGTGTAAAAGCGCTTTAAAAGCCTATTTGCAGAAAAAAATATATTTTTTTACATGTAGAGTATAAATATCACTATGCTGTGGAACACAGACCATTTAAAGTAATTTCTCCTATTTTTTTTTTAAATAACGCAATCAGATTCAAGTTCCAAATTATTTATTCTAAACCTGAGCTTGAACTTATTTTAATACAATTTAGTAATAGTTTCAATACAGAAACAAACGACAATCTATTGTAAACGCCTCAACTAGCAGGATAAACCATCAATTGTCGAAACACAGAGACAACCGTTTAATTCCGTTATACAAACATGGCGGCTATCTGCCGTTAATTTAAATTCATGAGATAATCAATTTAGAACTACTTCAGACACGTACAACATTTAGCTCATAAAAAATACATTTGGATCAAGAGCGGTCTATGAATAATAGATTGGGAACTTCAAGGCATAGATGTGTTCAAAGAGACGTATTCCACTTTGAGCACCCGTTCAAATAGCGCCTGCACGAATAGCACCTGGCATATTCTATTTAGAGCACCTATCTATAATTTGGGCAGGTGCTCTAAGTGGAATTAAATTTATTTTTACGCAGTATTCCATTTAGAGCACCACAACAGCCTAGAGCTGACTGCGAATTTTGTTAGACAGGACGTTATTAATTTCATCCCAAAAGTACTAGGGCAATTTCGATGTTTTTTTTTCCGGCACTACCGAGAAATCTTTCAAAAAGCTCTAAGTGGAACACGTCGTAAAAATAAAGTTAATTCCACTTAAAGCACTTGCCCAAAATATCGATAGGTGCTCTAAGTGGAATAGGCTAGGTGCTATTCGTGCAGGTGCTCAAAGTAGAATACGTCCTCAAAGATGGTACAACTTGTAGGTGAGTAGTTAACATCGGTTTGCCTCAAAGGGCTTTATTTGGAGTTTAACTGATCGTGGAACTCCTGTTGCGGTGCGGAAACTTGTGCTTAACATGGATGTCATTTATTTGTGGATGTATGAGTAGGAAAATAGCTGTAAATGAGAAATATTTTAATACTAGTAGTAGGTACGCAATTAATTTAATCTAAAAATGAAACCAAAATTAACTAAGACCCGAATAGGATAAAATTGCTTATTTTTTGATTGGAAAATGTTCCACAGTAGTACTAATGAAAGTTAGGTGGTTCAGTTACGCACAAAGTTTTTGTTTCTTAAGCTAAGTTTGCAGATAAATCATTCTTCGTGCCGCTTCCATACCTCAGGCACTACTAGAGTTAAGCCCTTGATATGACTAAGATGTTNAAGATGTTTTAACTTATCATCATGAAAATTTCAAAGAGAGTAAACTGTGCTGAACATTATTATTACCTTCGTAACTTAACCCTTCTCTAGGTTAAATCCAATAAGAGGCAATCTCTTCAATCATTATTAAACAATATCGATTATACCCTATCCATTTCTTCGTTCATAATCGGATATAACTATTACCACTTTAGATATCCGTAATCTACCCCCAATCAACGGAATATCTCGCTAATAACCAACTTCCGTATCTCAGAAATGCCTCAAGCAATTCTAGGCGAAAACACAATGTGTAGGTATGCGAGCTTGAGAAGGGATGAAATGTTATTGTGACCAGGCTTTGCCTTTCTCCCCTTACAAAAATACGAGGGGACTATTGTGTTTTGTAAAATTAGATAGACCAATATTTATAAGCCGAATACTTAAGGTAACAAAAGAAGTCACATGTTTTGTATTTTGTTTTTTGGGAATCCTGACCCTCGAGTTAAGGTAACGTTTTCATTGAGTTCTTAATTGAATTTTATTTTCCGTATCATTCTCCCTAGGAAGTATTAGAATATTTCACCCTAAACAAAAGTACGTGTACACAGATAGACTGCAGAAAAATCCTATAAAAGCGTAATCATTCTCATTTCACATAACAGCTTTCTTCCGATGTGCAATTTGCAGCCGGAGGATGAACAAAAAATATAAAAAATAAGGGTGACGAGGCTCCAGGCGAGAGGGTTCCGTTCATTTCACCCCGAATAGGCAGATAAGTTTATGTGAATACGGCCTAATACACATTCATAAAGGGAGCAATCTTGGGGTTAATTTTTGCTTCGAGCGCTTATGGTGTTGTGATAGTGATGCTCGCAGTAATAGCTTACGATTATCGGTATCGGTAAACGGTTATCTCTTACGCGACATCGACGGCGAAAAATATTTCGTTCCTCACACAAATTATTATCATCCACATACACGAATACAGGGAGATAGGAATGGTCCCGCTACGGACGATAAAGTACAGAATGGGTTTCCTGACATGCTTTTCCACTGACTTAAATGAGAAATATTTTAAAAATAAAATGATAAACTCACAATTTTATGTGTACGAAGAAATTTTCTTCAAAAACACCTGGAGTCAATTTCAAAACTAGCACACCTAGACATTTTATGTAACTCTAGTCTGACCTAATTTTCTTCAAGCGGCTTCATTTTTATAAAAGGCGCATCAACGAAATATCGATAACTATAATTGCGAAATCGATCAATTACATCACTAACACAATTTCATAGTGCATTTAGATTATTGGCGAGTGTTTTTGTCGTTCTGTCACAGTCAGGGCGTCTGTTTGTCTATGTAGATTTATGCAGTCTCAAGCTTATCACACGGTCGGTTTGCTCAGTTCGGATACGCTCCATATCTTCGCGGTTGTCAATAGCACGGCTTTTGATGCAACGGCCATTGATGGTCCAAATCGAGGGCAAGAGTTTTGCATTGTGAGCTCGCCGGCTCATTTTCCACATAATGCGCTTTCGGGGTATGCGACCTGGACAATCTTGCGTGGTATTCAATGCAGCGAGAGCTGAAGGGGTTATGGAATGTGGGCTCGTTTAGAAACAAAATTAAACTTATCGACTGAGTTGACCTTGTGCGTTTGTCTCAGGAAGTTTTAGCATACTTGGGAACTAAAGTCTTTGGGATAAAAAATCCTGTAGTATACAGTAGATAGGTATATTACTATACAACTAGGGATATAGAAAAAATTATAATCAGGTAAATAAACCTCATGTACTTAAGTAGGTAATAAGGATTGTACTCGTATTAACTATTTGACGCATTACAGTATTTCTACAAACACAACTGATTACTGAAATTTTCTAAATATCATTTTATAGTCGTCATCAAAATATTTGAAGTCATTACGTTAGCAATATCAATAATACTCAACTTAATAACATGTTGTTATTATGCAAAACACTGCTGTTGTAATATACTTTAAAAGGTAACGAGCAAATCTTATAAGCCGGACATTATTTAACCCTCCGTGTACGAGGTGACTAAAAGTTACGTCCCGTACCAGGTGGGGTATGACACACCCCAATATACAAAGTGATAAAATTTTTATTCAACATTTTTTTAGGTGGAATTTAATATTTAATATTGATTATTTACGTATGCTAATTAGGTTTAAGAAATGCTCTGAGCTGAAAATATGTATTATAACATTTTTATCATAAAAAAACAAAAAGACACAATTTCCGTTGTTCTTGTAATATAGGAATCAGTTTCCTATGTATAATTTTTAATTAGTGCCTTTAATTATGACAACCGTTTTTATTTCACAAAGTACAAGTATTTACTTATAATTTAAAAGTAAATTAAAAACTGGAAAAGTATAGGTTTTCAATTTACCACAATTCTGATGAAAGAAAATGAGTATGCTCAATGCATAAAATGGGAGCGTAACAATTTTATTTATTTATAAAATATGTTATTCCATTTCAGTAGCCCATAAATTGTATCACCAAGTATAAATTGTAGCCCACAAGTGTATGTTCACATACATCTTCGGATCTCAGTACTAAACTTCCAGATTCGCACTAAAAGTCATATCATTTGACTAAAAGTGCTTGAAAATTTCAGATACTGTAAAAATCACGAAAAATAATATTTGTATTGAATTTTATTCAATTGACAAAGCTAAAAATATATAAATTACACCAAAACTGTTAGATTTTTTTTTAAACTTTTTAACAACGTCCCGTACCAGGTGGGGTGTGTGACACCCACACGCACTTTAAAGGCATGTAACTCAGTTGGTAGTTACCGCTGGACTGATTTTGCAACGCTGATCGAAGCAGCAGTGTCATAATTCCAGCTACTGAGAATTTCAAATTCAGCACTTGAAAATTTTTAAAATTGTGGCTATTTTTAAAGGACTGGGGTGTGTCACACCCCACCTCGTACAGCGAGGGTTAAACCAACTACCATGCTATTTCGCTTAATAAAAACTAAATCGATTCCCATGGCACCATTAGTCTAGGAGCCATGGTGTCGCATAGTGGTTACATCCATTATGAAATGTAGAGACCACGTTGCTATAATGGTCATTTTTCTGACCTCATTAGTTCATTATAGCCCGTGCTATCTATAGGTTTAGTTGTCATTCTCCAATTACCTGAACTCCGAAGAATTTGTACTTACTAAATAAATACAAAAACAAAAAAGCTTACATAATTGTAATGTTTCAATAGCATTTTTAATAGCATGCTTTAGATTTTGAGCTTCATGCTGTTTAATAATGATTAACGCAGGTGGTAAGATACGACGAACTAATCTTTCAGTATTTAAGTTGTAAGAACGTTCGAAAAAAAAGCATTTGTTTATATGACAATAATGCTATGAAAGCCGTAGCTGTAATGTAGTGCCTACGCTGCCTATCTAATATGTTGGTTTCTTAGGCTACATATTAAAATTAGGTGTCCTGTCCCCTGGACTGTCAAAAACAAGAAATCTAAAGCCGTAAAAATCCATTTTTTGTCTATTCTTTCGGAATTATAGACGTACTACCTTGTTAAGGGGTGAATGACACTGGACAATGTTTGTATCGCCATATTATGGAAATCTGATTATGTTTATAGCTACAGGTAAACTTTTTTATTGCACGTTGGTTTTTGAATTCGTGCTTTTTATTGGCACCTATAAAATTAAATTAAACATGTAGATAAGGAACAATGATGTGTACATAATGAACTGTGTGATGGTTCTTTCGTAATTATTGCTCGGTTTTATTGAGTTTTTTGGAAGTGTTCGTTTTATGAGTTTATGGGTTGATTTAAAATATAATTAACTGTTTTAAGGTACACTTTACACATAAAACAGAAAAATTACTAACCAATAACTTCATTGAACAATGATTTCAGTTATCTTTATTAAGTTTTGGAAGAGAGATTCAAAATACATCGTCTAGGTAGACTAACTTTGTTCTATGTTTTTATGATATTTCTGGATAATAAAAAATACCTACATTAATACCGTAGATTAAAAATTTATTCAGAATAATTATCTCTAAAACTCTCTAAAAGAACAGTAGGTACGAGTAGGTCTTGTTGGTCTACAAAAATAATAAACAAAAACCTAAACTATTTAAGTTACCTAAGTTCGCGAAACCAAAACGTGATAAATGTTAACCTGTAAACGCCGCCCGGTTAACATGCCCAATCACTGCCCGGTCCACATTAACAACCACATTTCCCGATTGTCAATACAAACCGATAAGCCGCGCAGTCCGTTTTTATCGGTCCACTACGCAACAGCTGCATCGGATAATTTTATTAATGTTAAAGGATTTACGTTGAGTTTGCCGGTTTATATTTTTGTTTTACATTTCAGTGTGCAGTTGTATTTTAAGTTAATTGTAGAGTCTACTGCATAATAAAAGTAGACAATATCAAATGTATGACAATACGTACATCACAGTGTTCACAGAAACACTGTTTTCTATGTCCTATAATGTAAAATTTTACCCCTATGCTATGCGCTAGAATTAATAAATTTACATCCTATAATGGTTCTTAGCTTTAGCGTATGTCATAATTTAAATTGCTCAGTACTTTTGACGCATTAATGATAATGAATATCATTGTTCCCTGCCCGAAATCCTTAAATTCAATGACGTAACCAAAACTATTACGGCTGTCGCACTAACACCGTAAATAACAAATGACAAACGGTGTTGCTCAAAGATTATCGCGTGAACATGACTAATGACTATCAGCCGTCTTCTACATGTTAATTGTACCGAATGCTTCCAAAACTAATTTACACTTTGTTTGTTTTACATCTAGTCTGATGAGTTCGCAATTGCCACACGATTTTGAACCTTAAATCTTTGAGGTCAAGACGGAATTAGTATCGATTTAGAAAAGCAAAAATCGGTTTCAAGGATTAAGATCCTGGCATGCTACGTTGTCATTTCAGCTACATTTCTGACGTATGAGTTAATTTTTCATCCTGATGGGTCTAAAGTAAACATACGGTACAAAGAGGGTTAGGATTCTATTTCGAAGATTGTTTTTCCTGATTCCTTTGCCTTTGTGGAAGCGTTAAATAAAAAGTGAATTCTCGAGTTCGCGCGTTACAAATTTCCCTCAGTGGTAAACTTTTGTTTGAACTGAAAACAAGTCTAGACGCGTGAAAAACATATTTATGGACGGTTTCCGCATAAACGTTCCTTTAGGAAGATATGTTTTTATTTGTTTCACAGTCACACGCTTTGAGAAGTTTATTTTCGACTGTCTTCTGTGCTTCTGTTGTATTTTTCGTTTGTATTTTAATGCAGTACATCAACTTTGTAACGTATGAGTATGCGAAGCATTTCCACAACTTTCTTTGTTTTTCTACTTTGTAGCTTTCAATATAGGTGTCATTTTCCACGTCAAAGTAAAAGTATGTTGGCGACTGTACATTTTAAAGAATTCCATCGCTATATTTTTTAAACCTCTGTGCACACAATGTGCAAAATTTCTTTTTAAAGCAGCAAAGAAAATTGCTGGCCACAAATAATTTGCTCTTAAGAAGTGTGTATTTAAAAATTTATGCCTAGTCCTACTTTGAGCACGGTGTGACATAACGAAGCATATCCAAAGTTTAGGCGGCGCCAGTTAATAATACAGTGCCGGTGATGTGCGGGCCGCAACAAAAAATACCATTTCAGCACGCGAATCAAGTTTAATATGCATACCGTACCGTCTTTTGGTGGTGTTGTGACCATGTACTGTCGACAGTAAAATATAAAAGGTTAATTAATTTCAATTAATTAGAAAAACAACAAAAATATTAAGTAGGTACCTATTATTGCACACGTCATGTTTAAGGAATGTTACGATCAAATTTGTTATGATGGACTTTTTAACAAAGTCGTTCTCCATGAATCTCCATGAGTTCAGCGATGAGTCATGCAAACATCTTGCACTTGAAAAGTATGTATTAAATCTTTCAGAAACTTATTTATGTAGATACCTAATACAGAAGAAAAGTTGTCATGTATAAAATAAATATTATTAAAATTTATCCTTTTCCTCTCTGGAAATCATGACAGGAAAAACCATAATTTGTCATAACGCGACATGTTATGGGAGACAAAATTTTTGGATGCATTGCGCTGATTGTCATACGCTTTATCATACCACCAATTTATCTGCACCATACTAAACCCACATTTCAACACTAAGGCCCAGAACAGACGGTGAAACGCAACTGCAACTAGACTGCAACTGCTAGTTACTTTTGAGTTGCATCTAAGTTTCTGCCATAGCGTCCGTTGAGAAACCACACATGACGCGACCAGTTTGAAACTTTCAAGTTTCAGTTTCATACATCAGAATCATCACAAAGTTGCAGTTTCGTTGCAGTTGCGTTTCACCGTCTGTTCTGGGCCTAACACAGCAAACTAAACAAATTATTTGCATTAGTTATAACCCTTACTTTATAACCATGTTAATTTTATCGAGTCCATAACTCAGGCACGTCACTACGCACTAACAAGGTGATTATTGCTAGGGGCGGGACGAGCCCACTCGATAACCGCTCGTTACTGCCTTATAACTGGAAATATAATTACCAAAAACCAACCCATGGGAAAATAAATCAAAGATTCCCAAAATAATCGAGTTTAACTATGATCTAAGATGTTATGGACTATGACTATGAAATCAGTGTGTAATTTTCGAATTCCAAATGTCGTGAATAAGATATGGGTTAGTAATTGGGTCAGGAATTTGTGTTTGTTTAAGTTCTTTGGGATGAGGTTTCTGATGAAATATACGTTATTCATACAGCTAATAATATTACGATTCATGTATTAAATCAAGGTCCCAAAATACTATGGGAACTGCTGTGTATTAGTAGGTTATTAATTATTAAAAAAAAGAATTTGAGTTTGAAAATTTTAATTAAAATATTGCAAATACGTGCATGTATTTTTCCGGAAAAAGCTCGTAAAAGTACATTAAGCTGTGGTAATGATAGAGGCATATACAGCAGTCTCATAATAAGGGTCTAGCGGGAATGATAGGTCCTATTTAATTTACTAATTATCATCATCATCATATCAGCCACAGGACGTTCTCTGCTGAAGTGAACATAGGTCTTCCCCAATGATTTCCATATTGAATGGTTGCATTCAGCGTCTTTTACAGCCACCTTAATGAGGTCTTCGGTCCACCTTGTGGATTCCGCGCTGTCCAGTATGTGGCACCTACTCCGGAACCTTGCTGCCCCATCGGCCGTCAGTTCTGCATACTATTATCTCCTGCCCATTGCCACTTTAATTCTTGCTAATCCGTTGGGCTATGTCAGCGACTTAAGTTCGTTTACGGATCTCCTCAATTCAGATTCGATCTCATAAAGAATAGCACGCTGTGCAACTTCGAGCTTTTTTATAAGGCCAATAGTGAGAGGCCACGTTTCGGAACCATAATGTCATCATTGATAAGTAACATACACTGATTGTATACATAATATTCGCCTTATAGACTTTCCAAACTCAAGAGTAAGGCAGAATGGACCTTCTAATGACCTCTTGCATTATACCTGCTTGTTTTATAAAAAGTTTTTATGTGTATTGGAATGAGTTTTAACGAAATGAACATACAAAATCCATTGAGCCCGTGATATAAAATGGAAATGTTGTTCCCATTGAAACACATTTGAATGTTAAGTCTTAGGTGGAGAATCTAAAGGCTGTTTCATACGAAAAAGTGAATCAGTCTTATCTAATTTAATTGTTTCGATTAGGAACTACGGATTAAAACGCATTTATGAATTAAAATAGAGTTATTTTTACTTTCGGTAGATTATACAGTCAGGTTTGTAAAATAACACTGTGGACTTTCAAAATAATATTGTGATAACCTTGTATTTTGAAAACCATTTGAAATCCCAAATAAGTGTTGCTATTTAAATGTTTTTCTTAACTATGACCACGGTATGAACCATTTTCGACTTAATATCGCAGACTAAGACAAAATATGCAGTATTTGAAGTAGAAACTCTATTTTTTTACAAGAAAACCTTTTTCAAACCTCCAAAAACGATCGCGACCTCTGACATGCACCTATGACTCACCCATACACACGCCCTAACCATCATCCGGTGGGTGGTCTAGCGATCGGGCTGTAACGGCCAACAAATTGGCCGTACTTGTTTGTGCATGCCCACATAGCTCAATTACGCTCACTGACCAATTATTACGTAAACTCTTCCCATGGGCCATCGTTTGGTCTAGTTCAGGTGTGGTGAACATTTTTGGGAAGTCGAAGTTTTCAAATAATTCCATAACTATCCTCTCCCAAGCTGAAGAATAAAGTAGAGGTTAGAAGAGATCGCTTAAAGCTCTAAATTATGGTCTATAAATTGTTGAGTGGACAGCGACACACGGTTTTAGCCGTGTCGTAAAACTGTATTCAGTAATTATAATGAATATGTAAATTATAAGTATGCTGTTAATATTTCTTCCCAATTATTAGCTATATACCTATATCCGTAACTTCCTTTTAAGCCCCTAAGTCATAAGTATACTACAGCTTAGCTATAAAACACATACAACTTATAAAATGAGAGAGTAGGTATCAAACTAAGAGATAAGACAGTTCAACGAATTTGAAGCCTAAATAGGTAGCACTTACAGAATTAAATGTGCTTTTCACGGTTTCGAGGAACTTCATTTAGACTTTAGAGTACTTTAGACTACATTTCACAATCCATTTTAAAGAAAGTATGAAGCTTCTAAGTTATTTAATGTTAGGGCGCAACTTTATATTTAGACCTGAACTGTAAGTGACTTTGAAAATGAATTAATTAGATATTTCATCGTGTAATATTAAACTTTTTATTTATGAAGTAGTTTTATGTTTTGGTTTAATCAGCTAACAATTACAGAAGTGTTAATAACAATTTATTGACAGTGAGAAATTCGTGAGGGAAATACATAAAATTACGTTAAATAAATACAGAACAGATTTGATAAAATAACGACTAAAAATACACAAACCAAAAATGTTGAGTAGAACTGAAATCTAGTTGGTATGCACCTCAAGCATTCAAAGCCACCATAATTACGAATGTTAGCATTGGATTTTTTCTGCTATTATTCAAATTCAAACAGATTTTGGATGTAGGTGCCTAATAATCTGGTATATCCGGCTTTGTTGAACTGAAAAGGTTGTTTGTGGGGTCACTTTAGAATGAACCAGTATTTTCAATTTAAAAATAATATGTNCAATATTTTGTAACTTTAATAATTTGAGAATGTAAATTGTTCAACTCATCGGATTTTCCTCAGATTTGGGGTATGTATTAGAGTCTTATTTTAAACGGATGCCAACGATTTAAATTTCACCCTGAATTAATTCATGTTAAGATAACAAAACGTATGTTTTTTGCATGCTGTAGAAGACAAAAAATTACATAAAAAAGGTTTCCAGTATAACCTAATGCGTTGTGAATAACTTTTTTTTTATCCACAACGAGGAAGTTCTTGGCCTGTATCTCACCTGATAGTAAGTGATGATCAGGCCGAAGGTGGAAGTGAGCTTCACCCGGACCCTTAACCACGGAAGAACTGGCTATCTTACCTCTAACTGCCGGAACGCAACAATGCTGATAGCGATATAGAAGAACATGTAATGAAAATAGATACAGAACTCTACATTAAATTGACCGGCACACGCTTGCCCTTTTTTGGGTAACCACCTATTTATCGTATCTGATGATGTTATAACAATATAGTGTACTTGAAACCTAATCATTAACTATGCGTGTGAGTTTTATATTCATATCTGATTTTTCCTATTCGTTGCTATGAAGATTGTTTTGATGGATAGCGCTAAACATAGCGAACATCAGTACATCATTGTAATAGTACTTAATCGTTACGTAATGTAAACAGTTAATAAAGAAATAGGTACGTAAAAGTATTTAAAGGTGTGTTGTATTTTAATTTGAATAAAAACATACAGAAGATTATCCACGATCTTCACTTCTTTATTAACTACTAGCTTCCGCCCGCGGCTTCACCCGCGTGGAATTTGTCTGTCACAGAAAAACTTTTTCGCGCGCGTCCATGTTTCAAAAACCGGGATGAAAACTCTCCTATGTCCTTTCCCGGGACTCAAACTATGTCTATGCCAAATTTCATAAAAATCAGTTCTGTAGTTTAGGCGTGAAAGCGAGACAGACAGAGTTACTTTCGCATTTATAATATTAGTATAGATTGACATACTTAGAACAAGTAAGTACGCTGCATGCATGATAAAATAACAAAGATTACAATAAGTATTCACTTCTTTATTACCTACTGACACACTCAGGCCAAGTACGCAACATTAAAAATGCATGAATACTCACATTGTTCTCTTTATATTCCCCTGAAAACTTTCATTTTTGCAAACGCTTACCAAACTTGTACGTTAACTTTGGAAACATGTGGTGTCCCAGAAACTATTTTGTAAGACTTTTATCNTAATATGTTGTCACGTTGCTATACTTTAAGAATTAAATTGAGTTAGGTTAAATTTTCAACTCATCGGAATTTTCTTAGATTTGGGGTATGTATCATAAGGTACTCGTAGAGTCTTATTTTAAATGGATGCCAACGATTTTAATTTCACCCTGAATTAATTCATGTTAAGATAAAAAAAAACGTATGTTTTTGTCATGTTGCAGTAGTAGAGGACAAGAATTTACATAAAACAGATTTGCAGAATAACCTAAAGCGTTGTGAATAACTAAATATTGTAACTAAAGTTATAGAAGAACTTCTAATGAAAATAGATACAGAACTCTACATTAAATTGACCGGCACACGCTTGCCCTTTTTTGGGTAACCACCTATTTATCGTATCTGATGATGTTATAACAATATAGTGTACTTGAAACCTAATCATTATGCGTGTGAGTTTTATATTCGTATCTGATTTTTCCTATTCGTTGGTTGCTATGAGGATTGTTTTGATGGGCTATGCTATGATGTACTTATGTACAATTATTTGTAACAGTACTTAATCATTTGTCTTTGTCCAGCAGTGGACGTCATTTGGCTAAAGCGAACGAACGAACTTAATCATTACGTTTACTTTACAGTTACGTGGTGGGCTGAAATGGTGATGATGATGATGCTGAATGTAAAAAGTTATTTAAGAAATACGTAAAAGTAAAATTGAAAGGTGTCTTGTGTTTTACTTTCAATAAAAACATAAAGAAGATTATCCACGATTACTGACATACTTAGAACAAGTAAGTACGCTACATGCATGATAAAATAAAAAATATTACAATAAGTATTCATTTCTTTATTACCTACTGACACACTCAGGCCAAGTACGCAACATTAAAAATGCATGAATACTCACATTGTTCTCTTTATATTCCCCTGAAAACTTTCATTTTTGCAAACGCTTACCAAACTTGTACGTTAACTTTGGAAACATGTGGTGTCCCAGAAACTATTTTGTAAGGCTTTTATCTCATTTTCACCAAAATACAGTAAAGTACAGTAGGGCTAACATGCTACAATAAGTGACAAACTCATAACATAGTGTGAGTTAACGTTATCTAAATCCTACTTAATATTATAAATGCGAAAGTTTGGATGTCTGGCTGTCTGGATGTTTGTTACTCTTTCACGCAAAAACTACTGAACAGATTTTGTTGAAACATTACAGTATTATTGTTTTTAACCGAGATTAACATATAGGCTATAATTTATGCCAATTTGTGACACTAAATTTCACGCGTGTGAAGCCGCGGGCAAAAGCTAGTACAATAATTATAACTCAAAGGTGACTGTCTGACTGACTGATTGACTGACTGACATAGTGATCTATCAAACCACTGGACGGATCAGGCTGAAAGGCATGCAGGTAGATGTTATGACGTAGGCATCCGCTAAGAAAGGATTTTACGAAACTTCACCCCTAAGGCCTCAGCCTCGAACTTAGCGGGCAGCGGGGCGGCGGCGGCGGCGGCGCGGGAGCGGCAGGAGATTATGCGTAAAATCAAATAGACCGGTTCTCGAAAACAGCGGCGCGGCAGCGGCGCCGGAGCGGGCAACGAGCGGGCAGCGGCGAGGGAGCGGGCAACGAGCGGGCAGCGCACTCNAGTAGTTAATGAGATTAGCGCGTTCAACCAAACAAACAAACAAACAAACAAACTCTTCAGCTTTATAATATTAGTATAGATATAGATTTACTTCAAATTATGATGTTCTGATACGTAATTCACATGCGTAACTTTAATGCTTCCTACTGCAACCAGACAACTTTGAAGATACGACTTTGTTCTTGGGACCCGTCGAATTGTTTTTCCTTTTATTTTTATTTCCAAGTCTAGTGCTTCTTTAATTCGAGTTGTGTGCCCATCTGTCATGCTAGCTGTTATGCTTACTGTTTTCGGTTTCAGGTTTCTTTTTATGATTTTCTTGTACACTTGGTCGTTGATGTATGATCTTGTGGCGCCGGTGTCTACGAGTGCTTGATATTTTTCGCCTAGTATCGATACATTTACGAAGGGACGGTTATCTTTAATTTGTGGACTTGTGTTTATTGTCATGGACTGTGTGTACTCACTTGTTTTCTTACAACACTGTTTACTCATTTTGCCGATCTTGCCACAACCGTTACAAAATAGTACCTTTTTGCTTCTGCAATCTTTCATTGAGTGTCCTTGTTTTCCACAGCTCCAGCAGCAAGTATTTGTGTTGTAATTGTGTATGTATGATGCCGTCTCCTTGTGTGTTTGATTTGTGCTTGTTTCGTGGTAGTTATTTCGTGGTTCTCGTTCTGTGAAGCTAGTTTGACGTTTGCCAGTTGTATTAATTTGCTTACCGAGTCTGCTTCTGATTTCTTGATATAGTACTTGTATTTTGCGTTCATGTTTTCGTAGATTCTAGTTATTTCTTCTTCTTTTGACATTTTCGCGTATCTGCGCATTAGTGTTTGTATTTCAATGAGATAGTCTGTGAATTTTTGGCGGTGATCTTGCCTATAATTCACTATTTTAGCTAACAGGTCACTGTCACGGCTCACAAATATCAACTTGAAGAGTTCTATGAATTCGTTCCATGTAGTGAACGAGTTTTTATTATTTCTATATCACAGTACGGCCTTTCCTTTCAGGAATCTGGGGAGCACTTTGAGCACTTTATCTGGCTTGACCTCGCCCGATGACATGAGTTCGTCCAGTTGCTCTAGGAACTCCACTGGGTTGTTGTATGTGTCAAAACTTAGGTTCCATCTGGCCGTTATGCTTTCAGTCTGATCTACGGTGTACGACATGTTTGGTTCTCGCTGCAAAATAATAATAATGATGATGAAGCNTGTTGTTCAGACATTTCGTTCGCGAATAAAAACAATTATCTCGACAACACAACCCCGAACACAACACTTCGCCGCTAAAGCGCCGCGCGAGCTGCCCGCTTGTTTCGAGAACGGGTCTGCGTTGCCCGCCCCGCTCCCGCGCCGCCGTCGCCGCCGCCCCGCTGCCCGCTAAGTTCGAGGCTGAGGCCTAAGGGGGTAAAACGGGATCCACGCGTACGAAGTCGCGGGCGGCCGCTAGTTGGTAATAAATACTACGTACTTGGGACACTAATAGTATTCTTTGGTTTTTGCGAAATATACAGTCTATGGTAAGATCAGAATTAAAAGCGCTTATAATACCCACGGAGTTGGTATAATCTATAATCTAAGTTACTTTACATTCATACATTGGATAGTTCAGTTTACGACTGCATAAATATATTTAGCTATATTTTGCATGTCTTGAAAAGTCTGAATTGAAAGGATTTGTTTAGTTTAGATCATATTTTCAGTATCCTTATTTTAAAAACGATTCGCCATTTTAAGTGTTTGAATGTTAAAATCCTACTCTATCAACCTCTTTTGTGGGGTTTCGCGTTGAGTAAAAAGTTTTCAAAAGTTCTTGAAGACACAACAGGTGTTTGAGATGTAACGGTATTAGCTACAGGAGTCCGCAGCCATGTTCGGGGATTCCCGACCCTGGTTTGGATTAATTGACACTTTAGGCCACTTTTGATCAGTGGCTAACAACTGAAACAATGATCAAAAGTTGTCGGTTTTATTTTGAGTCAGTAAGTAGCTACATTAAAATAGACATTTGTTACACTACCTACTGATTTTAATGTATAAAACTTTATGTTTCAATATTACCGATGGTTTTACAAATAATGTTCAAGATGCAGATCTTTGAAGACTGCGGCAAAAATTACACATAGAAAAAGACAATAAGAAATAATAGAATCACAAAATAAAATATTAACAAGATTACTATAAAAGCTTCAAAAACAAACAATTTTATCGCAAGTTTCGAGTAGCGATTTACATAATTTTTTTCACCATCATACTCTAACGAAAGCTCAAATCTTGACCCAAATTTAAGTATACTTTCAAGCCTGCGACTGGTTCAATTTCATTTTTGTATTTTAATGAACTTTCTACAAAGTCGTGTCAATTTAATAAATTTTGCTAACCTCATTAGCTTCTTTTGTGTGTACACTTAATTATTCATTAAGTTCCCGACGGCCGAGTCTTATGAGATTCCCCCATAAATTAATACTCTTATAAAACGTAGTATGTCGTAAAACTGCGCGTTCCAGGAAACTCGATCTCACTTTGTTTATAATTAATGCCCGATACACCCGCACGGGAATAATTCAACGGCTTATGCACCCTTGATAATATGAGATGAAGTTTCTTTAGACGGCGGGCGGCGGCGCGGGTGGCGTAGGGCGGAGCTTCGAGCCGGCGTTCAGTCGGTGGGCAGCCGCCGTCCGCGCCGCACGCAGCCCTCGCGCCCTCATGACCCGCGAGTCGCGATGTCGCTTCCACTGCGTGAATATTTATGACGCGATCGACCTATTCGCCTCCTCATAAATGGCAACGCCGACCTCGATGCCTCACCGCACCACGTATACACCCGTAAAATGCCAATAAAACAAACTCTCGTTAAAAGACTCGAACGCCGAACTTTCAATCGAATCATAGTGTACGTGTTGTTCTACTGTCATGTTATCGAGAAGAATGCAGCTGCGGAAATGCCGCACGAGTGCGCGTACCGCAGCTCCGAGACGGAAACGTCGGAGAACGCGGTGCTTTTCTGCAAAATACGAACGATAAGTAGTTTGGACCACCTGTTACAGAATATAAGTCGAACGCATTTCGACGAAGTGTTATCATTGCACGTCCAGTGCAGTGAGATTCTGTTTTTCGAGAGCACGTTGACTGCTCACACCGATAAAAGTCAGGGGAAGCAGACGAATCTAGCGAAGCTACGGGACCTCGTCGTAGACAAGTGTAAGATTCGTCAGATACCGGCACGCGCGTTTGATAACTTCAAAGACCTCAAGCGGCTCCACGTGACGACCCACAACAGTGAATGGTCAGCCATGACAATGGAGCTCCACGATCAAGCCTTCGCGGGCCTAAAGGAACTAATTGAACTCGATTTAAGTGACAACAACATCTGGAGTACTAAAACGGAAACTTTTTGTTCGTTGTACAGTTTGAAAACTCTTAATCTAACGAAGAACCATTTACAAAATATAAAGACAATTGGGCTCTCTGACTCGTTGAGAGAACAAAATTTAAGCGTTAGAAGTTGTAATTTAGTCATAGAAGTACTTGATATGTCCTACAATGATCTAATTGTTGTTACTGACAATAGTTTGTCGAAGTTGCGTTCGTTAGCAAAACTGTATTTGCAAAATAATGCAATATCGACAATTGAAGATGGTGCCTTTAGTGGACTTCTCAGTTTGCAGGTTTTGAATTTATCTAGCAATTTCATGAACACAATACCGCCAGATATTTTTTCAGACTCAAAACTTTTGAAAGAAATTAATATTAGTAACAACACATTAAATGTTTTACCCCCTGGAGTTTTTGAGGGTTTAGAACAACTTCAAGTTTTAGATCTGTCGCATAACGATTTAACTAGTCAGTGGATACAAAAGGGCACATTTGTAGGATTATTACGTATGGTTATATTAAATCTCTCCTATAATAAGTTAACTAAGTTAGATCGTTTAATGTTTCAAGATTTGTATAGTTTACAAAAATTAAACTTAGAGCACAACGATATAACTTTCATTGATGAACACGCTTTTGAGGAGTTAAGAAACTTGCACTCACTAACACTTTCGAATAACAACTTGGTGCATATTAACACACACTTGTTTACGGATTTGCATGTCTTGCACGAACTTTTCATCGATAACAATAAAATCAAACACATAGACGATAATGCCTTTGACAACATGACGACAATTGAAGACTTGAGTTTGAATGACAACTTTTTGGCGTCTATTCCCAGCTCTGTACGAAAGTTGCGGTCACTGAAATCCTTAGATATCGGAAATAATAATATATCCCACCTGAATAGGGAAAACTTTCGGGGTCTATCCGAACTATTCGGTTTGCGTCTAGTTGACAACAAAGTTGTGTATCTAAATGAAGACACTTTCGAACATTTACCACAACTGCAGGTGCTCAATTTGGCCTCAAATAAAATAAAACACGTTGCACCTGGCTGTTTTCACAAAAACATTAATCTAAAACTGTTACGCATGGATGGCAACGAAATTACCAAGTTTGATGGAATATTTACTACCCTAAATAGCTTAGTTTGGCTGAATATGTCATCCAATAAAATTATCACATTTGACTTCAGAAGTTTTCCCAATAGTTTAGAATGGCTTGACTTGCATGAAAACTACATTGAAAACTTTATCAACGATGACATGTACTCGAATGTGAATATTAAATTGTTAGATTTAAGTCACAATAACTTAAGTCATCTAACAGTAACGTCAATACCACAGTCAGTTGAGAAATTATATTTGAACGATAACAATTTACAGCACATTCAAGTTGGTACGTTTTCGAAACTTCGTAGATTATCAACTGTGACACTCAATAATAATAAACTAGTCCAACTTGACATGAATGCTTTTCGGTTGGATCAAATAGATGAAGATAGTGATTTACCCGAATTTTTCATAAGCGGAAATCCATTTGTTTGTGACTGTTCAATGGAATGGATTCAACGCATTAATTATTTGAGCCACAGTCGACAATACCCTCGTGTGTTAGATCTAGATAAGGCATTGTGTTCACTCGTACATTCACGTGCGAAAGAGAAAAAAATGATAATTGATATGTCACCTTCTGACTTTCTCTGTCCATACGAAAGCCATTGTTTTGCCCTGTGTCATTGTTGTGACTTTGTCGCTTGCGACTGTGAAATGATTTGTCCGAATAACTGTAGATGCTATCACGATATTACTTGGAATGCGAACGTAGTAGATTGTTCGAACGCTGGCTATACAGAAGTACCGGAACGCATTCCTATGGATGCTACCGAAATATATTTAGATGGCAACAACATAAATCACTTGGGTAATCACGTGTTTATTGGTAAAAAGAAATTACAAGTTCTATATCTGAACAACACCAAATTGAAGGAAGTCAATAACCAAACTTTCAAAGGAATAGACTCGTTGAGAGTGCTACATTTAGAAAATAATAAGTTAGTCGAATTGAAAGGAGATGAATTTTCGCATCTGAATAATTTGAACGAATTATATTTAGACCACAATGCTATTGTGCATGTTGCGAATAATACGTTTTCATCTTTGAAATCCTTGTCAGTTCTCAGAATTGACGATAATAAACTCGTTAATTTCTTCCCTTGGAAATTATTAGCATCGTCTTCCAAAAGCTCAGCACATGTCTCAATAGAGGGCAATCAATATTCGTGTGATTGTAAAAGTATAGCAGAGCTAGATTCTTGGTTAAGAAGGGACCCGGGAGACCCAGAAAAAATGTTGTGTACGGATACTGAGGGGAAACCAACCACAATAACAATTGCGTCAGTTCTGAGTCATTGTAAAGAATACATGGGTTCAATAGGTGATCCTACTGTATCAAAAGACGAAATAATTTCTAAATCCATCTTCTTACCAGACAACTACTTTGCGGTTATATTCGGCGTGGTAATTATAATCGTAATTATATGTCTGATAGGTGCTGTATTTTATGCTTTCCGGTACGAGGTCAGTGACTGGTTGTACACTAAGTATGGGGTTCCATTATTCAAGGAACAGTCTTGTCCTAACGTCGATCATGTTTTGGAAGGAAATCCGAATCACATGTACGACTACTATGTGATATGTAATACCAAAGATACGAATTTTGTCTACCATAACATAATGTCAGAGATAGAATTCAGGAAGATGTCTTCAAAAAAGTTTTCACCTAACGATCCATCTCTAAACATTCTTACGCTAGATAGTTTTTCCAAGTCATCTAAACTATCAAAGCGTCTCCTCATAGTTTTGACAACAAGTTTCATATGCAACGATCTTTGTGACATCCATTTCAAAAACATATTTTACAGTTACTTAAAGTCGTTAAATCGTAGTGATATAAATAAGGTAGTATTTATAAAGGTTGTCGACAACAACCAAATTAACGACGAGCTGTGCTTTGTCTTAGATAAGTTTAAGAATATATCGTGGAACGACCCACGTTTCTGGGACAGATTCATCTCTTTGCTGAACTCCACCGATACTATTATCACGGTGAAAGGATCTGAAAAGAGCGTATTCAAGAAGTCGTTACGTCAAACGCCGACGTTGAGATATACTACAATGCCCGTTTCAAACGATAGTTGCTCTAAGCAGAATTTTACGAATTCCTTGCAGTATTGTAAGAGGAACGATGGGGAGTCCTCCCAAAATGAAAGCTCGCCTTCGTCGGACAACACGTACGGAGAAGGGAATCATTCGAACAATAGCTATATGTCGATCGACAACAGGACATGTCCCCGGTTTAATTATGACCTCAGGCTTTCTCCTAACAGTGGTCACGTATATTCTAGGGTTGAGGATATTTCCCCGAACGTACCTCGTTCGTTAACCGGCAGTGTCTCAGCTAAAGGTCGCACATACTTTGTTTGAGGCTCAAGTCTTTGTCTTTCTACATTTTTCAGCACTGTAAATTTTTCACGTTTAAACACATGTTTAAAGTGTACATTTAACTGTCAATTTCACATACGTAACCTAAGTCATAGGATCGAATGTTACGCAAAAATGTAAATTAAAACAACAATATTTTGTACAAAGATCGTGTGAAATGTTGAGTCTGATTACGGAAACATTTTCCATAATTATATACTAATGTTACTAGACTTTATTATTATTAATATAGTTTATTAGATACGTGAAATATTCACAAGAAGGTCACTGTAACACAACACCAAATAGCTTAAGATTGATAAAATAATACCCAGTATCCCTATTACATGTAACACTTGATGTATTATTGATTAATTTATTGTAACCAAATATTTTACTGAAATATGACTGTATGCTTGAAATCAAGTATTTAAATGTAAAAGCTTCACAATTATTACTTTAAAATGAAATCAAAAAGCTTATAATTATTTATGTTTAAAATTGTTTGTATTTTTTTCAATTTTATTATTTCAAAGCATTGTTTGGAGATTATAAAGTTCACATTTTATCGCTAAAGGTATGTAAGAGTATTTATTACATATTTAAATGTGCTTAAATGTCATGAAATGTACATATTAATTTAAGAATATAAATATACATAAATGTTTGCAATGTTATTGTTTCCTGCTTAGATGTAATGCTTGAGTATTTTGATATAATTAAGCTAAATCGTGATATTAGATTTAATAATTATAAACTTGAAAATAAATGTAATTTTTGGATTGTAATTATTAGTCTTAATGAAAAATTATTGTTTTGTATAAAATTGTACAAAGGAATCTTGAAACCGTAATAAAATTATACTGACGTTTTGATACTTACAAGGTTTTTTATTTGTAAAACATTAACATCATAAGTATGTAAAATATAGTCTAATAAATATACTAATTTGAGATGCGACTCTTAACGCCTAAACTAAATTGTTATAATGTTTCTCAGAAAAACTGGCTAAGTTTATGACACCAACTGACTTTAACCGTAACTATGACAACGACCGGTGCTTTTTGTATGGAATTTGACAGATTTTTGACGTTTGTTAAAGTCAAAGTAAGATGGTGCAACTCAGCCTTAGTTTGACTCAGCTTTTTATCGTCACAGTTTAAAGACTAATAATAATATAAAATTCAACATCCGGTGTCCTGCTTTCTAAGAGATTGCCGTGTAAATATTAAGTAACTTCAGGCTGTAAAACATACATAGTTATAAAATGAATTCTTAGAGCTCCAAGGAAGCACATAAAACATTTATAGAGTAACCCTCACGAATACTTAAATGCGATTTAAAAAATAAAAAGGTTTGGTTTCGTATTTTGAGCAACTACTTGAAATAAATCAGAAGATTTTTTGAAAACTTTTAATTTGATTGATTGAACTACATATTATAATGGACAAAGCATGTTAATAGTACTTTTAGGCTGAGTTGCACTACCAAACTTTGACCATAACTGTAACGATAACCGGTGTCTTTTATGGAGTTTGAAACATTTTTGACGTTTGTCGAAGTTAAAGTAAGATGGTGCAACTCAGCCTTAGAGAGATATTAACATTTTGATAGCGATGTCCACTCTCTTAGTATCCCCATCCTGAAAATAAAGTGTGATATGAACGAATCAATTTTCTCCATGATGCAACGAGACCCTAGAAAAGGTAAGTATATTTTTGCTTAATATATTTACTTATAGGTAGAAGCAGTTAGGTACAAAAGGGCAAAACTTTTTTTGGCTATTACATTCATAAATGAATTACCTAAGTGAACTCTACATTAGTATTAAGTTTCGGACTGGTTTTTAAGGTTCCGTAGCCAAATGGCGAAAAACGGAACCCTTATTGATTTATGTCTTTGATGGTTGCTATGAAGTTTTATAAGGGGAACTGATTTAATCTTTTTTTTATATACTATTAACAAGTAGAAAGCAGTTCAGCGCTGAAATTATTTAAAAAATAGCTATCCTTTCCACATGGAGCCGTTACTCGCACTTGCGCACTACATTCCCATGATTTATTCTTTGCTTAATATTCAAAACTAAAAATTCCGATCTGATATAAAATATTTCACCAATCTTTATTTTATGGACTAGGAAGTCAGACAAAGAAACAAGTTATTATTACGCGTTTTTACGTTTTCCTGTTTTTTTATTATTCTGTAGTAAAGAGATGTTTATTTTTATTATAATAGAATATGTAAATGCAAAAAAAGTACAATTAATATCGATGCACAATAAAAAGGTAATAAAAAATATTGGGTCTTTCATAATATTATTATGTAAATTCAAGAAAGTATTAAACCAAAATGTAGAGTCATGAATTACTAAAACAGCAGATTCATTAGTTATGTATTACTATTGAGGCATTGCCTCAAGTTGAGTGACATAAACAAAATATTAATACACAAACAATACCAGTAAAACTTTATAAGTAAGTTGATAATAAGGTAAGAGTAGGCGCACACCGTTGATTTTTGGTTGGCCGATAGTTGTGCCCAATTTTAATTTGTATAAAGAATCGGCCAAATCGAATCGGCGTAGTGTGCGCACTCCCATACATGCCCATACTGATCAACTGCCCGACTAAACTTTCGGCCGACGAAAAATCAACGGTGGGCGCCTACTCTTAAACCAAAAAATAAATAGGGCAACTAACAAAGTCTGAGACCGTACTGATTTCAGTTGTTACAGTCTACTCTATACATAGAAGAACAAACACTTAACACAGTCGGTATTATTGACTGAATTTGGCTTTAAAAGCTAAGGCTGGACGACTCTACCTATATCTACATCGATGATAAATTGATAATTAATTTCCCTAAAAACAAAATCTATTCACCGCAACAGAGCTAAAGGAATAAAAATATAATCTAGTTGGTTGTCCTCATTAATGTACCTAATTAATGTCATGTGGTTAGGTTATCAGCTTATCAGTAGACAGGATGCATTGGTCTGAAATATAATTAGGTACCCACAAGCTATGTATTTAGATTAACATGTAATTTTATGTGCTCTGTGTAATCATTGTTTTAATTCTCAGTCAAAAATTTAAGCATCATGGACTAAATAATTTGATGGTTTCGATTGATATTGATAAAAATTAAATTAGATTAATAAGACTAGCGTCTACTCGTGGCTTTCAGCATAGGTAATTAAAAATGCAATGGATATATTTTTTCAGTCTAGCGATGAAAAATACTTAAAAATTTTAACTAAGTATGTTACAGATGGGATAAGTAACACGACGAAAACTGTCAATTTAATTCAAGTCTCTACTGGAAAACGTAGCATGACAATTTCCCAAAATTAAAAAAAAATCTATCCAACGGCTTCTACAGACAAAATTACTTGCACATAATATTCAGTAACTCTTAACATTCACTACAAATTAATTGACTTAAACATCTTACAAGGATCTTAAGCGCCGCTGTACCCCAGTATTTTACTCTCAATAATTACCCGTCAGATCAATGTAGGGTTTTCAATGAAAATATAAATTGTCCGATCTCGCGGATTGGCCGTTATCTCGCCATCGTTATGGACATGACAATCGGCCAATTAGACTCCACACACAAGTAGTATTGTCGGCACTAGTGCAACAAAATGCGTACATAATTATTTGCATGTTATTAAGGGAGATAAATTGAGGAAGGTGAAGGTCATCGTCCTTTTTGATTGCCATTTTGTTTTTTAGTTAATTTAATTTTGAGAGATCGGGAGATCGTGCTTTGTTGTGCTCCTTGCCTAAGCATAAATCCATGTGGACTGCCATATCAAAAACCACTTCAGCTGTCAACATTGTATCATACTCGTATCATAAGTAAGAAGTTTTTTTTAACGTCTAATACTCTTATTTTTTTCCAATAAGATTTCCAATAGGTGCATTTTCTTTTAAGACAATAAAAAAATTAAGCTGCACTCACGCAAACATTTATGCTAAAAGAATAAAAAAAAGAAAATAAAGAAGGAATCGGCGGTGGCATGCATTTTTGGTAACTTGGTGTAGGTCTTTGGACGGATGACGACACTCCCAATACGTTTTATTGTTCTAGTTTATTTATAAAAAACAATTACCTTCGTCCGAGCTTGTACAATAGACGTTTTCACGGCCATAAAAAGGCAGACAGGACACTATATGTCCCCAAGGACTCTATCAACTCTGCACTATCTGAGGCTTGCGCTTTACACCACTTTTACGGGTTCCAAGCAACCGCCACGAACATTTGAGCTCACATTATAGCTTAAGGGACATAAAATAACATGTTTATTGGTAAAGTCGAGTTGGTAAAGGTCTAAGTATGAGCAATAAACGAGTCTATGTTGTGGCCTTTTATGAAATAATTAATTAAAATTTTAATGGCCAAACTAATAGGATGTTTGGCGTAAAGGTTTCAAAGTAACATTCTTATAGGAAAACTACAAGACGAGTAGTAAATAAATAAGAAGTGGTCTTATAAGAGCTTTGTTTACTTCTCTTATAAGAACTGAAATCCAATACGCCTTTAGTGCGCTTGGATTATTGAGAATATAAGCAGTTAGGAAGAAGTGCCTATGTAACACCTACATAACATTTATTGATGCTCTATAAATTCTAGATCAATTCTTAAGAACTAATATGTTATTATTACAATCTATCACCTCACACTATGAATCAAACAAGGATAATAACATTGAATAACATCAAAACCGTCGTGTATCAATTTTAAACATAATCTATTCGACTGTAAACATTATTGTCATAACTATTATTGACATTAAGATAGGTTCAATACACTATAGGGGTTATTTTGACTCCTACTACTTACTACAAACGGTTAATACAGACGTAAACATAATTAATCATGCAATAATATTTGTACAGGCTAGTAATAACACATCGGTTAGTATAATGACTCCATTGTTATGCTATCTATTTTATTAACTATGGACTGTTCTAGTAATTATATGATAAATACATGATACATAGTTTCTCAGTACGTTAGCTTGTTCTGTAATTATTTTGAAATACTGCATTGTTGTACTTAGCAACGTATTTGCAGATATGTAGTATATTTTTTATTAAATAGTTTAGGCTGAGTTGCACCACCTAACTTTAACCGTAAATTTACCGACAACCGGCGTCTTTTGCATGGACTTTGACAGATTTTTAACTTTCGTTTAAGTTACAGTAAGATGGTGCAACCCAGCTTGATAAATAATGCGAAAGTAACTTTGTCTGATTGTCTGTCCTTTTTACATGAAAATTGTAGGAGAAGTCAAAACCGGGGAGAAGACAGGTTAGTTTTTATCCTGCTCTTTTGAACAGTTTATACAAGCGTGATAAATATTATGGCAGAAGCTACTGGATAATCTATAAATTCTAATAGGACTATGTCATTTGTCTAATACAATGTCGTCTTCAACAAAATCAGGTCGCGCAAGTAACAAACAAACGAACAAAATCGCAAACAAGTGTTAAGTGAACTTCACAATAGTTAGACAGAAACCATTCACCGAATTTTTTCGCACAAACTATTCGAACAAATAGAAATCTTTTCGAACATTGACAAAATAAACAAGACTAACTTTGTGTCCACTTATTTACAGTGATCTAAACATACTAATAAGACAAATTGGAATTGACATGTCCAATAAGAGTTTTGCCATTTGGCGACGTTCATTTTTAGACTGATTTGCATTGTGATACAAATTGACCTACATTTCAAAGGTAGGTAGAGCGTGTTTTATACAGTTTCCTATATTTTACAACCTATTCTCGATGATTTATGACTCAAATAAGACTCCTAGAATAGTAAATAAAGACAGTTTTGTGATACATAAGTGTGGAAAATGATATCTTCGATTATTTTAAAACAATTAGTCATTCAAAAATATTTGATCATTACGATAAGTACTGGATGATCTACTCCAGCACTAGCCATTTATATTCGAAAATAGCATTAACTATGTTGATGTTCAATTAGTGAATTGATCAAACTTTAACGGCGGATCAACAATAGTTAACTCTCCACTTAAACCCATTATTTTTCGATGCTATCTCCTCCATATCCATATCATCTAGTTAACGTGCCACCGCCAACGTCCCCCATCGGCTGCCAATTTTAATCGGATGACGTTCGCTGCATTGAAACGCATAATTACGCGTCGAAAATCTCTCACGGGACCTCGCTTGTATTAGTTTTGACATTCGGCCTGATGGATGGACCACAATCTCTGGACGTATCTCCTGAATGAGCACGGCCCGTATATGTTCGTGCCACATTAAAAGTTGCCGCAAGTTTGGCATTGTCTTCAGGTATTAAGGATCATTTTTGTTTGTTTTCTAAGATGGGATAAGTTGGCGGGTTATCAAGAGATGGTAAAGGCGATAGGTGTGTCAAATTGGGAGCGCCGGGGTTGGCGTTCGACAGAAACTAGATGGCCAGTTGAATTGCTGATTGATTGCTCTCCGACATCTCCGTCCTTTTTAGGTATTGAAATTTTTGGTGACGCTCGTAGAAATTGGAATGTTTTTATCCCTATTCTTCTATGACAGTGTGGCACTCGATCTGTGTCATATCAAACCAATAGTGTAGGCAGTTTTTATTTTCTCTTATAATAGCTAAACTATTGCCAACGTATTTTGATATACGAGTAGGTACCTAATATTTATTTAAAAGCTTAAGCTTTAAATGTACATTTTGGTAAACTTATAGTTATTCCATAGTAAGAATATCTACTATCAAATCGGTTTTGTGTTATACAATACAAACTGTTAGCAAAATGAAAAAAAAACATGTCACCTACAACAATATTGTATTTTCACACTTCACACTGACCGTCTCTTAAAACTGGCCGAATTCTTTAAAAACTTTGAAATATCGAATAAATAAAATGGCAGAAGCAGAATTAAAGCACCTAAACTGTTGTAGCCGCATAATGTCAACTTCCGTTTCCATACTTCTCAAAGCTCAAAGCTGAGCTTAACGCAAGCCTTGTCCTTGAATGGGAAGCGGCATTGTGACATTGTACACAATTCTTTAGAATGAGCTTTCAAAATATTGTTACTGGACCATTGTATTTAACAATACACCTTACTGGATACGTTTCATTTGTTACCTACATTGTGAGAGTTTATTAATGTGTGTTATGTATCATTTTGGTGTGCCATTGGTACCTCGTGGTTGATTGTTCTTCGGAAGTCGGACTAGTCTTTTTCTGTAAATTGGTAAAAATAATGTTAAGTTGCATTAGATTGTAGCATGAATATGTGCTGCAAAAAATGGTATGAATAAAAAAAAATATAAAAAAAATATCTGTCAAATTCCATACAAAAAGCACTGGTCAATATTTAGCATAAAGAAAAATAGTATGACGTTAGATTTTAGACACTCTGTGTCTTACAATTGGGATTGGAAAACTACACAATTGGGAAATAAATTATTGACTTGAACTCTGAATTTAAACTGGTGGTAATATCAACTCAATAGATTTACCTCCACTATGCTCTGCGATGCATCTCATGCGATTACAAGCGTTACAATGATTACCAAATCCAAAGGAAATTCCCGATAAAGCCCCTTAACGAGGATCATTGTTGCCTCTCACATTAACCAGAGGTCGCTGTGGACAACGATGTGGTAAATTATACTGCTTTGTCATTGAAGAAACTACTTGGTCGTTATTTCGATATGCTAAAAGTAGAACTTAGACGAATGAACTACGAGTATGTAGGTTATCAATGTAATGGAAATCGAAGTACGAAAATAAACACTATCATTGAACAAAAAAAAACCTAAGAGGCGGTTCGCGACCGTCTTTTATCTTATCTGATAACTTTAGTTGAATTGTTTTTTCCTAAAATAAGAAAATGGCAGTTCAAAAATGGAACACACACACGTCACGTCAAATTTGTTTTTCGGCAAAACTAATGAAGCAAAACGAGCACAACTTGATGTCCTCAGTGAATACTCAGCTTTAGCAGTCTTTCATTTTCAATGCAAACTTGCATCAGAATTTAAATAAAGCATTGTTCCCCTCTTTTTATCCACGTTTTTGACCCGCAAAGCGACAGATACGAAATACAAACCAGTGTACATCATTAGTCGCCTTCAGTAAATTCTTTGTAGATTCAGGTTCTATAATATCATAGAAAAAGTCCCATTTCAAAGGCAGTGGACTTATCAATACCAGCTGTGCGGAATACATTATTTAATGACCTCTTCCGACCACTGTAC
The DNA here is from genome assembly GCF_004193835.3 of Ostrinia furnacalis. NCBI lineage: Eukaryota > Metazoa > Arthropoda > Insecta > Lepidoptera > Crambidae > Ostrinia > Ostrinia furnacalis. The sequence continues at coordinate 375,408 of NW_021133896.1, forward strand.
ACTGTTCTGCGTTCTACAACTAACATTTTGTAGTTCCGGAACAGTCACACACCTTCAAATGCACGTCAACTTTATCTGATTGTAATACAGGGTGTTTTCGGATACGTTAAAGCAATTTCAATTTTCTATACAATGTTCGGTGCAGATATCGAACAATACGAGACACTAACAGGCCAACTTCTTGCGATTGACAATTGTTACAGTACAAAATAATATTATATTACGAGCTCTTTTGTGTGATACCTCGGTGGTTATGCAAGTAGATATATTTGTGGTACGTTCTTTAAATTAGATTGCGTAACGTTAAGTGTACGTTTACTTTTGCAAATCAAAATATGTTACGAAAGTATGTTTGAGAATACTCTTGTTTTTTTAAATAGGTAGAGACGGATTTTTGATTGAAAACCTCAATGCAGCTAATAAAAACACTTTAGCTAGACAACATAAGTAAGATATTAGAATATGTATCATTTTTGATATAGAGGCATCTCTGAGTGAGTCAGTCAATGACGACTATCTTTTTAAACCTTTTTAAGAAATCCAATTAATAAAGATCGTTTTCTAAATTGACTCAACCGGTACTCGAACCTAACCCTTAACTTACATCGCCACTACGCTATTCAAAACAAAAATTGGTGAGATATGTCTGCAGAGAACTCGATAGTGTCCATAAAGTGGATACCGCAATTGGCAAACGTAGGCCCCTGGGACTCCCCGCATGTTCGACCCAAACCCAATGGTTGGGTATACCGGTATACAGAGTTAATTGAAGTTATAGAGTAATCCTTTGGCAGGAATGTAGAGCCTATTCTTAGCAGTGGACGATTAGATTAAAATTAGAAGTAGTTTAGAAAAACTCAGTACTTATACCAGACAGAGCCTCTGCTACTCATAATTAATCTGGTTTTGTAAAGTTATAAAGTATGTATTTTTAATTCTCTTTTAATTACCTACATACCAACTGAAAAAATATGTACTTGTGTGAAGACTTTCATTACCTCAATCTCATCTGAAGTGAAACACACGAAAGATGATGAGGATTATAATGTTTACTGAGTATATTAACCTATTCACTATTCACTTATGTCTTAGAGATTAGTGCTAAATAGGTCTATTCACCCGCCTTTTAAGGACTTGAGACTTGATTACGCTATGAGCGGGAAGACAGGTCCTTAAGAAAGTTTGTTCATACTTATTGCAAACTATTTTAGCGAATATCCTACAGCTGCGATGTGCCAACCCTCTAAGCAACTCGATATTTTGAGCCACCCACAGGGTCGCGGTATACAGTTACAGGAAACCGGCGGTTGCTACAATTGTGTCATACGATAAATGCGAATCGAATAACTTTAACGCAACAAACTCATCCGAAATTGAGCTCTAAATCGTTGCATCTGAGTCTATGAACTTTGAAAAAAGAGCGGAAGAAAATAAATCGGCAGTGAAACCACTGCCGATTTTTGGGACAAATTACGATCGGAAGATTGTAAAAGATAAGCGGCGATCAGTGAAATGATTGTTGCGACATTGTTGTGATGGGAAACGATTGTCCTTTTCGGATGTCCGTGTGAGAAAAGAAATATTTCGCATTGACATTGACACACGTGTACGATTGTTGTTAAAATAGTTTTAATGAAATGTTTATTTTATTGGTTTTTGTGGCCTTTAATACATTTACCTACAGTAAATTACGTTAGTAACTAACGTCCTAAAAAGGGTTTACTAACATACTTTAAAAAAGTTAAATGCGTTTGAAAACAAATAAAGCTAACACACATTTAAAATATGTAATTGAAAACTGCTCCAAACTTTCAAGTAACCTGTAATTATTGTTTTAAATGTTGCAAAAGTGACGTTTGCCTTACGTAACAATTTAAAAAGATTTTACAGCAAAAAAATAATCACATGCAATTACTGAAGAAACAAACATGGACGTTTCTTAGAATAGGAGAGGTATGTTTTTTTTGTTTAATTACTGTTATTAGGCCGGGTTCAGGCAATCGGGCGCTTCGATAACTACCTCGTTAGCATTAGCCAACAAGTTGCCAGTATTATTTTTCGGAAAAAGTTTTTAACACACTTCGAATTTAGGTCAGTCAAGTTAAATGCATTTCTTTAAAATTGTACTCAATTACATTTTTGCATTAACTACCTTTAAGTACTTTGCAGTAAACGTACAAGTAGATTTCAAAATCTACATAATTTACATTGATCATTAATTATTTTTGATAAAACATAGTAAACTCATAAAACTATTTTTTTTTTGTAAATAGGCTTTTAAAAAGCACTTTTACACGTCCCAGTATTAACCCTACCACTGCTTCGGGACAATAAATGGGCCAGTGTTGAGAAGAAGCAGCGCAAGAAACTCAGTCACTATTGACAGCCTTGTAGTAACCTAAATACGAGTTTATTATTGAATGAACACATTGTTATCATACTTATAATCCTGCATACCATTTTCGAAACAATGAACGATTTTTTTATACAATCTGTTTTCGGTCTATCAAAAAAAGTTACCTCACCATAGACCAAAAACCTCATAAATCCAACAGTAATTTGAGTCAAATTGATGTGTAGTTCCGGCCAAAATCGCGATCTATCTCACAATTCACATGGCACAAGACTCGTCCCTATAATAATCGGTGTAATCTTTGTTCCTAACGACCCGAAACAGTGTTTGTTCTTCTTTAGATACGACGGAATGTTCAGTAAACGCGTGCAACCTACAATCATTTCTTACGGAGCGGACTTAATGATAACCTTTACAACGAGTAAATTATCAATACGGCCGGAGGGATCGGAGCTTGTTTTTGGAAAGCCGTAACGAGCCTATCATCTGCCTCACCATTAGCCTTTTTTGATACAATTTGGTCGTTAAGCTAAACAATGTGGAGTCCATTTTCGGTTGATGTAGAGCAATGGCTGGTCAAAAAAAGTCGTGGTAGAACCAGTTTGATTTAGACCACCTTATTACGTCAATCTGCCCTACAGTAATATTTTAATGTGCTGTGTGATGGTTTAGTATAAATAGGAACCACCGCTAAGATCAGGAATGTTTGAGGAAGTATGAAGGTGACACTTGTATTAGCTTTATAGATGAAAATGGTTTGTAAGTATTGGTACGAATACAGAGGTTCTGGATTCTGTTCTCAGATGGGTCAACACATTTATTCAAATTCAAATTTCAAATTCATTTATTTGCACATTTAAAAATAACTTCAGGTTCTTGTAATCATATTATATTAATACAATCAGATTATCCAAATTGTAAATTAACAGATAATTCTCAGCAATAATTTGGTAGGCACTGAATAATTGCCTAAATATACACACGCCTGTTTTTAGCATAAGACATTTTCTATTTCATTTCAACCAGTATGCCAACATCAAATCTAATAGCATTTTGATTAATTAAACCAATGATTCAGAAAATTGTTAGCAACCAAACATGATTGTGGATATAGGCAAAATATTGGTTCAGCGACATGCAGTAGCAAAATCAACAACGTTAATGCCATGCTGTGGTCTAAATTATGACAAGGCTACTCGGTGATTTGATCGAATAATAGTTGGAACATCAAATCATTGCAACCAAATGATTTTCTATACTTTGTGTGGTCATGATGTTTTTGGTAGTAAGTTTAAACATGAAATTAAAAAAAAAAACTTTACACTTTTGAGATTTTCATGAAGTCAACTAGATTCATGAATCTATTTGACTTTTTGATCCTGTTGCGATTCAACATAGGAGTTTGTTTTAGGTATAGACTTAGCAGTTGTATAAGCACTAAATTGATGATTTTGGTATTGAAATGAACTGAACATGAGAAAATAACTTAATTTTTTGTATTTTATTTAATCTAGGGACCTATGACTAAAGCTGGATAGTACTTTTATTTATACTCTTGGTAATTTGATTATAAATAAAGTGTTTTGGATGACGAAACATAAAATTTTCTGTGACAAACCGTAATCCACGCGAGCAAAGTCACAGGAAGAAGCTACACTATCATAAAGAAAGTTAAACATAACCTCTTTGCAAATCTCAAATCGCTCACCGATTCCCGTTTATAAAACTAGATCACGCTCAATGGTTATTGTTACATTGTGAAGACAGCTCGAACGCGATTACCGATAATGTGCGACTTCGAGTACCATCGAATCGATCCGATATTATTATTCGAGCATAAAATTGGCTCGAAATTACTTCAATCTAGTTTGTAGTTGCATGTTTATCGCGAAAGCTATTATAGCTATTATATATGTTATATATTGGATAAATCACTTAAGTATGTATTTCACAGAAGACCAAAAATATGCCTGACGTAGGTATTCAAGTAGTTTAAAGTTTTCGTAGAGTACTTTCGTGCCATCACGCAGACGTTTTGTATAAGAAATTTAGGGTAATTGAAATTGCAAGGCATTATTTTTGGCACAGCCATAGAAATTACTTTGAAATAATTACATTGATGTATCTTTTAGACCAGACTTTTAGTCGGCTAATAGTTGGGCCCGATCTAATTTGTATGAAGATACCAAATCGGTGTAACATGTGCATTGCACAATGTGCAATGCACATTGTGCATACTTTCATACATGCCCATACCGATTAACGGCCTGACCCATCATTAACATCATTTCAGCCATAGGACGTCCACTGCTGAACATAGGCCTCCCCCAATGTCTTCCATGTTGATCGATTGGTAGAGGCCTGCGTCCAGCGCTTCCCTACTACCTTTATGATGTCGTCCACCTTGTGGGTGACCTAACTATCGGCCAACTAAAAGTCGGTTGTTGCGCCTAGGCTTAATGACATTCATTTTGTATTAAGTACCAGGGATCAGCCTTGCAAATTGCTTAGATAAAGTCATACGATTAATAGACTGTTAATAACCGCTTCCAGTAAAGACAAATTAACACATATTTTCACAAGTAAAATATAAACACGTTTTTAAAAAAATCGTTAAACCTTTGGCAAACTGAACAAGAGTACCAGGAAGTCATGAACTGTAAGCAGGCGCGGAAAACTTGCACTGTTAAGAGACGTGCACGAACGCAAACATCCGAGTCTAAGGTAGGGGAGACCGAGGTGAGTTGTAACAGAGCGGAGTTGTGACATTGTCGATTTTTTGGAAACCTATTAACTATCAGCGAGCTCGCAACACCGTGTAGGGTAATTCCAGGATACATGCCCCAGTGGGATAGGTGCCGCAATTTTAAGTACACTATGTTACAATCAACTTAGCCTAAAGTTATAGTACGTATAGTAGAAAGGGACCTCCCCGTACCACTTTTCGCCTCGCAAACCATCAAAGAGTGCGTTCGTTTAGCCAGTGAGAGCAAAAATCTTCCGCGGCCAGACCTTAGCGAGCGTCGAAATAATATTAGAAAGTATCTTTTAATGGATAAGCTTTTTGTCAGCTGTAAAATGAAGCAGATTTTTATATAATTTGATAGACTATCTTATAAATTATACGGGATAGCTATGCTTAATTCGATTTTTAGTGTTGTTATATTTTTTATTAAAAAAGGCACCTATCCTATGCTAAAAGGATAGTTGCCTAATTTTTTTTGGGTATAGATGCCCTTAGGGCCGTGCCCCATGCACCTAGAGGCATCTATCCTAACCTGCTCTTTTTGTCACAGGTAGCAAGTAAGAAGAAAAAAAGAATGTAGTACGGCTAACCTTAGGAAAGTAATAAATAGGGTATTTAGTATTTAATATATAGGCCTTTCTGATCGAATAACCTTTTTACCCGACTGCGCTAGAAGGAGGGTTATGTTTTTCTGGTGGATGTACTATGTATTATTTTTAATAAAAAATATTAATTTTCATTTTTAATTCATTTAATAAAAAACAATATTAAATAATAATACTTGGCTTGTTTGATTTCAAAATGCATTTGATCCTTAGAATTCAAAAACTGTATTAACGAGTCATCTATCCCTGCATCAGGCATCTATCCTTTGAAGCAATTATACAGTGAGTCTTCTATCCCCCACATTAGGCGTCTATCCCACTTTTTAGAGGTCAATTAAAATGGTATTTACTCAGAATTGGTATAACTTAAACTAAAATAATTATAGTAATATCATAGAAGAAAGACCAAAGTTTACAGATACTAATGTCAAATTGTTGATAAAAACTTACTGACTGAGTTACAGAGCTGTTTCAAAAAGTGGGGCATCTATCCTGGACTTACCCTATTTGGTATTTCGAGACTTAAACTTAAAACGCGAATAGTTACAAGCTTCGTTCGTTCGTTTGTTTCAGCCGAAAGACGTCCACTGCTGGACAAAGGCCTCCCCCAAGGACTTCCACAAAGACCGGTCCTGCGCCGCTCGCATCCGGCGCCTCCCGCGACCTTCATCAGAACGTTGGTCCACCTAGTGGGAGGCCTGCCCACGCTACGTCTTCCGGCTCGTGGTCGCCACTCAAGAACAAGCTTGTTAATAGTTAATTATGTAGTTTCAAAAATCGACTAAGTCGACACTCTCCTCTGTTAGAACTTACCTCGGTCTCCCCTAAGTGACCCCCTTCAAGTTGTAGGTACTTCTCAACTCTAAACTGGCTCGAGTTTTACATGAAGTAACGCGAATGTGTGTGTGTAAAACTTGCGAACAAAATATTGAAGATATTTTTTGGTAGGACCTATTATTTTTTTGTGTATCGTTGTTACGTATTTAGAAGCAGAGGTTTGAGTCTAGTTGGATGCACACAATATAAAAATCATTGAGAAAATATGAACTATCTGGTAGGTATAAGAGGTTATGTTAATATCAAGATCAACTTTTAAGGTTCTTATTGTTGTAATTAAAGTCAATTTGATACAAATACGCAATAGGTACTTTAAGTACCTAGGTACCATTTTTCTCCACTGAATTTTCTCGAGAATGGTGTCCGAAAAGTAGACTGTTTGTATGAATCAAGTACCAAGTTTAATAGGCACTATTTTGGGTTAATGCACTGTAATTAACCACGTGTAAAATGTAGCATTTAACAAAGACAAGTAAATAGGTGACAATTTGTATAGACTAAAGTAATTACCAAATCAAATATTTACACTCCTGCGCCCACAACTACAACGAACGGGCTGTGTAATTACTATGAAGCATTGTATAAGGACTTTCGTTAATTCCACGTTTTAACCGTCACGCGAAATATGCAAGCGAATTTTAAAAATAACTGCTAATTGCTCATCGTACGTGAAATGTAGTTTTAAGCTGTTTCTATTATACTGGTTGAACCCACGATATTTCGCTTGTATCACACTATAATATCTTATGACTTGTGTATTGTAGGTATATCGGTGGTTTAGGGGGCGTCCATAAATTACGTGAGACTTTTAGGGGGGGGGGGGGGGGGGGTCAACAAAAACCTCACTAAATCTCACGGGGGGGGGAGGGGGGTCTAAGGAAATATCACGTAATTTTTTCCGCAAGAAATAGAGAAAAAGAGTTTGCCAGAAAACTGGGTTTAAATCTTAAGTAAAAAAATTGGCCAAGTGCGTGTCGTGCCACGCACAGTGTAGGGTTCCGTAGTTGTCCGTCGTTAACAAAATATATTTCAGAAGCAAGCATAATGATGATGATGATGATGATGATATTAAATTTCGGATTTTTTTTAAATATCACGTGAGATTAGGGGGTGGGGGAGGGGGTCAGGCAAAATCTCACCAAATCTCACCAAGGGGGGCGGGGGGGTTGAAAAATAGCCAAAATTGTCTCACGTAATTTATGGACGCCCCCTTATTGCATTAATTTAATTTTATAATGGCGATTATCGAGCTCGGTCAGTTAGGTCTAAACCTAATTAATATGAATGCAGGCGAAAAAGGGAGCTAAAGCTAGTACAAAATAAGTAACACTGAATACACTCGTATGTACCCCATATCTTTTCAAGTACGGCTAGCACGAAAAACTTTCGAGTTCAAATCGTTTGCGTAGGTACTCGAATCGCCATCGAAAGATTTAGTAACAAAACTACAACAGCGCCCTTGTGAGCGTCTCATAAAGTGAACTTAGTATGAGATGTGGTTGCACGAAACTTATTTTGAGAATCAAAATTGTCACGTTATCGTTTAATTCGAAGATTGAGTATCGAATTTTATCGAATACGCAAACGATTCGAAGACGAAAGTTGTTCATGCTAGAGATAAAGCTCTGGGATTTTGATGAACACTTACCTTAATAAAAAAATACAGGCACAGAGACAATAAGTTTAGGTAGAGAGATTTGTAAGACGTGATTTATTTCTATACCAACCAATTTACAAGCTCTTGCTTCAGACAGTAGGCTATAAAATTCAAAATAGGTTTTAAATGATTCAAAAGATCAAGAGATAGACACAATAAACCATGTGAATAAGCTACTGGGCTCAAGGCCGATCGAGTCATTTAATGATAACCAATCAGCAGCGCGCGCCTTCCCTCCCACAGCCGCCATTTTGCTATCAGATGCGCACGAGCATATTAATTGCCTGATTATAGTGAAAGAAGTGTGATATTGTTTTTATTTTGCTTTCTTGTTAGCTTTATGAATTAAAAGGATTTCTTATACATATATTCACACGCTTAAAATATGAATTACTCGTACATATTTAATTATTATCGAATCAATGGTCTCATCTGCATGTTTACCTTATATGGGTATATTTTGCACAAGCTGTTCACGTCCTAAAGCAACAAAATTCACTTTATAGTATAATGGAATTTATACTTATAATGAAAATCCACCGAATACAAATTCTAATGCAAACTTGCACATCGCAAACACGAGTATTTATAGCTTAAAATAATATTTGTGTTATCTAAAATTAATATAAAATAACCCAGATAATAATTAATTTATCAATTCTATTAAGAAATAAAATGCTCCTGAATAGTTTATAGAATTACTGTGACCCATTAAATACTAATAGCACAAGAAAGAATACATAGCAATTTGTCTCTTAACCTTTAACGCATCGCCGAACTAACATCAAACGATTTTAAAGGGAAGACATCGTTATTTTCGATTATTTGTCGTTATTATTTAGGGCAATCAACGTCCATACAGTTGACCTGTTTTGGTCTTTCCATTTCTTTGGAAAAACATTCTTTGTTATTATTGTTCAATTGGGAAAATCTTGAAATTTCCGGGAAAATCCGCTGGTTTTCAACTCGTAGGCATTGGCTCAACTCGTTTGAACTCCTTTACAAATTATATCTCATGAATTTAATGTGTTCCTACTTGTAACCTTGCTTATAATTAGCGCCATATGGAACTGGAAAATTATCAAACAATATAATTTAATGTAGAGTATTATCAACATCTAGAAAACTATAATTTGAATTGCAATGTGAAGTATTGTTAAGAATACTGAGACTTTTTTATCTGAGTTTAAGCACAGAATAGTACCTAAATAAGTACCTACTACGATTTAAGTCGATTTTTATCGTAGTATTTATACAGTGTGAGTCACGTTAAAGTGTACATATGAAAATAAATGAAACTAGACCTATTTTTATCGACAAAAAAGAGGTCAAAAATTTTTTGAGATTTTTTTTTAATTTTTTATAGAATTTTTTTTCTTCCAATTACTTATTGTGAACTACTACAGGTAGAGACAATTTTAATTTTAACTAAAATGCTTATTTTTCTTCGAAATCTTTTGTTTTTATTTGAAATCTAACTTGTCTTTATCGAAATTACAAATCGAGAGCCATTTTCAGTTTCGTTGATAACGAAGCTTTGAATGGCGCGCCCGGAGAGGCTTAGTTCAAACGATCATTGCAAACGTTGTGATAGGGATAGAGACATGCAATTTTTGGTTTTACAAAGATAATACGATAGAGAATAATAAAAAGTAATAAAAACCACCTGTTATAGGGGCATTTTTTGGAGAAATTTATCAAATAACCTAAAAAACACGAATTTTAAAGCAGATTTTTTTCGAAAAGTATCATTTTTTATTATTTGTTGTCATTTTTTGTGTATTTTATGTATTTTTTTAGTATCGCCTGTTATTTAGCATTATTACTGTTTTTATTTTATCAGGATATACCGCTTAGTTTAAAAGTTATTACGTTTTCTTTACAATAAGTAATTGGAAGAAAAAAAAATTCTATAAAAAATTAAAAAAAAATCTCAAAAACTTTTTGACCTCTTTTTTGTCGATAAAAATAGGTCTAGTTTCATTTATTTTCATATGTACACTTTAACGTGACTCACACTGTAGATTGTCAGTTTTTTAGCGCTGGCTGTAGGTGTAGGTACAAATTATGATCTTCTCGCATTTCCTTTGCTGAAATTAGAAACGTAAGTACATTCTAATCATTACTATTGTACGATTTCGACACATTATGATTCACGCTTATTGTCACTGTTTACTTTTGTTAGTCTGTGCCACCAATGACTGTCGCCGGTCCACAAATGGTCGGCAGTAAACGTCCGCTGGTTAATTTAGTGCGCCATCACAGGTTCGGTTCTCGCTCGAGCATTATGCTGTGGGCGGCGCTATTTGATTTTCAAGATATCTCCACTTATTTAGACGATCTGAGGCCGTATTCTGGATGTTTGTGGAAAGTCTGAAACAAACGAATAGACAGAATGAATAAAAATAAATTTTAGAATAGAATTTTATTTTACCTTTACATTTACCTACTCGTAAGTAAAACTAATTTCAGTGTGCTTACCATGGGTTAACGTTAGGTGTGCTCGCTAGCGACTGCGTAAAAAATGACATTAATTGTTTGACATATTGTGCAGCCCCTAGCGGCTACTTTCAAGAAAGAAAATCTTCATAGATATTTTTGACGTACTCGCTAGCGAGCACACCTATCGTAAACTCATGGTAGGTACACAGAAGAGGCGAGAAGAATTGAGTTCTGCAACATTGTCTTTAAAACTACAGTCAAAACGTATGTTTACAAATTACATAATATCTTTACATTATTTTAAGTCAAGAATATTTACTAATACACCTGTTGCTGCGATGCTCGTAACTCGAAGAGGCGTGTTGATATGTTGCGAATTGAAATGCTTTTTCTTCATAAAATTGCGTATATTCTCAGTTTCAGTTAATTTAAAGCGTTAAGTCGTTACAAGTATTTGAAAGCGAATCGTATTAATAATTGACAAAAAACATATTTTTAAATTAGTGGGGTGGCTCAGTGGCGCCACTTCAAATTAGTCTATGATGCTAATAATGCCATGGTTATGACACCGACACAAAATAATGCTACCGTTAACTACTAGACATACCCCCGGCCCTGAAAGTACCCTCTTTCAGCCTAATCATAAAGATGAACTAACAGTCCACTAGAGGACAAATCTTCACGAAGGCGCGTCGAACGATTCCTGAAGACGTCTGGATGTCAGCAACTCTGCTTACGCCATCCTTCCCGGGAATGGACCTCACAACGCGTCCAAGGCTCCATTTGAGAGGTGGCTGCTTGTCCTCCTTGATGACAACCAATGTCCCAGGTTGAAGCTCGTTTGTGTTGTTCCTCCATTTCGATCTCGTCTGAAGTTCGGATATGTACTCCTTGGCCCATCGATCCCAAAAGTGCTGGCGAATTTGCTCCACTCGTTGATAGCGTGAGAGCCGATGAGCAGGTGCGTCTTTCAGGTCATCGGTGGCAGGCGCAGTGAGCGGACGACCAACCAGGAAGTGAGATGGAGTTAATGGGTTATAGTCTTGCGGATCTGAGGACATAGGACTTAGGGGACGAGAGTTTAGGACAGCCTCTACTTGAGTCAGTACTGTGCCAAACTCCTCATATGTCATGTGCGAGTTCCCTATCACGCGACGCAAGTGATACTTGCAGGATTTAACACCAGCCTCCCACAAACCACCAAAATGAGGCGCATAAGGAGGTATAAAAGTGAATTTAATGTTTTGATTAGTGGCAAATTCAATTATTTCAGATGAACAATTTGATAAAAACCTTGTAAATTCATTTGCTAGACCAACAAAATTCTTGCCGTTGTCCGAAAAGATTTCATTAGGTTTTCCACGGCGAGAAATAAATCTCTTTAAGGCTAACAAATATGCATCTGTTGAGAGATCAGTGACTAGTTCCAGGTGCATAGCGCGCGTGACCAAACAGACGAATAAACATATGTAACATTTTGTTACCCTGGATCCTCTACCCTTGCGATTGAGTATGAACATTGGACCCGCATAGTCGACTCCACAACGCATAAATGGAAAACTAGGAGTTATGCGCTCCTCAGGTAAATTTCCCATCAGAGGAGCCAGAGTTTTGCCTCTCAATCGTTTGCAGATTACACAATCATGTACTACCGATCTTGCAATATTCCTACCAGCTATAGGCCACCACATCTCCCTGATGTTGTACAAGAGGGTTTGAGGGCCTGCGTGTAATAACTGTTTATGCTCGTGACGGAACAGCAACAACGTAAAGTGATGTTTGGATGAAANTTTTCATCTGTAGTGTGAAACAAACCTAAACCCAAAGTTTTGCTGTGAACGTTATCTCCTAATGATAAGTCTTTGTAGTCACCGAATGAAGTTAAATGTTGATCACACTTAAAGTTAAAAACCCACTTTCGTAACGGAAAGCAACCTGATTTTAAGACGTCTTTTGTTTTTTCGCATAATTTTAATAAATCTAATTTATTGTCCAAACTTAAAATCATGTCATCTACGTAAAAATGATCATTAATGACACCTTTAACTTCAGGGTCGATGCAATTCAGCGCAATNATTTTGTGGCCTAGATAAATGTAGTGGTCGACCAATTCTACAGGTAGGACGTGATTTTTCGCATTTTCAATGTTCGTCATGATTTTCGTTTTTGACAAATTCATTTTTAACCCTACTTTTGCTGATTCACGTTGTAGTTGGTCTACCATATCAATCATATCTTCAATGCTATCTAATAATAACACTACAAGAGCCATAATAAACAGTGTTTAAACACACTATTTATGATCAAAAATATGTAGTTCGTTAACCAAATAAGTTTATTTTCAACATCAGAATAAGGATTTCAGTAAACACCGAGAATAACACGCTAAGTACAATCCGTTGTATTCCTTAGAAGGTACAAAGTCATCTTCCACAACATTCTTGTATCGTTTGTGAGTCCATTCAATGCAGTTTGTTCCGCCCAATGGAATTCAATGTGCACAAAATTTGTTTTCACTTGCAGTGTAAAATACGTTATTCTGTTAAATAATTTTATTTTACGCTGTTGTAGAGACGGTAATAAATTCATAGTTGCTGGTATTGTGTGCTTGAATACTAGTGGATTCTTAGTTTAATAAATAGTAAATAATAATTTTGAGTGGTCAATTTCTTATGTGGAGTTAGTAATAATAAGTTTTCACTCGGAGAGTATATTATTTCCAAATGTAGCTCTACATTTGGACATAATATACTAGAATCAAAGTATAAAAACTGCATTCTCCTAAGTAATTATTTATGTGAAAATGGACAGTCTTATCTACATTCGTTTTCTCTACATTTAACAAATGAAAAAAAGAGAATTGGAAAAAAAAAACTAGTAAAGTCACACCCGCTTTATCAATTAGTTAGTTCCAAAGGCGCCTATTGACGTTTTATTTCGAATGACTGAATTTAGGATCGTTGCTTACACGTCCATAGATCTATTTTTATTGCCTCCCTTAATGGATTTTCGTAATATGATCCTGGATTTTGGTGTTTTTTTACTGCTCACGCGCATTTGAACTACAATGGACACACAATCAGTATGGCTATAATGGATATCTAGGTACGTAGAGTGCAGAGTTTCACCAACTCTTACAAAATACATCCCTGAACTATTCTGAAGAGATTCTGAAGATCAGAGCTACATGCTCTTGCTTTTTTAACTTTTTAGGTCTCGCTGTCACTCATATCGGCTTCTAGCTGCGAGTGAGTGAGATGAGAATAGACTCAAAAACAACGGGAACGTCTTTACGCACGTGCTTTGATAATATTATAAGTTAGTCTAATTTTGTAAGGATTTTTATCGATGCTATTTTTGATGCGCTTGCCTTAATGTTGTTTGGGCCCAAAGATAAGGAGACATGTAAACTGCCCCATATTTTTATTATCTTTGACGTTCATAAGTGCCAAAATACTGGTCTGAATTGAATAAATATATTTGATTTGATGTACTACCTAATTTCGAAACGTAGAAGTGTTTTAAGGTTGACACGACATAGTCATATTGGTACTTAGGCTAGGTTGCACCATCCTACTTTAATTTGACAAACATCAAAAATCGGTCAAACTCCATACAAAAACACCGGTTATCATCATAGTTACGGTCAACGTTAGGTGGTGCAACTCAGCCTTAGTGAACCTACTGAATCTTTTTTCTGTGTTACAAACTTGTACCGCACACGGTTCACATTAAACTTATCTGCCTTACGGAGATAAATCTCCCAAGTCTTATTTTACACATTTCATTTATAGAAATATAAAAGTCAAGTCATATAATGTCAACAGTCATACTATAGTTTTGAGGTGACGATATTGTCTTTCAAGATGTGTCGGTCGTATACTATGGTTGAATTGAATTTTACAACGTCTGTCTATTTCTGGGTTGGATGATATAAAATTACTTCAAATATTATAAGTATGGTGTCTAATGTTATGGAAGTTTTGATAGTCTTCGAGTTATGTTTTTTACAACACAGGTACAAGATTTTTAACGTTTTTAGTAATTCGTGTTATGGATGTAAACACTTCTGAATCAGGTAGGCCTAGTATTAATAAAAAATCAGGCATTTATCATAACTATTCGCGTGGTAAAGGTCATTAAAATAACTTTTTCGGCCGCGAGCATTTCGCTTCAGCAGCCTTTCGTTCCAGCGTACCACCATGAGTGTTTTTCGCTAAAACGTACTTCGCTAAATTGACCTTCGCCACTACGTACGGGACCCGTGTATTTTTTATTAATACTCCACGTGTGCCGCCGCATAAATTTATTTTTCTTTACGTACCTAAATCGATTAAGTTACTGATTCTTGATTACCTTACATACGATTAGAATTCTGACAAATTACCTTAAACATTTCATTTCGTGAAGAGCCTTCAGATTGACATTTACTAAGCTTTCTAAACAATATCATACACCTTCATAAATTCTAAAGCTGATAACAATCTTCATTGTTACATTAATACCTTGTTCTTTCAATTTATTTTCATTTCCATATTTGTTTTCTTGACTCTACCTAATTTAAACAATATTGAGAAGCTTATTAAGCTCAACAATGATGACGGTAGGTGGCAGAAGTAATTGAGCATTGTCTTTTAGAGCACGTGGGTGTACATCCAACTCTGTTAAGGTCGATTATTTGACAAGGAGAGTTAGGATGGTGGTACATTGAGGGTAGTTATTTTTGTATTTTTTAACAAACACAAAATCTCATAATCTCTGTATAGTAGAATTAAAGTACGAGTAAAAATCTATTCTTGAGATAAAATTGTTTAATTAAGCCAATTGAAAAAACGTTTAATGGATCGGTGGTATTTTTGTTACATTTAGCTGAATCATCATCTTCAGCAACTAATCACACGTTACAAAATCATCAAGATCGACACTGAAATGTACTAGATTAGAAAAAAAAAGTTACAATGAAGCAGATAAAAATAAACAGGACAAAATTGTTTACAAACATTGTTTGTAACAACAAAAATTTAATGTGTCTTGCGTCATGATGTAGATTAATGAGCTTATTTTAAAAAAAAATCAATAAAACTGCCATAATTGAATCAAATGGAGGCATGGTCAAAAACAGTAACTCAATGGCCCTAATATTTATGAGCTCAGTGTACCATCAACCTTAGGTGAATGTTATTAATGGGTGTGCTGATAAGGAATTGTTGTGGTAATTCGTTATCATTGTCATGATCGATATGAGATTGAAAGTATACAAACAACAACTCTTAAATCTTTTAATATTACACTCCTTAATACATAACTAGTGGGAGTATGATTCATAGGCAGTCCAATTCAACATGATAGAACGTATGTTATATTATGTTAGTATCTTAAATAGTTAGATGCTATATTACTACAAATATTTTTAATACGATGGGCTTTGATTGTACCAAAATATTCTCGACAGTGTAATGTCAACGTGAAATTGTGAACTTCGTCAGTTTATCATATAGGTACTCGTATTATAATCTAACTACCTACGTCAAATTATATCTGTTGGATTTTCACATCCGTTACCAAGCGACAAAAAATCATTCATTGCTTTCGCGGCATTTAGAAAAAGAGCTAAATAATATGAGCACGAATCGGTCTGGTTATACAGTGTGAGTCACGTTAAAGTGTACATATGAAAATATGTGAAACTAGACCTATTTTTATCGACAAAAAAAAGGTCAAAAAATTTTTGAGTTTTTTTTTTTAATTTATTATAGATTTTTTTTCTTCCAATTACTTCTCGTAAAGAAAACGTAATAACTTTTAAACTAAGAGGTATATCCTGATAAAATAAAAACAGTAATAATGCTAAATAACAGGCTATAGTAAAAAAATACATAAAATACCCAGAAAATTTGTTGGCCTTGTTTGTGTATTTTATGTATTTTTTTAGTATTGCCTGTTATTTAGCATTATTACTGTTTTTATTTTATCAGGATATACCGCTTGGTTTAAAAGTTATTACGTTTTCTTTACAATAAGTAATTGGAAGAAAAAAAATTCTATAAAAAATTAAAAAAAAATCTCAAAAATTATTTGACCTCTTTTTTGTCGATAAAAATAGGTCTAGTTTCATCTATTTTCATATGTGCACTTTAACGTGACTCACACTGTATTAAAACAAAATATTAATCTAGTGTTTCGTAAAGAACTCTCTTCAATTATTTCCAAACATTACTATGAGGTCTAACAGTGCGCGTGGACGCACAGGGTGATACACGAACCAATCACAGAGCGCTATTCAATGCTGTGCTTTCGATTTGCAGCTTCACTTAAGCAAGCATCGTTTGTGAATACGGGCGTAAGGGGTCATNTAATTTATCATAATAATTATTGTGTTTTAATGGGATATAATATTTTCATAGGCAAATTTGATCCTTCCCAAAAATGTGGAACTGCGAAATTCAATGTAGGTATGTTAAAAAAAATCTATCAGAGGTAATAATAATATATTGATGATGCATAAGATTATGATTATAATGTACCTACACAAGATTCGTAATTTGTAACTGCGTGAATCATTTTTGATCAACATTATGTACATACCCTGACACACTGACTTGCAATCAAAGTAAGAAAATTTGAACATTGAAAATTTCGCGCCTACCTCAACGCATTCACCTTTCATCCTTTTAAAATGGCCCGGAATAATTCTGTCATTTCCAAGTACCATCTGCCGGTCTATGTTTTTCTTAAAATAAATGGGTAAAATGTTTTGTCTAACATGGCATCCCTAAATTCACTCACACAATAGACAAACGCCAAAATTTTGCGTCACAGTTTTGTTGTAGCGCGAGTTCCGTCCGCCTTTTTTTATAGGTCCATGGTGACGATATTGTCTTTCAAGATGTGTCAGTCGTATACTATGGTTGAATTGAATTTTACAACGTCTGTCTATTTCTGGGTTGGATGATATAAAATTACTTCAAATATTATAAGTATGGTGTCTAATGTTATGGAAGTTTTGATAGTCTTCGAGTTATGTTTTTTACAACACAGGTAGAAGATTTTTAACGTTTTTAGTAATTCGTGTTATGGATGTAAACACTTCTGAATCAGGTAGGTCTAGTATTAATAAAAAATCAGGCATTTACCACAACTATTCGCGTGGCGCAAGGTCATTAAAATAACTTTTTCGGTAGCGAGCGTTTCGTTTCAGCAGCCTTTCGCTCCAGCGTACCACCATGAGTGTTTTTCGCTAAAACGTACTTCGCTAAATTGACCTACGCCTCTACGTACGGGACCCGTGTATTTTTTATCAATAAAATCCACGTGTGCCGCCGCATAAATTGATTTTTCTTTACGTACCTAAATCGATTAAGTTACTGATTCTTGATTACCTTATATACGATTAGAATTCTGACAAATTACCTTAAACATTTCATTTCGTGAAGAGCCTTCAGATTGATATTTACTAAGCTTTCTAAACAATATCATACACCTTCATAAATTCTAAAGCTGATAACAATCTTCATTGTTACATTAATACCTTGTTCTTTCAATTTATTTTCATTTCCATATTTGTTTTCTTGACTCTACCTAATTTAAACAACATTGAGAAGCTTATTAAGCTCAACAATGATGACGGTAGGTGGCAGAAGTAATTGAGCATTGTCTTTTAGAGCACGTGGGTGTACATCCAACTCTGTTAAGGTCGATTATTTGACAAGGAGAGTTAGGATGGTGGTACATTGAGGGTAGTTATTTTTGTATTTTTTAACAAACACAAAATCTCATAATCTCTGTATAGTAGAATTAAAGTACGAGTAAAAATCTATTCTTGAGATAAAATTGTTTAATTAAGCCAATTAAAAAAACGTTTAATGGATCGGTGGTATTTTTGTTACATTTAGCTGAATCATCATCTTCAGCAACTAATCACTTGTTACAAATCATCGCCAACGCACCTGTAACGCCCCTGGGTCTGCGGGTGTCTATGGGCGACGGTAATGACTTACCATCAGGTGATCCGTCTGCTCGTTTGCCTCCTATCACATAAAAAAAAAAAAGGTTGACAATGAAAAGTACTAGACTAGAAAAAAAATTGTTACAATGAAGTAGATAAAAATAAACAGGACAGAAATGTTTACAAATATTGTTTGTAACAACAAAAATTTTACAATTTGTGGTCTAGTACGTCAAGATGTAGATACATGAGCCTATTTTAATCAATAAAACTGCCATAATTGACTCAAATGGAGGCATGGTTAAAAACAGTAACTTAATGGCCCTAATATTTATGAGCTCAGTGTACCACCAACCTTAGGTGAATGTTATTAATGGGTGTGCTGATAAGGAATTGTTGTGGTAATTCGTTATCATTGTCATGATGTATATGAGATTGAAAGTATACAAACAACAACTCTTAAATCTTTTAATATTACACTCCTTAATACATAACTTGTGGGAGTATGATTCATAGGCAGTCCAATTCAACATGATAGAACGTATGTCATATTATGTTAGTATCTCAAATAGTTCTGATAGATGCTATATTACTACAAATATTTTTAATAAGGCGCTTTGATTGTACCAAAATATTCTCGACAGTGTAATGTCAACGTGAAATTGTGAACTTCGTCAGTTTATCATATAGATACTCGTGTTATAACGCGTAAGATCATAATCTAACTACGTAAAATTATATGTGATAGAAATTCACGGTGGCATCCAAGGGACATAAAAAAATTCATTGCTTTCGCAGCATTTAGAAAAAGAGCTAAATAATATGAGCACGAATCGATCTGGTTAAATGAAAACAAACATTAATCGAGTGTTTCGTAAATAACTCTCTTCAAATTTACCTAACGCTCGTATTTCCAAACATTACTATGAGTCAGTAATGTTTGGAACACAGTGCGCGTGGACGCACAGGATGACACACGAACCAATCACAGAGCTCTATTCAACGCTGTGCTTTCGATTTGCTGCTTCACTTAGGCAAGCATCGTTTGTGAATACGGGCGTAAGTGTTCAAATGAACTTCAATGGCCATAAAGCTAACTCTACAAAGAATAACTTTTACGCCTTATGACTTTATAACAGCTGTATAACGTTTGATCTGTTTCCGCACATGTAAAACTTTTGTCATAAATACGAATTCTTCAGATATTAATGTTCCAGGTGCCTTTAAAAGGTAATGGTTCATTGCGCTGAAAAACTCTGGGTGATTAAAGGACGTTATAAAGTTCGAGTCAAATTTCAAAGAGGAGGAGGAGGAAAAATAAAAAATAATAAGTGTTATATGCATTGGGTGAATATAAAATACAGGGAAATACTAAAATAGAATAGCAAAATAAAAATAAATATTAATACGCGGCCATACCAGCTTACCTGACTACCATATCTGTGAGAGTAGATTGATGATTTCCATGCGATCGTATTTATACAAAATGTCTTTGTTTATTATTTTCGTTCGTTCGTTCGTTTCAGCCAAATGACGTCCACTGCTGGACAAAGGCCTCCTCCAAGGCTTTCCACAATGCACGGTCCTGCGCTGCCCGCATCCAGGCTCTTCCCGCGACCTTTACGAGATCGTCGGTCCACCTAGTAGGAGGCCTGCCCACGCTACGTCTTCCAGCCCGTAGTCGCCACTCGAGAACTTTTCTGCCCCAACGGCCATCGTCTCTACGAGCTATGTGCCCCGCCCACTGCCACTTGGTTTTAGCAATTCTGCGAGCTATGTCGGTCACTTTGGTTCTCCTGCGGATCTCCTCATTTCTGATTCGATCACGCAGGGAAACTCCAAGCATGGCCCGCTCCATCGCATTTTTATTTTACTTACATTTTAATACTCCACTTTAAACCACCCCCTAAAACTGGTACGTACTTTTAAACAGTCTATTTTTAAAACGGATCCCATTTACCGGCTAATCCTATTGAAAACAGTTATTTTGCGACATACGTACTTAGCCCCTGATTAAAACTCCCTTTGCGAGCTTAAAACTCCCAAAACCTAATGGAAGGGAATTTGTGCTAGTGTTGTGAAGTAGCCGATGGAGATAAAGTAGATCGATAAAAAAAATATGGTTACATAAATTAATTAAATGTAATTTATAGGTAAAAGTCTACTAAAGTTTTCGGCTCATATTTATATTTGTATGTTTTTTTCACTTTTCAAAAGCTTGTAAAATGTTGAAAATTAAGTACATTGTAATGTTTAGTTTTGAAAAAACTGATATGTGTTCCGAAAAATGATTTTATAAAATTGACTGAAATAAAAGTACGCTTATCGCAGAAATTCATATGTCAATGAAATTTAGTCTGCAGATTTTTATTCCCGTACCATAAGCCCCAAAGCTATTGAACAAAACACAATTGACTCTACCTACCAATATTTTTATTGTCCAATATTATAGGCAACTAGTTTTTGAAATATCGATAAATCTATTTTTGAAATCTCACAACACTAATTCGTTTGTAACTGGCCTGATCTTCTGGGCTGTCTAATAAGGCTGCTTAGCTGACGTAAATACGACATAGGAATTTCTTATTAACTTCTCTTAATAATGAGTTTCTTTTCCTAATGAGTTCGAATAAAAGGAAATCTGATTTAGGAGATTTGTTTTTTTGTACAAACGATTTCTTTTTCAGGCTTCCTCAAAAGTTTGTAGGGAAACTGACTTTATGTAAAAATTCAATCCTTTTGATTCGGCAATGATACTTACATAATTTATTTTATCGCAAGTTATTGTTTTTTCTATCATTTTTGTGATATTAAGAAGGAGAAGCGACTCAGGCGATCTTAATATTAAAGGTTGTTTTGAAAGAGCTGTTAATGTAACTAACATACTATCAACTATCAACATACTAACAAATCGCAATGCAACTATATTAATATTGATATAGTTGTATGTGAGTAGGTAGTTTGGTTTATGAGGGTAGTTTCTTGAAACTTGGTTCATTATTTCCAATTAGGACAAACCCACACAGTTATGTGGGTAATGAATTATTCACATGGTAATTATAAAGATCACATAACAGCCATTATTTTCGTAATAACCTTCTGAAAGACACGTCCAGTCCTAAGATTTAATCCCAGCACTTAAGTACTACTAATAACCCTAAAATGTTGGGTCCGGTCTAACCACACCCCACAATGCAATTTAACGGGATTGCGTCATACATTTATTATTTACCCTTGCCATATCTGCTACAAGATTAAACGGCGACTTGTGCGAAGATTAAATCCAGGATTTTATTCCCATATTGCCGTACATTTCCACCCTACGGTAGTGGCAGAGAACTCGAGTATTCATTGCGGGTAGCCTAGCTATGTTAACGAGGGCTGGCGACGCGGCGTTTTCAGGTTAACCTCAGTGTTTGAATTCTACCGGCCACGTTAAAATATTTAAGTACACGTGCAAATTTTCGGTACGGAGCGAATTTCTGATTTATTTTAGGAAATTCATACATTTTAGAATATTCTTGATGGAAGATTTTGAATTTAAGATATTTCTAAATAAATGTTTTCCTTAAAATTGTCAA
This sequence comes from Ostrinia furnacalis, assembly GCF_004193835.3. Lineage (NCBI taxonomy): Eukaryota > Metazoa > Arthropoda > Insecta > Lepidoptera > Crambidae > Ostrinia > Ostrinia furnacalis. The sequence goes on from NW_021133896.1 coordinate 397,574, forward strand.
TGTTGTGGTGCTTCAAATTAATTTTTTAATGTAAAAAACTTTTAAAAATATAATTTTGGAGAAATAATGACCTTGGAAGAATGAGGAAGTAAGGTGCAATCGTTTTTTGACAGCCCTAACAACTGCAAACCAAGATTTATATGGAGGTCGTGGTTATTTATACCCACCAGCCTTATTTTTATTCCCCGTGTGATATTTTTAATGAGGCAACTGAATAGCACTGGCTGCACCTTTTATTAACTTTTAAAAGCATTAGGCGAGCCCAAATAGCTGGAATTTACCACTAACTATTTGTTTGTCTCGCAACTCAGTTTATGGTTTCAGTCCGTTGTTGTTACAATTTTATTTTTATATGGGAATAATAAATTCGATGTTACAGTTTAGTTCGGAATGGCGTAAACTTTGGGAATAACTCTAGGCATGACTGTTTGGAACTGGTTTTATGCGCCGGGGGCGAGACGAGCTCGTCCCTCTATTTGTTTTGGAAATAATCGAGTCAGTGATGAGTCCATAATGGGGCCTCACATGGATCGGGCTATGCAAATGTAGCAATTAGGATAATAAAGACGCGGGGTCTTTGTGACCCGCTGGGCTAAGGACGGCTTAACAAATTTACTCGCGCGACCACTTGCATTAATGGGTTAAGATTTTAAAGCACTGTCTGTTTTTGGGGTTTGCGTTATGAAAACATAAGTTTACATCTGTTTAATTGGGCCATATTTGCTACTTCTATTTTAATTGGGTCATATTTTATGAATGGAATTTTTTCTGAAAAAATCTTAATGTTTTGTGTTTTAATTTTGGTCTAAAATTTGATTTGTGTTAAAACACATGCTAGAACTTTAGATCCAGCTTCAATAAAGTAGTGAAACATACAGAAGGTTCGTAGCAGAAGTTGGTAGTAACGTGGTGCGTCAATTACTTGGCGCCCAACGTGGGATAGAAAAAGTAAAAAAAAAATGTAGTTCCTATCCCACTACTTAAAATTTTTAAAATTGAATAATTCGCAATGATTTCATTGTATCCTGCTTGTTTCAATATAAATCGAGTTAACGATAAAACAACGATTTGCAATCATTGAAATCTATCAGAATCGAGTTTCCGTAAAAGTGACGTGATGCTTTGAGTAAACTTTTCCAGTTTCCACGGAAAAACTCATTGCAAAATGTATGCCGCAATCTAGTTAGCGGCTGCCGAGTCTTGAATGAACAAATAGCTAATGTAGACCTAAGACTGGCACGATTGAAAGTCAGTGCAACCACAAATTCCTGTGGCCGCATCCACATCTCCTACTTTGCGTAGTTCAAATAGAACAGCTAAATAACTTAATACAATACAAAAAAAAATGTTCGTATATTTCAGCCAAGACGTCCACTGCTGGACAAACGCAACACCCAGTCCTGTGTTATTAGCATCAAGGTACTTCCTGTGACTTTCACCAGATTATCGGTTCACCTAATGGGGGTCTGCACTCTACCTTTTGCGACTCGTTGACAATTGTAAGTAAAATCTAAAACAGTGACTCCATCTCACCATCCCAACTTGACAACCAGACGTCAATAGTTTCTTTCAGAAAATTAATGAAAAGTTATTCGCTTCTTCTTTCGCATTTATGTTTGTATAGTTTTTACTTTATACATTAAAGTGTTTTAAGACGCTGTGTTTTCAAATATATTTGGCGTGTATTTTTAAAGGACTCTACACACTAAGCCCACCAGCCTGTCTTTGTGTCGGCGGCTTTATTTCAAAAGAAGTCGACGATTTATACCTACTTTCTATGACTTCTGACAACAGTGACAACATTATCAAAAGTTGACGACTTATGTCGGCGCAAAAGACAATAATAAGCACCAAAACTTGTACAAATTGAGCTGTCTGTTACATCTCACCATGTACTAACTTTAAACGACCTAAATATTTGATGTGCACAAGATCAAATGAAATAGCAATGAACGGATACATCAAGGAAAGGGAGTTGATATCTACGGAGTTTAACAAGGGTGCTGCAGAATATATTATGACCGATCAATAGTCGAGATCACCCAGTACGAGCGACTCATATAATATTTGAATGGAGCTATCATAAAATGCGTAGTAGTTGTGTAAACATTAATTGTGAATCCCTATTCTATCTAGCTAGAAACTAAACAGCGTTTTGTCTAAACAAACAATACCTAAGTATTGAAATCAAACTCAAGCCTTTTTATAAGAGTTCCTTTAGTTGAGTATAGAATAGAACAATCTTTATCAAAAGAGCCTATTGTCCAATTTTGTTCACAAATCTTTAAAATGTTGTTCTTGTTTACAATTAATTTTGATACCTACATTTTCTAGTAGTAATATAAAATACTAGCTTTCCGCCAGCGGCTTCGCGCGCGTGGACCCCTGTACCCTATGTTTTTCCAAAATAAAATTTAGCCTATGTTACTCGTGGATAATGTAGCTTTCGAATGGTGAAAGAATTTTTAAAAACGGTCCAGTAGTTTTTGAGCCTATTCATTACAACCAAACAAACAAACAAAGTTTTCCTCTTTATAATATTAGTGTAGATGTAAGAAGTTCAAGTAGATATATTCTTTAACTGGAATGCACGAGTAAATTCACAGAGTATGGGTAATAATTTAGTAAGTCCATTACCTATGACAGTGTTAAGTATGGCGGAAGTATAAAAACAAAGTTCAAATCCAACCTGTCTGCTTCCATTAAAATGTATAGCCAAAGTTAAGTTTTTCAACTTTTGAGGCGTAACAACGTCGTTATCAATATTCATAAAGTGAGACGTATCAGAAGCGAAGCCAGGCATTAAACAAAGCCTGCCTCAAGTGGAGTAACCGATCCAAGTCGTCTCACTTGGGTTGAAAACATACGGGGGACTATTGTGGACGGTTACGGAACTGTTACCACTGCTCGATCCTACTGCAGCAAGTCCTGATAAGGCAGGAATTTACAGCTTCATTGATTGAAATTTATACAATGTAATACAGTAGCTGTTACTGCTATGAAGACGAGGTTTTTAGTGGGAATGATTGTTATCAAATTACACTAGGCTATAATGACACCGTATGTAAAAAGTCATGCATTGACTACCCAGTCCCAGAATGTTAAATTTTATACCGTCGTCCATTTATGAAGAAATACAGTGTGAGTCACGTTAAAGTGTACATATGAAAATAGATGAAACTAGACCTATTTTTATCGACAAAAAAGAGGTCAAAAATTTTTTGAGATTTTTTTTACATTTTTTATCGAATTTTTTTTCTTCCAATTACTTATTGTAAAGAAAACGTAATAACTTTTTAACTAAGCGGCATATCCTGATAAAATAAAAACAGTAATAATGCCAAATAACAGCCAATACTAAAAAAATACATAAAATACACAAAAAATGCCAACAAATAATAAAAAATGATACTTTTTGAAAAAAATCTGCTTAAAAATTCGTGTTTTTTTGGTTATTTGATAAATTTCTCCAAAAAATGCCCCTATAACCGGTGGTTTTTATTACTTTGTATTATTTTCTATCGTATTACCTTCGTAAAACCAAAAATCGCATGTCTCTATCCCTATCACAACATTTGCTATGATTGTTTGAACTAAGCCTCTCCGGGCGCGCCATTCAACGCTTCGTTAACAAAGAAACTGAAAATGGCTCTAGATTTGTAATTTTCATATAGACAAGTTAGATTTCAAATATATTCATCACTTTCCTACACCGGACCCAATTGAAGTTATGCCTTTCGCACGACAAGGAAGACTATAATTTTCTTAGCCGCACGGTGAGCGAGACGTACACAAGGTCTATAGACCTGGTTTCGCACTCAACGTGTTAAGAGACTGTGTTACCTTTCGATCCTACTGCAGCAAGTCCTGATTAGGCAGGATTTACAGCTTCATTGATTGAAATTTATACAACGTAATACAGTAGCTGTTATGAAGACAAGGTTTCTAGTGGAGATGATTGTTATCAAATTACACTAGGCTTTAATGACACCCTATGTAAAAAAGTCATTAAATGTTATAGTGTTTTATAATACCAAATAATTATATTATATTTATTCAATAATTTCTTTTAACAGTATTTGGTCCGAACGCAACGTTCATCATCATCATCATCATTATACAGCTACAGGGCGTCCACCGATGCCTTGCCCAACGATTTACAGATTGGCCGGTAGGCAGCGGCCTGCATCCAGCGCTTTTCTGCAACCTTTATTAAATCAACGCAGCGTTCCCGTCACTTATTCTCCCCTTATACGCCCACTTTTACAGCACGTTCATAAATTTCAGTTTGCAACTTGCAACGCGGAGCCGATAGCGGAACGCTCGATCAAGAAGTGTTTTGTATGGGTTCAATATTTGCAAACTAATACGCCACATCGCGAGAAACCGATATTGCTTACATACAGCCGGCTAATTGCTAAAGACTGGTTAATACACTTCGCAAGTAATCAGGCTCGTTATAACTCCTGAGCGTTTGTAAGGCCGTAATACGCCTGGCTAAGGGTTTGCGCAGTGACTACTTAGAATGTATTAGTGACTGCTTCTTCCACTGCTTCTACTCAGCATCGGTACACTTGTTCGTTATGTTACTACTTATACAATATCATATGTAGATTAAAGCATTTGAAAACCCAATTTACTGCTAATTTGAGAGTTTTATGAATTTTCAGGTGTTTTAAGAAATAGCCCACACGTACACAAGCTTCATAAATAAATTTTTGTATGAATGTAAAATGCATGCTTAAGTTTTGAAAAACCTCTTTAGGCACAGGATAGCTTATCAAAAGCACTGTGAAAAGAATAATAATCTGATAGTATGCTGTTGACTCTACACGACAACGACTCTATGCTAGTTCTACATAAAGTATACTTCATCGGTAATTTGTTTTTATTTTGCTATATTCTTAGTAGTTTATTACTGTGCGGGGGCTGAGTGGCCTCACTTATCGTAACCCTTTTATAACACACTGGAGTTCCGTACATCTCATATAAATCGTAAAAGTTGGAATGTACTACGTTGTGTATCTATACAACTTTGTTGATAATATTTTATTTATAAGAAGCGTTTTCCTGTATTGAAATATAGTTCAGATGGAAAATGTATTTTAATGTATTTTTCCTGCCAGCTTAGATTTAATATTTGCAAGACAAAGACTTTTTAACAAAGACAAAGATTTTAGAATTATTTATTTGATGCCATACAACGGTACAGTTCCCTTACAAATAAACGACTTTAAATAAAATAACAATTTTCGGGATCGAATGTATTCAAGTAGGGTAAACACTGTCATGGCAGTGAAATGTAAAATACTCGTAAATAAATAAATACCTACTTTGTAAAAAGTTATCACGGAATAAAATCCTTCTATTTTAAATACTAAAATGGTTCAAGTCAACGATAGGTATGAACCAACAGATTATTATGATTAATCGCTGTATTTCAATTTTTCACCTTTTCAGATTAGGTAGAGTGACCTTTTCACCCTTGAGTTTATTGAACTCTCATCAACATTTTCTTTTCGTGATAGTTTTGATAAAAATAATCTTAATGGATTTTAAATGTTTATCAGCGACCTGATAACGCTAAAGTATTGTGTGAACTCACTATTTTTCTGACTTAATCTGTATAGAGTATTTTAGTCAACTATTGATTCCATTTCAACATCAAAAAATACCAATGTTTCTATTTCCAAAGTATTTTCAGTACATTTTGGTACATTGTTTATCAAATTGGATAAGATCGTGCTTTGATGTCATAATCACAATTTAATAATAAGGACTTAATTTAGTGGTATAACAACATTATTACAAAAGAGATTAAAAGGCTATCAGTAAGGAGTTCTCTATATACGAACGAAAGAAGTTACAGAAGGTGCTTACGGTTTAAGACATTTATTTCATCAAAAGAATTTACAATTCAATATTTTGTTTGTGAAATAGGAATATTATTTTGTTAGTGATACAAGTGCCGGAACGGTGCGTGTTAGTATGTAATTTAACAAATCTTAAATAATCATAAATTATTGCAAAACCAAGTCTCGAAATAATATCTGCAACATTTGATGCGAATTTAATAATAAAAAAATAGTGGGTAGGTTTGAAACAATGCTACTTGCTAACTGGTTCCATACTAGTTGCCATTGGTTCTTTAGCAGTGTTACCCATTACGTATCGAAAGGCAAGTATGTCAATGATTCTTTCCAAAACATGACTTAGATACCAAGTTTTCCAATCCTAGAAGGAGGAGGTCCCGGAGGAACACAAATTAGTTATTGGTATAAACTATAGCAATGGAATATTTATTGCTTAAAAATCAACCACAAACCCTCAGAAGTGAATAATAATAATAGAGATGTCATTCTAAAGTCGTGTTAATATTATCCCTCGCACAACGAAGTAGGTAGTTTATAATGCGTCTTTTCTGACACCAAGAAATGGTATGCTTCTACGCATAACTCGTTATTCGTTTTGATCTATTTTGTAAGCGCGGGTGGCCGGGTACAATTTGATTCATTATAACGTAGGTGGGCTTTTGAACCAACAAAATGACCCCTTGTTAAGGCTCTAGGCAGATAACGCTCACGTATTAATCTAGAGCCATAAAATAACTAAAAAAAATCAAAACGAGTTTCCAGGATGCTATAAATCTTTGAACGACTACCTAATTGATAGTATGCGAGTTTTGTAGAGACGTTTCATATAAAGTTTATCTAACCAATTGCCAAGTTCCTTATGGCGAAGTTTTTTTTTAACGTAAGTGATATCCCAATTTGGAAATTTTGAATTTTATTCTAACACGAAATTCAAATCAAGTCTCGAAGTTAATTAAAATACGTCAGTAACTCTATATGCTTTAGTTCGAAGCGATTACCAGTATCACAGAACCTAAAAGTATTGGTTAGACTCATATAACTTAATAAGCATGTTAGATATATCTCTATCTGAAAGATTAACAGTGATCAGCTGTGAAAATGACCTTAATTCATACAAAATAGCAAAATGACAAGCAGTTCTTTCTTAGCTTGTTTAATATTTTGCATTTTACATTGCCACATATCTCAATCAAAATCATCGACTTTATGTGTTCCCATGTAAATAATAGACGTCATTAATCCAAAAGTGGATTATACCATCATCAGCCCGCGGTATCAAATGTTTAATTAAAATTTATGGGGTCGATTCGTTCGGTATTACATAACAGTGTTACGCGGTGATATTAACCCCTAATAACCGGGGGCATTAAAACTCCCTTTGTTCGTTATGTTGCATGAATCATGAACATGTTCAGAATCACGGCGGGTTGTTTAAAATTCGAAACGGTTTGTAGTTGACATTCGGTGCGCGTCGGATCCCGCAGACAAGGGATTTGGTGTGATGTACTTCTGGTTCGGACATAATGCTGGTGAAAAGCTTTGTTTTGTTTTTTGTTTTGTCTAAGATATTCACCTTCTAGTGTCTTTTTCTTTCTTCAGTGTCAGTTATTTATTATTTCTCGATAAAGCGGGAGATCGTGGCTTTTGGCGCTTTTGAAGGGGCTTACGTCCAGGAGTTAACAACCATTTGCTATTTACATCAAACGGGTATCGGAAACATTCTTGTGTGTTAACACTTATTTCGTTTTCAGTACAACACAGCACCATTTAAAGCTCAAAAACTTTGCAAAATTCTTTGCAAATTCTTTGCAAAATATCACACACAACTTCATAAGCTGCAGTCTTTGCTTGATGTACCCGTACTAGCGTTTTCATTGGGCCTAAAATAACACTGCCAACATATGACACAGTGTCGGAAATCACTCTAACGCGGACATAAATAATTACAATACGAACAAACCGACTCGTCCGCGACAGCAGTTTGTCAGCGGCTTACGTGTGAGCCGAAACGGATTTATCCGACAGTGTGACTTGTGTAATAGCGGTCGGACTCTTTGTCATTGCGAGATGGCGCGCGAATGGTTAAGTGACTGGTTGTTTTGTATGGACTAGAATTTGCATAATAATTAAATTATGTATTAATAAGGACCATTCCAGAAGAATATGCAAGGAATCTAAACTGAATTAAGACGTCCAATTAAAGTTTAAATATAAAGGATAATATTCTTTTTATCATAATTTCGAATACATTATACTTAGAAAGACACGGTGAGAGACACATGAGGCGTCGGGGGTCGGAAACATCTCCTCGATGATTATGTGAGTGCCCAAAGATTTTCTTTGATTTAATTTAAATATAAATCTTTATGGTACCTACTTAATTCTTTAAAAATCCCAAAGTAGGTACCTACCAGGGTTTAACGTTAACGTTAGACGTATTTGTTGTGAGCCTTTTTACGGTAAATCATAATAAGCTAATTTTGTGACAAACTGATGACCAATTGAAAACAGTTAAACTAATCTGTAGATTTAATTACATTTCTTATACCATTACCAAAACGAAACCTTCCAGGTGTACATCTCTCCAAACTAGAAATGGTTCAAAACAATTGAACGCTCCCCATATTTTTTCAGTCCATACCTTTCCAATTTTTCAGCAAGTGACTGTATTTTTTCGGCACAGCTCATCGGTACCGAACGCTCAACTCATATCTCTCGATTCGCACGTAAGGAAAAACAAACGAAGGCAGTGAAATAACATTGGTTCCCACCACTTATATCAGATTTCTTATTGTTCCTTAGTTCATTCCATTAACGATTGTGTAAGAGACACGTTCGCTTAATGTTTTCTCTGAGGATATAGGAGAGGTTTCGGTAAATGCTCACACTTACAGATATTTTCTTTTTCGGGAATAGAATTCATTTGATCTCAGTGTTATTTGTACTTTTCAGATGTTGCTGATTCTTTGTCACATCTTTTAGCGAATGATTTAACATTTACAACGTTCTATCTAAATATAAAATGATTTCTTCAAAAGTGTCTCTTCTTTTATTAAACTTAGAATTCACGTAGGTACCTAACATAAGGTTGTTTCATAACACGATGATGATGATCCGATAATTACTTCTATTATCCTTATCACAAAACAGTTGCACTTACTTAGTGCCAGCCTCTAAAATAATATCATAATAATTTAAGTAGTCTCTCTAAATAAAAAGACAAAATGTAGAAAAATGACCTAACTTGCGTCAAATTGTCATTGTTTTAATTTCCTTAAATTCAATCATTACTCATTGTATCCCCAAGAAAATCCGCAGTACAAATTACTGGGCCAGTTAATTTACTCGCCGGATAAATACAGGCTTTCGGTTAATTCGGAAATTATATGCTATTCATTAGCGAGTGTTCATTATACGCATTACAGCGCCAGAACATTTTCAATACTCGAAATGTTTATTTACAGGAGTTCGTTTTTCGTCAGGACTGGATTTAATGGACGCAAAGCTTAAGGGATAGAGTGCAGAAGTTATCAGAAACTAGAGTAATATTGAATACATTTTCTTTTAAGTAAAGGTAAGATTTATTCTCACCTATTGATATTTTTGTTGGAGATTTTATTTCGCGTTATATAAAATTTTGATTTTACCTGCATTGGTTTTTAATTTTGAATGTGTATGCGTAACCTTAAGCTAGCAATGGTACTAAGCTCTGTTAATTGCTCCAGTTTCGCAAAATATGTTGTAGAGTAAAGCTAGATTTTTAACAAAACTACAGGACACTGAAATAACGTTTTAAAATTTGACAATTAAGTGGGTCGTTGTAGACCCAGCACAAACCTCGCGTAATTCCAGCTTCAAAAATAAAAGAGCATCGCATCGCACTCGCTGCAAATGGTGCAAGCGACACGACCCCGGTCCCTTACACTAACAGGATTGCAGTAGCTTTAAATATGCAACATTAAATTTCACATAAAAGTTCCTGCAGAGAGTTTTGATGCTTTCGGGCACACTTTTCAAACATTTTGACATGAATTTTGCCGGCCTTTGAAATGTTGTTGAGTGTTCATTCCGTAGCGCATCAAAGTTATTTATGCCATTCGCATAGACGGAAAAACAAGCACTTTTAGTAACGTACGTCCTAGAATGAATAGGCACAATTTCATGTTTGTCAGCCATTTTACTGGGATATCGATAACTCAATTACAAAAAGAACCTATAAATTATTTCCGCGGCTATTACGAGAACGCGATTGGAAGCGGTTACTAGAATCGCTAACAGAATTAGAACGAACTATCAGGGTGAAATTGATTGAGAGTTTAGATTCAGGTTAATCGTTATTGTTATAAAAGTTGAATAAAAATATTTTTAGTAAAAAGGCAACTTGTTAAAAATAACTTTTCTTCAGAGAAATTTATTCTAACTTTCTCAGATATTATTAAGTGTTCGGTTCGTGAGACAATATGCATCATAAAAACACACAATAAATGCACGTAAAGAAAATGATCTATAAGTACCATACTAAAAATCTAACTAAACTACCTATCAAACGTCACTAAATGCAGTCGTTATTTTTAATTGAACTCGTAATTTTTAACGTAGAGATAAAAACATAATAAAATTTTACCATTTGAAGTAATGTCGAATGATCCTTAAGTAGCCTTTGAAGATGGAATGTTTTAAAAGCATAAAACTAAGCGTTGTTTAATGAAAACGGTCATTACATAAAGTACTGGTGAACACATTACTACTATTCCATCGATAAGTCAAGAAAAGTCGGCGACAAAGTATTAGGGCTGTGCTTTATTTTTAACTTGAGATTTAGGACCTGATTTTTTAATTAAGATTTTTAGCTTGAATGACGACCGTGATCATCTTCAAATCGAGTATAAACTTTTACTTATTAAATTATGCTTGAGTAGAAGATGAGCCGGCTCAAGCTGGAAATCTCAGTTCAGAAACCGTGGTGAGGTTTTTAAACCCTCAGTTTTGCTTATTGAGAAATCACAATTAAAATTTATTAATAGATTTATTTATGGTTGAGCACACCATATCCAGGAAAATACTAGTAGTTGAATGTACAGTACACACCCAATAATTGCAGTAAATTGCACAACATTGAAGACATTGAAAAGCCATGAACAAAAATGTACTAATAGTTACTTTACAAAACTTTATAAGAAACGTTTATCGAAACGGTAGTAAATGAAAATTTTGAATATTCTGTTTCTGTTACATAAAAAATTCAACAACCCTGATACACATTAGTCGGTACCTATCGACTAACTGACATGACTATTCGTTGAGTCATCACATTAACCTCACATTCGTAGTTACAGTAAGTACACAGATAAAAGTACCGTAACCGTTACTATCAGTGCTGAGTGCGTAATACCCCGGAATCCTTTTACAGGAATGAATCGAAAAAAGTAAGAAACTTTCTACGTAAAGCACCTTGGTTGGTATAGTCGGCATCAAAAGTAAATACTACTGGGAACCATTTGGGCTGATGCTTCTTATGTAATTGTAAGGTTACGTTACGTTTACGTCAGCCAAATGACGTTCACTGGACAAAGGCGTCCCCCAAGGAATTTCAATAAGTTCGGTCCTGCGCCGCCCGCATTCAGGCACTGCCGGCGACGTTCGCCAGGTCGTTGGTCCACCTAGTGGGGGGCCTGCACACACTATGTCTTCCGGCCCGTGGTCGCCGAGAACTTTTCTACCCCAACGACCATCAGCTCTGCGAACTACGTGTCCCACCAACTGCCAATTGATTTTAGCAATTCTGCGGGCTATGTCGGTCACTTTGGTTCTCCTGCGGATCTCCTCATTTCTGATTCGATCACGAAGGTTTCACGAAGAATTGTTATATTATTAAGCAATCATTACAACTACTATTTCGGATGGGATCGGATCGGAGTACCAAAAAAACATATTTTGGTAGGTCGACTGCTGGGGTGATGTAGTGGACGCAGATCTTCGTGAACTTGAAGCAGGTAGCTGGCGTTACATCGCACAAGATTTAAACAAATGGGTCACCATTTGATTAAATCACCAAGGAGTCACCTTTCGAAGGTCAAGACTCACTTTTGGTCGCTGAGCCATCGGAGTAAGCAAGTAAGTAAGTAAGGATCCTTTACCTTTCAATACTTAGCAATAAGTAAGATTGCGGTAAAATGCTTTAATACTGGTCAGAGACTTATAGTCTTACTGCAAATACCCAAAACGTTATCAACATTATTGTTACTGAGCTGCTTTTCAAAGAATGTTTCTTATTTATTTTATTCCGTTACAACGTGGATACAGCCTTTATAAAGTCGCCATAGGCATTTGACATGGCTCGTGAGGCCGGAACCTATTTTAATGGAACAATCATATTGATTTGAGCCNTTCGAGCCTTCAATATCCTAACCATGTCAAGGTGATTTCTTCACCACGATCACGATTCAATACAGGACCTCAGGGTGGTAAAATCTGTTCATAAAAATGCATCATCTGTAAAGTTTTGTATTGTTTATACATCAGAATAATATAGGCTATATGTATAACGATACTAGCTTTTGCCCGCGGCTTCATGTGCCTGAAATTTAGTTTGTCACAGATCGTCAAAAATGTTATTCAGGGTTTTAAACAATTATACTGTAAAGTTTCATCTAAATCCGCTCAGTAGTTTTTGCGTGAAAGAGTAACAAACATGTTAACATCCAGACATCCATAAAAACTTTCCCATTTATAATATTAAGTAGGATTGAGTTATTTAGCTTAACGATCATCATCATTAATTATCATTTTAGCCTCCCAATGATTTCCGGCCGGTTGGCAACAGCCTGTATCCAGCGCCTTCCTGTCGTCTCTTCACCTTGTGGGTGGACGTCCTACGCTTTTTCTTCTTAGTATCAATTAAGTTGGTCCTTCTGCGAAAATAGATGAAGAGAAAAGTTAGGAGTATAATTACTTAACAAATTCAAGTGAAGAGCAATGAGTGAATGCAAACAAGATATAAATACCGCCCTGATTACTCACTTCCCGTCTGTGGATGACTTCCAACGGACATCTCAATGCTCTTGATATATCGATGAGATTATCTACAAGTAATTCCTTTAAGGTTGGACGCAGACGGGATTTTTAAAAGTCACCTGCATTTTTTATATCAGTTTCAGCCCGATGGTTAATGAATTGAATACATTTCCTAACAATTGTTATAATGACTACATACCTAAATAGATATTTCGAAGCAAAATATCATCATCATCATCTCAGCCATAGGACGTCCACTGCTTAACATAGGCCTCCCCCAAAATATAGTACCTCATTTTATTTTACTTGAGTAAAATTATACCATGACAAGCCTGACAACTTAAGGACAATGTGCTTTCGACAATTAATAAATTAGATTTTTCTTTACATTGAAAGATGAGTCGGGATTTCCCGAATATTTTTATAGAATATACTAACCTATTGTACTCTCCTGATCATCGTCAAATTATCTTTATCAAAATGTAATTCCAACGGCACTAGTAGTGACCAATAAAAACAAAACACTATTAACCATTTGTCACCGGCCTAACCGCTTCTCCAAATGTTTATTCAGATGCGGACCATCGCAGTGTACAGACGACAGCAAATCAAGCTTCACACTGTGGCATCTTATTTCGACGTAATAGGTGTCATTTTGCAGCAAAAATGTATATTTACTTTTGCTGTACCTCGATTTAGTGGAAATTAAGAGGACGATATACCCGGGATGCTACAATAACAATGTGCGAGTAAAAATAATACGCGATGGAGACAACCCTAATGAGGGCTGATGTTGTTTTATGATTTCTAAAACGCGTCAGAGATGTTTTCGTTGACATGATCGTTATTAATGGGTGAAAATAATGAAAATTTATTTAAGCTTATTTAGAATTGAAGCTGGGTAATAGAAATTCTAAAATTAAGAAAAAAAGTAATTCAACTTTATCTCACATTTTTATACCCAGGTACCTACTTCCATCGAGTGACATTTTTATCAACAGTTCCCGGAAAAACAAAAATACGGAGTAAAACAAACGAAGAATTTCTTAATACATACGAGTCCCATCTTAAAATAATGATCCAAAAGTTGAATTGTTTTAAAAAGAAAAATAATACCAAACAAACTCTGTCTGCTTTGAAGCGGAATAGAATGAAAAAATAATTCTTACGTATCAATAAAAGGGGACCGAGCTGAAGTTTCTCGAAAACTCCCAAAGAATAACGATGATATCCATAACTCGTCGAGACGAAACAGACTAAACTAAACAAGAATAAAAAAAACCGGTCAAGCGTGTGTTGGGCTGATTCGGCGAAATCTGCATTTGAAAATGGGAAAAGATGGAATAATTGCTTTATTTTCATACACGTATACGCTGTAATTCGTTTTATTTCGCAGAAGACAGTAGTTGCTTATGAAATGGAAACCCCTCTTGGACCAATTAAATACAGTTTTGTATGCACCTTACTCATTGCACATTTGACTAGCTTTACTCAAGATTATACAATTGGCCTTTAATAAGGTTTCAGGAAGCTGTTGGCTTACATCAGCCGATATTGGAGTCAATAGAAGGCTTGTGCTCAGCAAGAAATAGATAAGTATGATTTTGGTGATTCAATGATGAATCTTTTGCTTCAAGATCAAGTTCTTCGACATAATAGTTGGGTTGGTACCTAACTTTTCCCTATTGTTTATTATTAAATTTGTGAAAGTAACGTAATAAATAAATACACTGGTTTTTACAATACATTTTGTTTTCTTTTCCTATCACTCATAGTAATGTGAAGATTTTTTTAAATTACTTACATTTTTCTATTATTTGTATTACTGAAGTACAGGAAACTTACAAAAGCTCTCAAGGTACGGAATATGAAAACTTTGACTCCCAGAAAGGTCAAGTCTCTTCAGCCATTTCAGTGTCACGGTACCCTAAAGAAGCAGTGTTTGTGAATCGAGTTCGGAGTTTATTTTCAAAGGGCCATAATCATCGAAGGCGAAGTTTATTACGCTCCACGAGGATCTTTAGATGTAAAATGTAAACACTGGAGGGAGTATGCGAAACGTAAACAAATTAACAAGGATACCTCCTTGTTTCACGTTAATTTCACAACTTCCTCCTGATTTTTATTAGCAAATTGTTTGCTGAATATCTTTATTGCGATAATATAATTATTTCCGTTAATGCAAAGAAAGACTGGTGGGTTGGATGGATTAAAGGCTTTTTACCAAAATCGTTGCTCTTATGGTCTTTGTTCATATGTTTTTTTTTTATTCTGTTCGGACCTACAGATTACTCATCTAATAAGTCTACAAATTTTTAGCCATTACTTACAGATCTTCACAATGACATTAACCTATATTGCGGTATATTTTTTTTTATAATACTGCACTTATAAAAGTAAGAATATACATAATTTTATTTATTTAAAATGATAGACAATAACGATAAAACTCAATTTAAACTTATTTGTTTACGACTGTAACTGGCAGCTAATAAAAAAGAAAAACAAAGATCATTCTGCATTGTAACGCTTCCCCCCCAAACTTTTGCAATGAAATCATCAGGCGGGGAACAAAAAGTATTAAAACAGAACATTTAACGTCTTCAGCCATGTGTCGCGTAATTTCTGGAGGCGTCAAAAGATATGCAGATGGATCTCGTTATTATTTTTAGCGTTCCACACTATAATTGGAAGGACGGGACGTTTGAATCAACGCGGAGATGCGTACTTCTTTAGATGTTATATCAAATACACTTTTCAGATCGCCTTTTGTGTCTTATTTTAGGTTTTTAGTAAATAAATACAAGTGTAACACAGACACTATGAAATAAAAGTCTAGATTTTCCAAAGTTTTTAGTTAATATTCCCTTAGAGGTTTATGCGAGTTGCTGATTAAAAATAGAAGATAATTTGAAAAGTTTGACATTGTAGTCCAACCTTTTAATTAATTAGAGCCTGTTAAATAAGTAGTACTTGACAAGCTCCTTCATAGATCTATCAGATAAGATGTAATCAAGAGTCAGCCTAAGTATTCAGTATTTTTTTACTTGCTTAGATACCGTTTTAAGAATAGTTGTTTTGGCGAAAGAGTCGTAAATGTGACAGTTTTTGAAAATAAATGTCCTGTACTGCACAACCTATAGATTGATATTACGAGTATAACAGTACTGATAATTCCATAAGGTACAGTTATGGTTATCTGAACGGCGACATGCTTTTGTTTTCTTTCTCTTTCTGAAAAAAAATACATACAAGTGACAATCTTCAAATACTGGCTGAGTTGCAATATCTTACTCTTTCACAAGCGTCAGAAATATGTCAAAATCCATACATTATTATTGTTACGAATAAAATAAGGTGGTGCAACTCAGCCTATGCAGCTTGACGTACTTACATCTACTTACATCAGCACATGTAGAGTTTACCATCATATGGGATAGTTTATGCCTTGGTCTTTGTCTACCAAATCAAACAAACGGAACCTTTACAAGTTCGTCACACTCGCACAGTTTTAGGGCGAATTTGTATTAAAGCGCTGACGTTTTTATGCTAAAATATGGAGATAAAGTCATTAGCAATTTTTACTTTAATGAGAAGATGTCGCCTGGCCCCGAATGGCGTCGACTCCGCTATGGTCAGCAAAATATTATCATATAAATTTCGTTATCTGACATCCAAATTATTCTTGGGGGGAATTTCTTTAAATTAAATACGCTCTGAAAATTTATATTCACCCTTTTTCGGTGACAAATGTTATTGTCAAGCGCCCACCTGACTTTCAAATGTTTGAGGAGTGAGCAAAGTATTTTATAAAACGTCTTTTTCAACTTAACGTAGCGTCCTTTGTGAATTTTCATAATTTTACTATTTAGCCATGATTTAACAGGACTACGGTACGTTTCAATACCAACCTGATAAGATTCGAGTCCGATCAGTTTAAAATTGCTCAAGTATTTTGTCCTATAACTCTATCAACCTTTTATTTACATAATAATATAAATTATTAATCCTTCAAGGCCCGCGAATCTAGACACAATAGATAATCAATTGTTATGACATTAATTAATGCTGTCTGGGACTCAAGCGGTTAGAGGATTGGTAATGGTTTTAGGTTAAAGTAGATTACCTAGTATGTATACAAAAAAAACACACATTGAATAAAACTTCTGAAAGACATCTCTGAATCCTTACTCAAAGAAATATGTGAATCTCAGCAACATAATTCGCCATTTATAAATCTTCATTTAATTTACATAACCTCTTCGTTTACACCCAGCGGCTCATTACCACATAAAAAGTTATTCATAAGATAACACCGACACACATAAATTAAGTTCACAGAGATTCTTCCATACGCATAAGGTACGTCCGCCGTACCTCATTTCCCTTATTATTAGGGTTCCATGGTGCGCTAGAAAAACGGCAACATTATTTGGACAGGTTGTAAAAAGAAAAAATATTCCTGTTATTTTCAAGTTAGCAGTAAGCATTTTGACGATACCAGCGTGTTTGCGGATTCGATGCTCGCGTAAGATGGAAAGCGATTTTTTATAAAAATTCATCATTTCAGTCACAGGACGTCCAGTGTCGACTGATAAACATAGGCCTCTCCCAATGATTTCCAGATTAAAAGTTTGGAAATAATTCGAAGTTCAAGCAACTCAGAAAAAGGGAAAAGAACGGAAAATTAGCTAAAGCAACGCATATTTCTAAAACATACACCTTAACACGTTTATATACTGAAACTTTGGTACATACCACTTCCATCACAAGCGGATCATAAAGAACACAAATCACGGATCCCGGTTTTCACTTGACGCTCCTTTGTTTTACACTTCGGAAGCACGTGGTGCAATAAATATTCACTTGGCTGCCCGTTTGTTTCCACCTCTTAGGCCTCATAAAATTAATGCCTCTTTATTAATATTTATTAATGTATAACCGTCTAGAACATTGTATAAAGCCACGCATGATAAAATGGTAAGTAAACTTTATGATGCAATAAACTGGTATTACACTCCGGCGTCGTATGAATTTCTACTCGTTTTGGTAGCGGCGTCTCGCTCGGTTGCTTATTGAAAATAGAGACGGAGTTCAGTTGTAAATTTTACAGTCGATTATGAGAGTTAATGGTATTACCAACTTGATCAACGTGTCGATCTTTTGAGCATTTCGTTGAGTAATGGAGGGATTAATTTTATATTTACTGGACAGTTAATTGACAAAGTACCTTTGAGTATGTGATTATGTGATTTCTTATCTGAGGTTAATTTAAATGATTGTGATGTATCAAATTTTAGTCAATATTAGAGCCGTACACCACGACTCGATAATAAAACAAAAACAACAAGTGATTTGACAAACTTAGGAAGAAAGAAAAATAATTTATTTGGTTCTCAGACACAGTTTATCAGACATTTAACAGAATTTATTGAACCAACATAGCACCTACTCAGCGTATGTCATGATCTACAGAACATCACTGGTAGTTCCGTAGGAATCATCTTGAAAAGAGCGTCACTAGTGACGTATTAACGGAGTAACTACCTCATCACCTCGTCCCATAAGGGTATGCCTTTGTGAGGAGTTGCAGAAAATCAAAATAAATAATTATGGTTACAGTAACTATAACGATCCAGGCAAGTAACCCGAACCAACCACAGATTAAAGTCCGAAACATGAAAGCCGTAACCTGGATTAGATTTTCACGAATCAAAAACAAATTTGTAATATGATAGAGCATCGTTATTCGTGGAAGTTTTGAAATTACTTTTCGGCGTTCACACTGAAGGAATTTAAGAGTTATGCCTTAGACTTTAAGGAGTGTTTTGGAGTTGTGAAGATTAAGTTATTTGTTCAGCGCTCATCCGGTTGGAAGATTGCTCTTTTGATATGATTAAAAGGGTGAAGACTGTTTTATGTGGCAATTAAGAGTTTTGACGCCTACAGTTCCTATTTCTACGTCTGCTAAGGTTAAAGGGCTTATAGTGGGGCATAAACCAGTGTATAACGACATTTAACAATTTAAACTTGGCCTGAAGCTCTTTGACTAATTGATTTATTATTAATAGAGTTAGTATTTACTCGCTTACTTTAATCAAATTATTTTAGAACTCTACGATATTTATATTCAAACCTACGCTTCTTTCAATACAATTGTTTTGTTAGCCAACTTAACTAGCACTAATAATAATCTACTAAAAGGGGATGTCAAATCAAGATACTTCTTTCTATCTTAAGCGTTTGTAACAAGAGTAAATTTTGAGACAAAACTATATGTATGGTCATATGTTATGTCCCTTTGTCACAACTTTTCTTGTTAATTAAGTTACTGTCACAGTAACTTTTACCCACAACAAAACAATTTTCAGCGTGAAAATAATAATGAAGTACTTAAACCATTTCGGCACAAAACTAAATTCTTTCCTAAGCCAGCGTGAATTAAAAAGTCAAATATACTTTATGAAGCTCTAACACGAAATAACTTATCAATATAATTGTTATATTACGTGACGTTCATTCGTTTGCTGTATACGACCCTAATAAATAATATAGATAAAAAGCGGGCCTCGTTATGTCAAGCTGTTTTGAACTCTATACCTTTAAAATAAAGCCGCTAGAAATGTAGAGGCATATTCACAGTAGCTGATTTATGGTCTTTACCAAAATTTTTGCAAAAAGTTGCGTCAACTTTTCCACTTCATATAACATAAACAAAATTAAATTATGATGCCGTGCATCGAAACTGGGTCTGATGGAAATTGGTTAAAAGTAAAAACGGGAACTTTTATCAGTATTTTTCAAATTAATAGGTATTTTTGAGAAGATAATGCGCTATTATTATGCCATGGAATGCTTTGTATGTTGGATGCATTGTTATTACAGACAACAGCACATCAAAGTTACATCAAAAATATACTGATGGCGTTGTCGACTTTACATTAAGCTGTAGACATAGTAGTCTCACTCACTCACATTCGTTAGTCGGAAAGCACTAAGGCTGGGTTGCACCATCTTCCTTTAACTTTGACAAACGTCAAAATTCAGTCAAACTCCATACAAAAACATCGGTTATTGTTTTAAGTTACTGTTATGAGGTGCCTAAGCGTTGACTACATTTTTGGTTCCAGTAGTTATTTTATTTTCTTCATCAATTATTATGCTTTATGAAAAACAAAGCCCATAAGTAAAAGGCTAACTTGGGAGAGCAAAAAGGTCTCACAATCCTCACATCCTCTAGCCACAAAGGACATCCTAATATGAAACCAGTAGGTAAGTTTGAATTGCGCATTGCCTTTTCTGTTTCGTCCAAGCCAGTATTTTGTTTTCGCGACAGCCGGAACCGGATATAGAGGGAGACAGAATAATAGCCGTCGGAAATGGTCAGACATGGTGGATTCTTACTTTTTTTCTCGTACTGGACATTGCTAACTCAATACATGGGTCTTCACTTCATACTATTTCATGTCTTATTTTCTAGTGAATAAAAGTTGTTTTTGGGTACAAAATTTTTACGAATAAGGACTTAATGCAGCTAAAATGCATACGCATGGCCAGGACGAGATGCCATCTCAAATTTTGAGATTTCCTTGTGTTTGTTGGATAAGTTTATAACGAAGCGAAGTATAGTTGTTGATATCAATTATTTGTTCAGACGAATTAAAAAACAATTCACTACAGTATACCTAATACTGGCCATCACGAAAGACTTCTTTTTTTTCTCGCCAACCAATTTCGTTGCTCTATTGTTTTTTCTCTCGCGCAAATCAAATAAGTACATAAATCTACAATATTATAAATGCGAAAGTAACTCTGTCTGTCTGTCTGTCTGTCTTGCTTTCACGCCTAAACCACTGAACCGATTTTTATGGAATTTGACATAGAGATAGTTTGAGTCCCGGGAAAGGACAGAGGATAGTTTTTATCCCGGTTTTTGAAACAGGGACGCGCGCGATAAAGTGTTTCTGTGACAGACAATATTCCACGCGGGCGAAGCCGCGGGTGGAAGCTGTGGAAAGCTAGTAATTTATAAACTCACATTTTATTCACATCAAAAATGATTCGTGGTGAATTCTGTCTATAAATTACACCCATGAACCCATCCAAAACGTTATCAAATTTACAAAAAATTAAAAAAACATTTTCACGATGTAATTTAACATCATCATAAATTACAGGTTACAAAGCTCCCCCAAAATAAACAATAATTATGATGAGAGCGATCACAATACAAAATTACACTGTCTATTAAAATCATTATCCGAAACAAGTTTGTAGAGGAGACTGAGGTGAGTTGTAACAGAGGAGAGTTGTGACATTGTCGATTTTTGGAAACCTATAACTATCGCAACAGTGCGTGTTTGTTAGCTCGAGATTTGAACTGAAAAACGCGTACTACGAGTATTACGAGCTCGCTAGTGGTTTAATAAGTTCTAAAAAATCGTCAATGTCACAATAATGTCGTTACATTCCCTATAATATGGTCGAGTGAAGCGATGGCTGGTTCACACGTCATGTCTGTGAACAGGCGCTGCCTTCGGGGACTGGTCAAGGAAAGATATACCTGACATAAAATATATGTATCAAAACGCAACAATTAACCTAGAAATTAGCACGGCACTAAAGAAATATATTCAAAACTGCCACACGGTCTCGTGCTAGATGGGCGTTTTAAAGGCCACCTTCTATCAACGGGAGCGCGTGGTAAGTAACTTGCTTCTGAATGTATGTAACTTCCTACTTTTTTAAATTTTTTATATTTTTAAACCGGCAGACAGTGGTGACTGAGTTTGTTGCGGCGCTTCTTCTCAGCACTTGCCAAATGTTTAACTCGAAGCGCTGGTAGGGCAAAAAAAGAATGAGACATGTATAGGCTCGTTAAGAGCATTTGACGATTTGCAAGAACTAATTTAATCAGTCTAAACAAATAAAGATAATTTTGATTTTTGATTTTTTGATTTTTGACAATCTCCTCTGTTACAACTCACCTCAGTCTCCCCTATGGGAACCGAGGGCGCCTCAACGTCTTAATATCGTATAAACTCAAACAATTTACAATACAAACAGTCAAACAAACTTAATTAGTTTACCCTTGAGAATATGTCGGGTTTACTATAAGGAAGTATTGATTGCCCAGAAAATTACAAAAGGAGTATTGATTTAATTGTTAGTAATATAATTTTTTTAAGATTTTTTGTCTGTTTTATTAAAGCTAGTAGCACTAAACTTATTTGTCAATTGAATTCAATGGAGAAAAAAATAGTGCGTAATTTATTTTGAATAAAATAATCATAAATAATTAAAAAACAAAGATAAATTATTAACCTGTGAACACTGTAATTGTATAAATCCTAGACCTTTATACGCCGGCAAACTTACATTGGTAGAGACTTATAATATAATATTAATTAACAAAATTAATTATGGAGAACAGATGACAAACTAAATAAACAAAGTCACGGGCGAACAACTAGCGAGGAATAATATTGATTGCCCCTTAAAATAATGGGTGCAAGTTTGAGCGAAACGCTTCATCGACGCGGCGAGGGCATTCCTCAACAAATACCCATTGGCCAATGTAAAAAGACCCGTCCTTCCTCCCGCTTTACGATGAGTTTAAATTAAACGCATTCGCTACGAAGCTAAAGACGCTTAAGTGCGTGAAAAATCTATGAAACATTTTAGTTCTTGAAAATAACCGCTAGAGCGCTCTACAATCTGTCATATCTGTAAATTTTTTAAGCAGTCGCTAGCGAGTACGTTTATAAACTCATGGTAAGCATACTGGAGCGAACCTCGTTGTATTGGCCGCAGTTATTCGAAGGGTCTCTTTACACTGGCCACGTTATAACCTATTTGTGTAAGGGCAGTCGTATATTATTGCAACTAATTATTACAATGTGTTCCGTGTGTATATTAGGATTTATTGGTAAGTTTAAGGAAAAGGGGCCGCTATAGAGTTTGAATAGTAATAATAGTTCTGTATTATTTAGCTTCAATATGGTTTTGTAATTTGACCGAAAGCATTATAACTTGCGAAAATTTTAACTATTTACTCCAGTGTACATTTTTACTAACTCTATTCCGCGGATTTATAACCGCACTGATTTTGTTGTTACTCGTAGTAAGTTTACAAGGATTGTCACAAGTTGTACGATTATTTAGAAAAACTCAAATAACTATGTTAATTAATTTATGTGCCGTAATGCTAACAATGACTTGATGCCCTTCGTTTAAACCTAAAGACGTCCATAGCTGGAGAAACGCCAGTCCCAAAGATACCCGGTCCTTCGCTGCCCACATCCAGGTTCTTCCCGTGACCTGCACCAGGTCATAGCTTCACCAAGTGGAAAGTCTGCCTGTACTAAACACGTTTTCTGATCCGTGGTCGCCATTTGAGATTTTTTCTGCCTCTACCTACTAAAATATATTTTATAAGAAGGGAAGGGTCTGGTGAAGGTCGCGGGAGGTGCCTGGATGCGGGCGGCCCAAGACCGATCTTTGTGGAAATCCTTGGGGGAGACCTTTGTCCAGCAGTGGACGTCTTTCGGCTGAAACGAACGAACGAACGAAGAAATGAAGGGAAAGCCGGCCTTGTATAAAATTCTTCTTCTTCTTTCTTTCTTTCTTTCTTCGAAGTATAAGAATAATTTTAAAGAAGACTTCTTGAGCCTACAATGTGCGTCGAGCCTTAACCGTGTAGCCAGGTCCGATATCGAAAATAACGTTGAAAAAACGATCAAAAAGCGAAAACGAGTAATATCCGGCGAAGTATTGTTCCCGTCCCGGACTAATCGAAATTAAGTGATCCATTACAAGATACCGGTTAAGTTTAACAAACGACAGTCATATTTATGGGAACGATATTTTTATGCGTCGTTAAGCGTGTACCTTTGTAGCCAAGTTTCCGTTGGTTTGAGCGAAATGCGATTTGGATTGTTTGTTTTTTGACGGTTAATGGTTTTGGTGAAGTGGATACGTTAATTTAAGTTTGTATTTAATAAAAGAATATGAAACAATGTAGATATAAAAATACCTTTTTTATTTAAAACCGTCATATATTATGTACCTTATGATGCAATTAGGTAGGTGTGATTTGAAGGAGCGCAGCGTTCTGTAGAGTCATTTTGCTGACTTTTTTTGAGTACCTCTTACTAATAATTAAAGTAAAAAGTTATTTCTGTAGTTTTTGTTGAATAACGTGCCTAGCTCAAGTCATATCCGCATGACAATGTAACGAGTCTTACATTGCATTGGTAAGATATTGCGATTTAATGGAAATAATAAATCGCTCAAAAAAATTGAGACAATTCTCAAACACAAAGTAAGTATGGAAAAGACGGCATTCTATTATTATTTTTTTATTAAAAAAAAGCTTTAGGTCATTTTTGTTGTAATAACAGTGCAATTTTATACACATAACTGTGCATTATACTCGTACACATCTAACACCGTCGTCTCTAGATATTTAAAAACCGATTAAATTTAAAATTGCCTCCAATAAATAACTACTCCCGTCCCCGTTGTTTCGGACTATTGCGTCATTAATTCCGTTAAAAATTTGGTGTCTCACAGGAGCAATTAAAATAACACACAACTTTTTGCCGCTGAACGGTAACCGCGAGAGTTTTTACGACTTAACCCTTAGTGTGTATAAATAGAACAGCAAAAACTTTAAAGGGGGTTAAAGGTTACGGTTTAAAATACGTAAAGTTAATTTAAGGTGAAATAAACTACCTATCTTTTTTATTTATTAGGCAGCCTAATTAACAGTACGACAAACGGGTTATTATAGATTTGCCACAGAGTCGATTCGTTACACTTTTAAGTTCCATACATTAAAAGTAAATTGTCTTAAATGATGCAGTATACGTCAATATTAAAAAATAATTTGCTACAAAATAATAAAAGTGTCAAATTTGTGGCAAAAATCAACAATAATCCTTACAAACTATCGCAAACAAGTCGCCAATTTATTTTTATTATTAAAAACTTTCGTTTAATACGATCACCTATCTATGCGCGTCTAAATAAAAAGTATTAAGTAGCACAGACATTTACGTAAAAAGTTTACTTAAATAAGTGTGTAGGTGTATTCTTTACCAAGTGAGTTGGTTTAAACAGTCCAGGCTATAATCCTAGTTCTAACTTACAAAAATCGCTTTGAAGTCGAACCAAATTAGTCAGGGTGATTTTGTTTCATTGATTTACAGCTGACACAGCTTGAAGTACAGCTTGTGTGCTTGCATTTAATCTTGATTTAGGAGGCGGGACTGTCTAAGAATGGCACGGTTTTTAAAACGCATGTGACTCGTCAATGTGTTAATGTTCTCGATTTAGAACATACGGCTATAAGCTCAAAATATTAAGAATTACATTTGTGTTAGTAATTATTTTACAAGAATGCACCTATAAACTTTTTATGTGAAAAAATACGACAGAAAGAAAACATATTTATGCCCTTTATCGAGATATTAATACTATAAAATTCAGTTACATAAAAATGCAAAAAGTTATCAATGTCACTTTTTATAAAACTAACTTAATTAATTTTGTCTTCAAACTTTTTAAGTAATGAATAAGTTTCAATACTTAGGCTGGGTTGCATCATCTTATTTTAACTTTGACAAACGTCAAAAATCTGTCAATAAAATAAAATAAAATAGTTACGGTCAAAGTTAGGTGGTGCAACTCAGCCTTAGTGTTTGAATCATCTTTCAACTTTGTTTCAATAAAAATAAAAACACTTTTCTTTTTAACATCCAAGCGCACTTACCCCATAATTCTTGAGAAAACATTACCAAGAAACTCGCAACTCTTATCTTCAAACTTTAATAGTCTCTAAACATTGATCGAATAGTTAACGAGATTAATAACTTCCCTTAAGTATCCGACCTAATAANGTAAAAAGTAATTTGTGTAGTTTTTGTGGAATAACATTCCTAGCTCAAGTCATAATCCGCATGACAATGCAACGAGTCTTACATTATTATTATAATACAAATTATCGCTGAAAGAAATTGATACAATTCTCAAACACAAAGTAGGCACGGAAAATATGGCAGACAGAGGTGTACTCTATGTCATCTTAATTGTAATAGGTGCTATTTTCCTTTAAAAACCACCGTGTTACACATGCGCATACACATCTAACACCGTCGACTCTAGATATTTAAAAACCGATTAAATTTAAAATTGCCTCCAATAAATAACTACTCCCGTCCCCGTTGTTTCGGACTATTGCGTCATTAATTCCGTTAAAAATTTGGGGTCTCACAGGAGCAATTAAAATAACACACAACTTTTTTGCCGCTGAACGGTAACCGCGAGAGTTTTTACGACTTAACCCTTAGTGTTCCCTAAACAGCAAGCAAAAACCTTAAAAGGGGGCAAAGGTTATGGTTTAAAATACGTTAAGTTAATTTAAGGTAATATAAAGTAACTTTTTCTCGTTTTTTATAAGGCAGCTCAATTTCCCTTTGTTTGACAATACGACAAACGGGTTATTATAGATTTGCCACAGATTCGATTCGTCACACTTTTCATATGTCCTTAATCCTTATATTGAAAGTTCTTTTGTAAGTTCCATACATTGAAAGTAAATTTTGTCATAAACATGATGAAGTAAAATGTCATTAATTCAAAATAATTACAAGTGTGACGTAGGTATTTACATTTTTTTTTTCGTGATTATTCGACTTTGTTGGACAATGTTTCTGTACTTTTTACGTACAAAGTTTACTTAGGTAAGTGAGTAAGTATATTAGGTATTTTACAGATTGAGCTGGCTAAATAGTCCAGGCTATAATCCTAGTTCTAACTTACAAAAATCGCTTTGAAGTCGAACCAAATTAGTCGGGGTGATTCTGTTTCATTGATTTACAGCTGACACAGCTTGAAGTACAGCTTGTTTGCTTGCATTTAATCTTGATTTAGGAGGCGGGACTGTCTAAGAATGGCACGGTTTTTAAAACGCATGTGACTCGTCAATGTGTTAATGTTCTCGATTTAGAACATACGGCTTTAAGCTCAAAATATTAAGAATTACATTTGTGTTAGTAATTATTTTACAAGAATGCACCTATAAACTTTTTATGCGAAAAAATACGACAGAAAGAAAAAATATTTTTATGCGATATACTTTATATTCAGTCATACTTTTTTATGCAAAAATGTTATCAATGAAATTATAATGACACTTTTTATAAAACTCAATTCATTTTGTCTTCTAACTTTTAAAGTACCTAATGAAAAAGTTTCAATACTTAGGCTGGGTTGCACTATCTTACTATAACTTTAACAAACGTCAAAAATCTGTCAAACTGCATACAAAAAACACCGGTTTTCGTTATAGTTACGGTCAAAGTTAGGTGGAGCAACTCAGCTGCTTGAATCATCTTTCAACTTTGTATCAATAAAAATAAAAACACTTTTCGTGCAACTTTTTCTTTTAACATCCGAGCGCACTTACCCCATAATTCTTGAGAAAACATTACCAACAAACTCGCAACTCTTATCTTATCTTCAAACTTTAATAGTCTCTAAACATTGATCGAATAGTTAACGAGATTAATAACTTCCCTTAAGTATCCAACCTAATAAGAAACTTCTCAAAAATCGGAAAGATATTTTAATTAGGATAAAAATACTTGAGACAAACCGCGGCGGAGGCTAAAGTTGTAAATTACGAGCGCGATGAGCTTTAAGATAATTATCAACCTTTTTGGAGTTAAATTTATAGTTTGAAGAGTGGACCCAATGAAGTGCTACCGTTTTATTTATCTGCCAATAAAACTGATTGACGTTAAATCGCTAGGGTTAACGACTGAAACGTGGTTAACGCGGAAGTTTGGAGCGGTAGCGGAGAGGTTAATAGATAGTGATGTTGCTAAAGAAAACTTTATTAATTACTTTTAATAATAGATATTCTCAGTAACTTTAATTATTCTAAATTCTATAATAACTTAAAGTTTGAATGGCAAGCTGATTTTGAAAGCCAATGTGGGTTATTAAAGCCAATGTGGATCAATGTGTACCATCAGGTGATCCGTCTGCTCGTTTGCCTCCTATCACATAAAAAAAAAAAAATTAAATTATCAAACTTAACTTTCAAGTTGCATCAGAACAAGACTCATTGATATCTAACATGAGACAGACGCATACAATTGTTGCTTTAGCACAAGCTTAATATGTGAAATCTACACATCAATAGTTGTTGCAATTCATGAAGGCGAGTGAGCTTTACATGTTTGGTGGCTCGCTACTGTTCGTTTTTCGAAAGTTTTGATAGACATTAACACATTCAAGTAAAGCTTAGGTACTCGCCTTCGTGAGTTGTACGACCTATACATTCAGTTATCAAAACTTTTACTTGCAGGTATTTTTTATTTTTTTTAGAAGGAGGGTTACAGTTTTTCGTTTATTTTTCCCTCATAATTTTATACCACAGCCCAAACCGCATCACTACGCAACCAGTGTTGACACTTACAAAAACATTGTCGTCGCCACTGGCGCCTCTGCGATCTAACACAACACCGACAGGAAACTACGAGGACGAACATAAATTATAATGCGCGTAAATACTTACCATACACGACTTTATAACCCACTAACGTTTGGTATTTGTTTGATGGAGGCTAAGGGTTATTTCTGTTGTGTTTAATTAAACTAGTAATTACTAGTTTAAAAATATTTTAAACACTATGTCAAAAATTACAAATATATTACTTCAAAACTATTATTTTTACGATAGTCGGTAAAGACCGAGGTGATTTGTAACATTGTCGATTTTTGTAAACCATACATTATGTAACTCATACAAAAATGACGCGTTCAGTCTTGAACTAAAAAAATCGTACTGTTACGAGCTCTCTAGTAATTAATTAGTCCAAAAAAATCGCCAATGTCACAACTCTCCTCTGTTACAAATCACCTCGTACTCCCCTATCTAGGCAGTTTTTTAACATGTTAAAACATCAAGCTTTGAGGGGTTAACATTTAAGACTTAACTAAGAAGACTTAACATGCAACGTCATGTCTGGGTATAAGATTCACCTACATCCCTTTGTATTATGTGCTTCAAAAATGTATGAGCCCATACAGCATCAAAGAGTTAACTTTGATACAAAGCTTATGGCTTTTTGATTATGATCTTCACTAAATATTGCACCAACCTTCTAAATAATATTTCTGAAAACATACATGTTTCACTACACAAATTATTTTCCAATATAACAAAAGTTTCATGATGATGATGTATGAAACCAAAAAGAAAATATTTCATGTGAAAAGTATTGAATACCTAGACATGCAAGAATTACAATGGCCCTTAAATACAATCAAATTCAGACGTCATTTCGAAGAAAAACCTACAGCAAAACTGCCCGCCCCCATGCAAAACGGTGCTATTAGTGAAACCGCCTTTTTACCTTATAGCTTAATCGCCCAACGAAAACAGTTTCAGGTGAAAATTACTGCCATAAAAACCGTGAATGATTAACCGACGTTCGTTTTCACATCATTAATAATAACACTTAGGCACGTTTATTAAACAGAAGGTAATTTATAAACAGTTAATACAAACGCGACAGTCTAGTATACAGGTGACCGTGAGGTATTTTTGAACCTTATGCCTTAGTGTTAAGAGTTACTTTGGTTGTTTTGTTGGCGCCGTATATCAAACTAATTGGCGTATGGACGGTCGGCCACAGTTTATGTCGAAGGACCGTATTAGAGCGAGCACGCTAACTTCAACTCTTTTGGTCCTTTTTGTTTGGTTAATAGAGATTAAATGGCGTGAATATTTTATTTTCGTGGAGTAAATGGTGACCTTTTGGTGGTAAAGGTGTGAGTTAGGCGTTAGATACACCTATGCACGGTCCACGGCTACAATGCGAAATGTAGACGTAGCTTAACTTTTAGTTTCAGATTAAATAAGTGAAAACGTTTACTAAACTTCCTAAATTCTTCTTCTTCTAAGTATAGTATAGTCAACTAGCTAGCTTCCTTTCATAGCGTCACCAATGTATTTTTCAAATGAGTATTGGATAATGAGTTTACATTTTCCATTACGGATGAAAATTTTAAATAGCATATTTTTTCTGTTATCTCACTGAGAATTTTATCAAACGACAATTTTATTTAATTTTCACTGCGGAAAAGTAGGCAGCTATTTTCACCTCTATCTTTATCTATTTTACTGAAGAACCATCTTACTTCCTAGTATTATATTTTCCTAATTGGCCTTTATTGACACTCCAACCACTGACGAGGCGTAAATAATAAACTCAGGTGAAAATATAGTAGTGATATTAAAACGACCGGTGACATTTGACTGTCAACGGCCTATTATGGCCGCCCGCGCGGTTATAAATGGCCGCTGAGCATGCAAGCACTCCTCGACTTGAACTGGCCTTGGTGGTTAACTTTTTGGGGATTTGGTTTTATTTGCTATTTGAAGTTTTCTTTGATACTGTAATAGAAGAGTTTTTCAAGGAATTGTTAAATTACACATTACATAAATTACCTATACTAAAATTATAACTATTGTAAGAATTACATTGATTCGCGAACTAAAGACTTAATATGTATGGGTATCACTGTATTTCAGGACGCGTATGTTACAATATTATTATGAGCTCTTAGTTATTATGAATATTATTTTACACTATTTTAACTAATAAACTTTAATATTTTTGTTCACTGCATAACTGGAGTATATCAATTTTAAACGAGGAGTACAACAGAACTCTACAAGGTTGCGCTAAAATTGATATACGTACGAACTATTCTATGAATGAGTTTACGATAATATTATTTGCATTAATTTCAAGATACAAATACAAATACAAATACAAATACAAATATTTTATTATGAAACACATGTTACATTGTCATTACAAATTAGCCTTATCCATTTAAGTTTTTAAAAACTTGTCCTAGGATAAAGCTGCTCTTCACAATGTTTAAAATTTCTAACATGAGTAGGTAACTAATAATTTTACGTTTAACAATTCCACGAAGCTCAGCAATATGTTATAAACAAATTTTTATAAAAATCTCTATGAATAAGAATGAAATAAGAAATTAACGCACTGCTTTTAATTAAGATCATAATTCACAAATCAATAGTTTTTCAGTTTCTATTAGTCCATCTGTTTCAACCAGTCGTAAATTTTTTTCTTAGCTTCATTACAGGACATGTTGTAGATAATGCAGTATTCTATTTATCCGGTTATATAGGGTTATCGATCTAGACTGAAATTGATTCCGTGACAAATTTGTGTGGATGTTTAAATTTGGAATAACATTGTATGGATTACGTTTTGCATTAATAATAGGATCAGGAGTTGTGTTTTTGTGAGTTTTTAAGACACATAGAAATATGTATAGCTGCCTTATGGTTAGCACGTTACAGTCTTCATAGATTTTTACGGTACTGTAAGTAGGTTTTACTAGTAATAAAACTTTCAAAATGCATCTTTGGGCGCGTTCAAGTTGGATCAGTTTGGTTTTATGAGTTCCACCCCAGATGAGAAGATGCGTTATAAACTCTCTTAACTCTTATCAGTTACTTAATATCACAATATTGAATTCAGTAACAAAACATTTCAGGCAATTAACTGACATTGAAACGGCAAGGCTAGTATATTTTAGCTATTTTCATAGTATAATGTCATACGGCATATTGTTGTGGGGCTCAGCCGCGGACATTGAAACTGTGTTTGTTCTGCAGAAGAGAGCAGTGCGGGCCATTTATAACCTTGGACCCCGATTTTCCTTGAAAGATTTTTTTAAGGAAATTAACATAGTGACAGTAGCTTCACAGTTCATTTATGAAAACCTTTTATATGTCCGCAAAAATATAGAGCAATTCACGAAAAAGAGCGATTTGCATAACTTTAATACAAGAAACAAAAATAAACTTGCCGTTCCAAATTTCAGATTGCATAAGATTGGTAATTCATTTATGGGAAAATGTATTAAATTCTTTAATAAATTACCACAAACTGTTGTAGAACTACCCATTCATAAATTCAAAGCACATATTAAAAGTACCTTAATGAAAAAGGGCTACTATAAAGTCGATGATTATTTAAAAGATAAAAATGTTTGGGATACTTTACTGCCTAGCTCGCATAAATATTTATAACTTTGTACATTTTAAAGCATGTAAACCTTTGAAAAAGAGGCTGACAATAGTGACTGAGTTTCTTGCGCTGCTTCTTCTCAGCACTGGCCCATTTATTGTCCTGAAGCAGTGGTAGGGTTAATACTGGGACATGTAAAAGTGCTTTTTTTAAGCCTATTTACAGAAATAAATGAGTTTTATGAGTTTTTTTATGAGTTTTTTTTCAACATAATATTTCATAATTTTCAATTTCCCTTCCTAAAAATTGGGGTTGCCACCTAAATTGGCTCTTTCGAAATTACGAGGTTAAAACTCACGACTTTCACAATTCAAAATATCAATTAATTGCTATATTGTAAACAGATTGTTTAATTAAGGAAACGAACTGAATAAGGAATGTTTAGCGCAACATCGAGACAAATTAATTTTAATGATATACGATTCGGCAGCAGTCGACAGAATTCTGTAGCTAAACTTTAATTTTCTAGTCCATTAAATTGCTATTATTTATGGGAATCTAAAGGGGCACATTGCAATTTAATGAAGTTTAAGAGATATTAATATTCATGGTTTGAGTTGTTTGTACTGAGTTGTCAAGTACGCATTTACTTGATTCGGAAAGTTGTCGAAATGAAGCGAGCGTTATTTAATTTCAAAACATGAATGGAGTTGAGTAATTGGTTCAAACATTGTAAAGACATTATATTTCTCGGTAATAAAGTTATCAGTGTTATCTGATACCTATAATAATATAATTAGAATAAGTATTTCGTGGAACTTTATATTAGTAATTGAATGAAATATACCTTATTATTATGTATTTTCAAACAAAATATTGAAATTCTGAAATGTTATTTATATTTCATATTATTAATTAATTCAGGTCACCCAAAGAGCGATGGAGCGTGCTATGCTCGGAGTTTCCCTGCGTGATCCAGCGCTGNGAATAAGAAATGAGGTGATCCATAGGAGAACTAGAGTGACTGACATAGCTCGGAGAGCTGATGGCCGCTGGGGCAGGAAAGTTCTTGAGTGGCGACCACGAACCGGAAGACGTAGCGTGGGCAGGCCTCCCACTAGGTGGACCGACGATCTGGTGAAGGTCGCGGACGGTGCCTGGATGCGAGCGGCACAGGACCGGTCTTTGTGGAAATCCTATGGGGAGGCCTTCTTTGTCCAGCAGTGGTCGTCTTTCGGCTGAAACGAACGAACGAACGAATTAATTCAGGCAAAATGCTTTGATCAATTAAAAAGTATTTCAAAAGAAAAATGCAAGAAAATAGTGACTATTCGTGACTTATTCTACAATAATACTAATTCCATTTTGATAAAAGCATAGTAATACATAGTATTATCATATTTTTTTCTTCTGAGTTTAATGCAAAGTTAAGTTAACCCTTCTGTGTCAGACATTCTTAAGCATTTATTTATTTCATTTTTATTTAGAAACAATAATGGAGTAACTCATGTGTGAAAAATACCTAACAATTTCTCTACGAGTACACGTTGCATGAATCAAACGTAAACTCGTATATTTATGTTACAAAACTGCATTTCCAACGAGAAGAATTCCTAAAGTGTCCAATCCCCAGTGAATATTTTTTTATTCTCAAGGCATCCTCTCAAAGCTTTTAGTGTAATGGTTTATAAATCATAAATTAGAAGAAGGCACGTGTCTGTTTTGTGTTACGAGGTATGAATATAATTTTAATGAGGTATTTGTATGCGAAAATGTTTTATTAAAATGCTATAACACTAAAAAGGTAGACGATTCCGTAAAACATTAAGTGTGATCAGCATTGAAATGACACTATGATTATTTCTTATTTGATTTTCTAACTTTTATTTTAAAAAGGGTTAGTAGTATTTTCGCACGATTTTCCTTCGCACGAATGTGCGAAACATTTGTATTAAAAGTATTAAAATCGAGTGCGAATCGACTCTTTTTAGAACTAGTAGTAAGCGATTACTAGTTCTCAAAGGGGTCGATTTGCATCCATTTTTAATACTTTTGATAAATCCGGGTGAAACGCCTACTAAAAAAAAAATATTATTGAAAGGGGACGTTTCGCACAATCGTGCGAAGGAAAATCGTGCGAAACTACTACTAACCCTTTAAAAAATGCTGAATTCTTGATCGTTACATGAACGAGAGATAAAATGTCATTGATTTATAACAGTGTGATTGGATGAGTGATTAGTGAAATAAGTTGGTGATTGACCGAAAGGAACTTTTAGAAATGTACCTTTTGTTCAAAAAATTTTTATCAAATGTTGATTATACTGAGATATGAATAAGGTCATGTAAAATTGTACATCAAATTAACAACGTAAATGTTTATTTTCACATTTTTAATTGCACGTTTTCTCATTTCGGTTTCGTGTTTAGAGAGATAATAAAACATGAAATTAATGCAATATGTTTGCTTAGGTTAATAAGGACGAAAAGGGTTAAATCTGAAGGGCTTTCAGAGAGCTTTGATAACGTTTGTAATGAAGTAAAAAATGGGATGGTGAAGGGGTTAATAATGTTTATGTGTAATTATACCACTTTTAATGAGTAATTACAAGCTGTGTTCGTATCGTGTATCGTAATAGTAGTACCATTATGAAAAATACTAAGCAAGTCCGAAAAGACGATAAAAAAAGCCGTTAAAACAATGAATTTCTTACTTGCCAGAATAATTAATTTAAGCAACGAGAGAAAAGCTTTGAAATGAAAAAATGGTCGTAACCTGTTTATTTAATTTTACACAGAAGTGTTTATAAAATTCTTTATTTTATTAAGTTACCCTTTTCTTCGAAACCTCTTTGATCTGCCTATGCAACCCTAAATCGGAGGCTTTGATTCGCATCTTTATAACTAAATAAAATATAAAAGGGCAATGCCCCGGAGCCAGCAGGTGTAGGGAGCTAAGCACATAAAGGAAGAAAGCTTAAAAAAGGTTAAAATAAAGTCAGAGTTTCGGATAGCAAAGTAATGTAACGCGGAGTTTTGATTCAGCTTCTACAAATTAAGTTATGAGGGAAAAGCGGGTAATGGATTTGAAATATATTTTTGGGTAAATTGAGGCAAAAAGTAATAGTGAAAAGAGAGAGAGAGGGAATTCAAAAGTAACTTTTCATTAATAAAGATTTACTCCCGAGCTATTTTTATACAACTCTGGAGTGAAGGCCGCGTACCGGAAAACGCAGAGTGGGACGTTCACCCACAAGGTGGACCGATGACACCATAAAGGTAGCAGGAAGGCGCTGAACGCAGACCGCTACCAACAGGGCAATATGGAAAGCATTGGGGGAGGCCTATGTTCAGCTGTGGACGTCCTATGACTGAAATGATGATGAATGATGAAATGAATTTATGTATGTAATAGATTATGGTGAATGTTTTCAATGCGCTTATGACTTGCACCACCCAAAAGTTTCGAAAGGCATAAAACACAGTATCGCGACGACTGTTGTGTGCGGCGCCTTCGGGCTATTGAAAATTAAAATGGCTCTAAATTTTTATCCGCAAATTCACGGTAGGCCTCACCCGGCTTTTGTTGTTGTTAAAAAACTCTTGAAACCCCCGAGATTGTTTTTGTCACAATAAAATATTGAGGGATTGGCTGTTTCCGTTACTGACATTGTTCGTGCGTATGTTTGACTTTGTGCTCTGTTTTTTTGTAATTTTATACAATTTGGCTATTGCACAATGTTGATGCATTGTGTTTTATTAAATGAAATATTTTTTTTACGAAATATTTTCAGTTATATAGTGAATGATACAAGACTAGACAATTCCACTCTACACGACAAATCAGCTTCAAAAATAATAAATTTGTTTTCTTTTATCAATGTAACATGTTATCAATATACCTACTCGTAGATCAAACAATAAATAAGCAACATTTTACATTTACGTTTTGACACAAAAGATGCGCGGTATCTATTATTATTTTATTAACTGTATTATTTTAACGCGCAACGGTACAATCGTATGACACTATTATTTTGGCAGCCTTATTGGCAGCCAACACACCATAAAAGCACCTTTTGAAATGGGTAATCATATTGTGTAAATCAGCAGCTAATTTTCGCCGATTGTTTATAAATCTCTCAACCAATCGCTACAATAGGATGTACAGTCAGCATCAAATAGTTCGTGACACCTAAAGTAGCCATAAAGTCCGCAACACGTCTTTGTTACAATTGGAATAAGGTTGGTTGTGTTGTAAACTTTTTGGTCATTTTGGATATGACTATTTGACGCCGACTGTACCAAATAAAATTATGCGCCGGCCGAACAGTGTAATTAAAAGCTATGTTACAATTTAATCGTGGATTAATTATTGCGAACAGGGCTCGTATTTATCGAATTTATGCCAATTTCGTTTCGTAATAGAACTATTGTGCTTTTAATTTTCAACCGCAGTGTAAAAATTACATTTTGTGGTTATCAGCATTCAAAATTAGGACTCCTAAAATAGAATACATTAATTTAAGATTTAAACTTTCGCGTTCCATTTCAATTAAGATGAAGATAATAGAAGTTTTTGTTATTAGAAAGTTTTATTGAACTTTTACAATAAGTGGTGGTACCAATATTATTATGAAATAAGCGTCGTTTTTACTGATATAAACACAGGCAGCTTCAGTGAAAAAAATAATAACTTTTTCATAAGTTACTCTTTATTCATCCCAACTCATTTCACCCTTTCTTTGATCTCACGTGGATATTGTGCGCACGCACAATCCGGCCCGTATCGTAATAAATAACATCGCATTGTTGATTACGTATGTACCATCTACATACCTACTAATAACGATACATGTTTATTCACGTTAATATTTCCACCTTTAGTGATGGGCTTTGAGTATCGATTTTTTTGGAGCGAGTATGGATAGATTTTTCCACTTTAGGCGCAACACACGGTTCACATTTTAGCAGAATGGATTCGCAAAACTTACACAAGATGCTAACGTTGGTAAAATATTTCATCATATAAATTTTAATATATTGTAACAAAACACAAATCGCTGATAATAACTTATTATAATTAGTATGGAATGAAAAAAACCCGTAACAAAATACCTTATTTCCATTCCCTAAATGATTTAGTTTTATTTTGTAAATGCCTTTCCTTTTTATTATTTGAATAATATAAAATGAACTCATATCGACGCTTTATCGACTCGACTATCGATACAAATTAAAAGGCATCTCTACACGTATTTCCAAGCAGCAAAGGTTCTTTTTGTAGTCAGTCAAGAGCGCAGGTTTTCCGTTGTTACTTATTGCTATGGATATCCCTTTGTAGCCAGGATCAAACGTCGTATCTTATTCACAAAAGATTTGTCGATGTATAATGATTCTACGGTAAAGAGTGCAACTTTAAAATGATAACGAGGAAGTGTTTAAATTCTTCCTCTAAATATGCTATGGCTAAATCAGACCCAATCAACAATCGAATCCATGGCTTATCGTGCGGCTTGAAGCAAGTTTTTTGAATGTGGTTGATTTCAAAGTTAGAGAAAAATCACTTGACGAAGAGATTGTAGAACATGATGTGTTAACGATACACTTCTTAGGCTAAGTTGCACCACCTAACTGTGACCGTAACTTTAACGATAACCGGTGTTTTTTGTATGGTGTTCGACAGATTTTTGACGTTTGTCAAAGTTAAAGTAATATGGTGCAACCCAGCCTTAGTTGAGAGAATCCTACTGTGTACAATCTATGGTACTTTTTGTTTTTTAAAACAAGTAGGACCAACACTATTTTTGCAGTTATCTGTAAATACCTACTAAAAAGTTTTTAATGTAAAAGGTAGCATTGTCAATCAATAAGACGCGACTTTACAAACGACAGTACACGTCACTTCAACTGCGTTCCTTCGCACCTTCGGAAGCGTTGCAAAATATAGGGGTGAAAAAGGTCTAACGAAATTTGCATGCCAGTACCTATAAATTAAACAAGGCTAATATGTTAAGCCTTGTTCCCCTGCTTTGGCAGTTAGAGCCCCCTAATAAGAAGGGACGGTAGAAATAAACGTCGAATTACACGGACTCGTTAATAATGGAGACTGCATTGATTGGGACACATGCAAATGAGTATCTAATTTAAGAGAGCAAAATTAAATTTCAGAAAATACTACGAATGTTCTAATTTCAGTTCAATTGGTTGAAGAGTTTATTCTGAGAACTTAAATTATATGTTTAAAGTAAATTAAAGTCTGTTTTAATTATTAATAATACTTAATTGATAATGTTGTTTTTTGAAATAAGTCTGGTTTTATTTAGTTAATTTTATTATGAAACATCAAAAATCTAGTATCTGCCGTTGACTTCACTGAAAATTCAAAAGTTTTAGTTAAAACCAGTTTATTTTTTATAATAAATATTTATCTGAAAAATGTTTCGTTGTAGTTTGTAATGTAAAATTATTTAAAAACAGGCATTGGTCTTTTACATACCAAATATTGTAAAAGCAAAATTTAGCAAAAACATTAACGCTGACTTGCACTACCTAACTTTAACAATAACTATGACGACAACCGGTGATTTTTGTAAGGACAGGTTTTTGACGTTTGTCAAAGTTAAAATAAGATGGTGCTACCCAGCCTTATAGTAGGTATACTTGGCACGAATATTATTGAATACACCCCTAATGTACAGACGACGGCACATTAAGCAAAATAGTTGCATCTTATCTCGTTGTAATACAGGCTATTTTGCAACAAAAATGTAAAGCTTGATGTGCTGTTCACTGTACGTATCATGCGCGATAAGACGTTAATCTAACGCGATGGAACTCTCTCATTAATTTGGTAGCGAATTCATTACGGTTACTTAAGGCGTCATCACACGATGTACGGATTATGAACGCAGTATGCCACGAATACGTGATGAGGGAATATTGCACATTAAGTGTATGATCACCCTTAAAACTACTTGTTTTTTTTGGTTTCTTTGTTTTAAAAATGATAAAGTAATGTGACTTCCCAGTTTTTTTATCCACAACAGGAAAGCTCTTGGCTCATTTTAAAACCACCAGAAAGAAAGTAATAATAAAGCTGAAAGTGGAAGCGAGCCTCACCTGGAATCCTCAACCACAGAGGAACTGGCAGTCACTTTACTTCCAACAGCTTCAACTGCTGTTAAATCTTTGTTTTTATGAAGACTTGATAAGATGGTGGTAGAAAGCCTGGCTGACTTAGAATAAGCTCTACCACTAACCAACCCGAGTAGTAAATTTAGCCTTACTTGGAAATCGACACCAAGACCTCTGGAATCCCAAAACGACATAACTCGCAGTATCACCAAGATCAATCTACCATCAGTTTATGGGCTGTTTTAAGATCTTATAAATTCCGCCAACTAGCGATTGCCATAATTAAACATTAACGCTAGATGATCACTGAGCTACTTCATTTGTTACACGTTGACAAGTTAAGCCATCAGGGTGGATCCGCGGGTAGTCAGTATTCATAAGACACACCACCTTACAGCGTTCATTATACCCACGAAACATAGGCATAATAAACTCACCGAACCGGCAAATATTGGTCTAGACGTAAATGACGCAATTTGTAGCCGTTTAAATTTTTATGACACGAAACAAATTATCTGTCTGGTTTTAGGTTTTAGTGTACCTAAGTTTTAATAGTAAAATTATACGTTATGTATTACTTAGCCATTCGCGTTTTAATGACATTTATGGAATTAATCAAAAAGGTCCTCAGCTCAGCAGTGGTTACAACCGAAGAAAAATGAGATTCTTGATTTACAGAGACCAATAAAATCGTGATAAAAACTATTGTATATTTTCCCTGGATCATATCTACTTCTTCTTTTATCTCTAATATCGAAATCCGTTCCTCTCCACGAAAGAGCTACAAACATCCGTTCAGGATAAACAACTTTAGTATCTGATAATGAACAAAAAACTACATTTAATTATGGAAAACCATCTTGGTTATTCTTTATTTATTTATTTTTCCCCGCCCTATCTAACCGTTCAAGCCCCCCGGTATTACTTTGCACTTGTCTATTCGCGGGTGTGCGCGCGTGAATTTCGTCACATGGTGTTTTGGGCCTCGTTGATGCAATTTTGATTACCTCGTCAGGCTTGCACTTGATTAGCTCTGGTATTTAGGTACATGGATAATACATTAAATGTGATGAAAATTCTGTTTAATTACAGTTTTCAAATTGCTTTTTAAAGATTCTTGAGACAACGTCTGTACAAACCTAAGATAGAACGTCTACCCGATCAAACTAGAGACTTAAGTGGATCAATATTATTTTTAGAAAATGCTTCATTGATTATAAATCTATACTAATATTATAAATGCGAAAGTAACTCTGTCTGTCTGTCTTGCTTTCACGCCTAAACCACTTAACCGATTTTGATGAAATTTGGCATAGAGATAGTTTGAGTCCCGGGAAATGACATAGGATAGTTTTTATCCCGGTTTTTGAAACAGGGACGCGCGCGAAAAAGTTTTTCTGTGACAGACAAAATTCCACGCGGGCGAAGCCGCGGGCGGAATGCTAGTGAAAAATAAAACCTTGAATGCTTATTTTCCAAATTTAATGTTTGAACCCACTTATAAAAGCGAAGTAAATCACTTTACACAACGTCTAGTTCTCACATTCATAAAACGGTAAGCACCTAAGTTCTACCTAGTATTATCCTTGGAAATCTACTCGGAATGATTAAAGCTAATATGAATAGACGTTCACACTAAAACACTCTACTAACACTAACGCAATTGCCCCAAGAAAAACAACTCCTATTTTTTCCACGTAAGCAAATACTATGCGAATCTCGGCGTTTCTCATATCGTATTCATTAGATTTCATTTGTCAGCTCCCCGTTTCTTTGATGAATAATTCACGGTAGAAGCAATTTGTTTACACTAGTCACCCGCAAACCATCTCGACTGGAGCTGTAAGTGCTGTAACTCATGTATTATGGACGTGTGGTAAATGACCAGTGCAGTTTCTGGTGAGATTTCATGGCGTTATTGTTTTGTTTTATGATTCGGGCGGTGTGAGAATCGCGCGTCATTTGTTTATTTGCGCGTGACTNAGTATTAAGGTACGGATAATACATTAACTGAGATGAAAATTGTGTTTAATTACAGTTTTCAAATTGCTTTTTAAAGATTCTTGAGACAACGTCTCTACAAACCTAGGATAGGACGTCTACCTGATCAAAGCAGAGTCATAAGTAGATATATTTTTATATTAGAAAATGCTCCTTTTCAAAAAGGGACTATTTAAAAAAATAAAAAAATGCTTATTTTCTATAATTTATGGTTAAACAAACTTACCTTAAGTGAAGTTTGACCGTAATTATACGAGTCGCTGCATCCGAAGAGATTTTCATATTTACCAGGTAGTCCACTTCTCATTGTACTAGGCATCGAACATTTTAGAGCATACAATACAAAAAAGTACTTGTTGTGACTCGATATCCGGCGGTAGTGGGGCACGCTTACGTCACACCCCTCCAACCGTCGAGTCGTCATTCATTTCAGAGTATGATTTCGCTAAAGTTAAGTAAGGGTAAGTTAAGTGTAAACTNGCGTGACTGTAGGTTGATAAATAAATAATGCAGGTCAGTGACCCTTCGTGAGAGATCGGCAGTGTTTTTTTTATTCCGTAGCTTTGAACAAATCTATTTTGTCTGAAATTACCTACTACATATTTTTAAACAGAATAATTTATTCTTTGGAACTTTGTTATTATTAGTTAGGCATTAGCTTTACAAGAATAATATTTTAGGCAATGAAATTGCTTGTAATAAATATTTGTACTTCTTAGAACTAGGCTAAGTTACTCCAAATATTATTCTTTACTCAAACCCACCTAGGAAAAGTCTCAAGAGGCGTTGTTTTAGCTCTTAAGTAAAGGTTACAGACTAAAACAGACAAACAGACTATTCCCTTCATTTCCCAAGGCAATTTTCATCAAACAAGAACATAAATAGTGAACGTAGCGTGGGACGTCCACCTACAAGGTAGACCGATGACATTGTAAAGGTAGCTGGGAAGCGCTGGACGTAGGCCGCTACCAATCGATCAACGTGGAAAGCATTAGGGGAGGCCTATGTTCGGCAGTGGACGTCCTATGGCTGAAATGATGAAGAACATAAATAAATACATTTAACCCTTTACCTACGGGCCCTTGGAAACCAAAGTCGCCTCTCAATACGGGGTATTTTAACCTATAAAATTGTTTACTCCACTTAACATCAAGATATTTTAAAATTTATGAGACTTACGGCACTGAAATTTGGAATATTATATTCTGCAACTAATGTAGTTTCATAATCACAAGCGCATTTTACACTTAATTTGCAATTTTATTGTTTTTTTTTCGTAAACCGTGATTTAGTATTGGCTTTGCCAAAATTACAATAGATGCCACCCGTATTGAGAAGTGACTTTTGATTTGGCAACTATAGGTGCCTCCCGTAGGTAAGAGGTTAAATATTCGAATAAGGATTATAATAGTTTATGAAGAGCACACAGATCTACAAGTTAATTTACTATGACCTAGATTAATTAAATAATCTCAAAATGTGTAGGTATAAAAATCGATTTTAAGATACTGTAACGCTTAAAATTAATCAGATGATTTCCAGATTAGGTAATCGATTTGTAAAAGCCTGCATCGCCGTCCTGCTACCTTTATAAGGTCGTCTGTTCATCTAAAAAATAATGATAAAATGTATTTCCACAATATTGATCTTTACTCGATATGAAAACAATTATTTGATGATGGTATTTTTGATTCAATGTTCTTTTAGAGACCCTTCAAA
The DNA here is from genome assembly GCF_004193835.3 of Ostrinia furnacalis. Classification (NCBI taxonomy): domain Eukaryota; kingdom Metazoa; phylum Arthropoda; class Insecta; order Lepidoptera; family Crambidae; genus Ostrinia; species Ostrinia furnacalis. The sequence goes on from NW_021133896.1 coordinate 440,406, forward strand.
TCCTCCCCTCATTTGGCTTGTCCACGGCTTACGAGGCTCTAAACACCTCGTCTCACCTCAGATCAGAAACAAAGGTGAATTGAAGGATTCCTTCTTTGATTATAGAAAACTTTCCCGTAAACCCATGGATAACCTTGTTTGCTGCACAAAGGAATCCCGTCTGATGTTATTTCATTCTAAGGAATAAGATTCCCAAAAAAGTATTCTCCAACTTCACATGTTTCTTTTGATTTAATATTAAGATGCGGATCGTTTGTTTTGATATTATGATGTTGTTTATTGTTATGTGTAGAGTTATAATAGGTAATAGCTCATATGTTGTCCTGAAATGGTGGTAGGGCAAGGTACGAGTATTTGGTACCTGTTCAGTTCATGCGCCCTGGAAATGCCCTAAGTGTATCTACTGAATCAAAAACTTTGACTAATTGGACTCTCGAATTTAATGTCGTAACCCGTTGAACCAAATTATATTGACCTTTCATAGAGGAATAATTTGAACCTGGCAGAAATAAAGTAAGAGGGAGATAATTTTAATAACAATAAAAAAACTTGACTGAATAAAATTGGGCATAGTTTTTTAGATAATTTTCGAAGTTAGTATTAAAGTATACATGGGGTTATGAGCCCACAATATTGTATTATATTTAAGTACTCATAGGTATGTACTCGTTTCTATAACATACCAAAAGCCAACGTGCAAATGTACCGATTTGCACCGTAACAGAATTTGGGGGAATCTTCAAACAGAAGCATTGCAAGCGATCCTTTGGCTAGGAGAAGGCAAATTGAACTAAATAACATATCAAAGGACCGGGGCCCGAGCCTATCCTACTTTATCCTGAGATTTGTACAGTGAACAGCACATGAGACTACACATTTTTGTTCCAAAATAGTACCTATTCCAACTATATAAGAACACACTCTTTGCCTAGATTTTCCACCGTCTGTACTAACTCAATGTTTTTGAGGAAATTCGCCGCTCGCTCTTTGATTTCGTAAAAGATTACTGCTTTGAGAGTATCGGAGTAAATTAATTTTGATGACGCCATTAATTTTATAGGTTCAATACTAAATTGTATAAGGGTAAGGTTAAACTAGTTTATATTTTCAAAAGAAAATTAAAAGAAAAAGGATTAAAATTGATTTCTGCCAAACAATAGATAACATAAAATCAAACTTTTAACAAGCTAATCGAGTTTATTCATCAACCCTCATTCTTCCGTATATACCTATTTAAATAACGTTTCGTTTCTTATCTAAATCTTAAAAACCCATATTTTTGGAGTATCTAATCAAGTTTCTAGCATGTTAAATAAACAGGCAGGCAATAGTCAATTCCAACTAGGTAAGTAGTAAAGTTGTATATTTTTAAATAAAAATATTGTTTCGTAGTTGGTCAGAGTAGGTAAGTACAGTTGATACAAAAAGAATTAATTTCCATTGGCCATATTTTTGGCCATTCATACACGCCCTTACAAATTAAGGTTCCGGTATTTAATCTGTTTTGAGCCGGTCAATTATATAAATTCGAATTTGGAATGTCATAAAACTGAGCTCGCAATAATGAGCAGGCGGCGCGAGTGCATAAACTATGTCGCAGTTAATATTGGCGCGGAGTTATTGGACGTTTGGCTATTTGGCCATTTGGTCCGGCTAAGGGTAACGTCACACTAAAAGCCAGTGCAGGGTTTAACAACGACGTATATCGGCATTCGTCGTATCTCTCAGGTTATAAGGTGCCAAATTAATGGCTTCAGCACCACAGTGATCTAGTGATTAGACTCTCTTTTTACGAAGATTCTTGATTCTGGAAATTAAAGATTTCTCTAGTGATTTAATATTGTTTGTAGGCATAAAGTTAATTTGAGCTAAGTCAAACGATATTATACGGATAACCTAGATAACCTAGATATGGAGATCGGTCAAGTTATACAAATCAGAATTGTGGTGTATGCTCAGAAATTATTGCGGCACGCTAAGCGCACTTAGTATGACGTAGATGATCTATTGTACTAGTAAGTGTAACAGTGACATCAGTACAATGATAATCTGTTTTATTACGTGATTTACGCTTAATTATTTGTCAGATTGTGTAGGTAAGATACACTTAGGCTGAGTTGCACCACCTAACTTTGACCGTAACTTTGACGATGAACAGTGTTTTTGTATGGAGTTCGACAGATTTTTGACGTTTGTTAAAGTATAATGGTGCTACCCAGCCTTAGTAGTTGCAGTTAGACAAGCCTGAAAGTCGGATACGTCGGATGGATTTTCCTGAGTTACTGAGTTGCACCATCTTACTTTATCTTTAAAAAACGTCAGAAATCTGTCAAACTCCGTACAAAAAGCACATAAAACAAGGTGGTGCAACTCAGCCTTAGTGTCCAAGCGGTTAGATAAGAATATTGCGATCTTAAATAACTGTCTTATGTTAACAGTTACGATAGTCTAGTTTATTGGCTTATAAGAAAAGCTCCAAGTATCATCAGAATGTTTATCCGATGCTGTTGGTCTATCAGAACTTTTTGCAACGATTTGTAGAGTCTGTCACCAGGGTATGATACTCATAGTGTGGTGTGTACCTAAATAAACACTGGCCATTACATCCGTCTCGATGCAAATTTAATTTAACACCCGATAGGGTGCTAAGTCTCCTATTGGCGCGATGAACGACTTCCTACACAGTCCAAATTTCATGGTTTGATTAATTTGATTCAATCATAACTTTGACGCGTTACAGTATTTCAGCGGAATGAATTGTGTTAGTTAGATTCTAAAATAATCACTGAGTCTTTTGACTCACCGGCTCAGTTAAAAATTACTATTTCATTTTAAACGACACTCTGCTATTTTTTTTTTAGTAAACTAAAACTGAGGTAAAATGGTAAGTCATCAAGAAAGATGACAGTAAAACATCCTCCAGAACAACTTAATAAGTGTGCTTATTTTGATTGCATAGATTTAAATAATAGATACTAATTATTAATTTATTCTCTTTATTCCCTACCAAACGTCTAAAAATACCTTTATTAAAAAAAAATATTTTTCATTGTCACTTGTATATTTTTATTTAATTAAACACTGTATTTTGAACTGCTATGAAAATGTCGCAACTCCTAATGTGTCTTCATAAAACTAGAGAGTAACCTATGATAGTGTTAATATCCCGGGAAGCAAGACTTATAGGTCGTTTGCCGTTTCCAGGAAATAAATGGGATAGCCGACGCCGAGCGCGATCCTCATATCGCAGACATTATGCTCTTTATTATTAGTGCGAAATTAACTTTATGTTGTAAGTTTATGAATTTAAAATAAACGTTTTAATGTCTTATGATATTTCTGGTCTATATTATTCTTTCTTCATAAGTGCCATGAAAGGTACCCTAAGGCCCGGTTCACACCAAGGAAAAATGTTTTGAACAACCAATCATATTATTCAAAACATTTTTCGCTCTGCTCTACCTTGGTGGAAAACGAGCCTAAGCCCAATAAATGATTAGAATTTAAACAGGTAGTGATTTTAAAGAGTGTCACAACACAAAGCTGAAAGATAAATATGTATATATATTTATGACATTTTTATTGCTTCAAATCACAAAGTTGAAACAACAACAGGCATCGGCATGACTGATGACGTCATTGTCAGTATGGGATGAAAATCTATATGTTGGGGTTGATAGGATGACGCAAGCATTAAGTATAATTGAAATATGAAAGTGAAACTTCTGATAAATCTTGGAAAAATAATACTTAATGATGACGTACTAATTAAAAACCTACTAAGTTTTCCTAAAATATAACTTTACTTTTCAATGAAACTCAACACAGTAGCGTTTCAAATGTTATGTTAAAACTTCAGTCAAGTTATCCGGTTGACCGGCTAACTCGATCTGTATAATATTGAGTAAGTTTTAATTAAGGCCATGATTTCCCAAATTGTCGATATTTGACCGATTTTGTTTGCAGATAGTTTCTAAATGAAAAGATATTTTAGCAAACAAAAAATTGTAGGAGTAAGTTAATGTCTTTAACTAGGGCGACAACTTTTCCAAAACACGATATTGCATAAAAAAAAATCCCAAAGAAGTACTTCGACGGCTTTTTTGTNGTTTATAGGTTAAACACAAAATTGTATAAGGGTAAGGTTAAACTACTTAGTTAATATTTTCAAAAGAAAGTTAAGAGAAAAAAGGATTAAATTTGTTTTCTGCCAAACAATAACTCAACATAAAATCAAACTTTTAACAAGCTAATCGAGTAAATACGGTATAAATTAACGTTTCGTTTCTTTACTATTCTTATTTAAAGATAAAATCTCATATTTTTGGAGTATCTAATCAAGTTTCTAGCATGTTACATAAACAGACAGGCAATAGTGAATTTTTTCGTACCTACTTGGTCAGAGTGTAAGTACCTAGCAGTTGATATAAAAAGAGTTAATTTCCATTGGCCATATTTTCGGCCATTCATACACGCCCTTACAAATTAAGGTTCCGGTATTTAATCTGTTTTGAGCCGGTCAATTATATAAATTCGAATTTGGAATGTCATAAAACTGAGCTCGCAATAATGAGCAGGCGGCGCGAGTGCATAAACTATGTCGCAGTTAATATTGGCGCGGAGTTATTGGACGTTTGGCTATTTGGCCATTTGGTCCGGCTAAGGGTAACATCACACTGATAACCTGCTGTCCTGGAAAACGGCATTGAAGAATGGTTTGATTCACACTCTGTATCTCTCTCTCTCTCTCTCATTATGGTATAGGCAGACATTAAAAACTTTTTTGGTGAAAGATTCCTTTAGCGCGATACTATTGTAGCGTTTCAGTGGTCTAATGGTTAGAGAGTTCTGCTTTAAGAAGTTCCTTAAGTTTGTCGGTTTGGATTCGGTCGAAAGGTTTGGATCCCAGGTCATATAGAACATGACATGGTGGCTAAGATAGATTCTAGGGTTACGAGATAACCTATGACCCAGACTATTTACTGTTATGTTATAGATCGCGTTAAACAATTCATCAAATGGTGTATGCTTAGAAATTATTGTGGCACGCTTAGTTAGACGTAGGTCTGATCTATTGTACTTGTAAGTACAATGCCAACAGTATATACCACGATAATCTGTTTTATTACGTGTGCTTGTCAAGTTGTGTAGGTAATGTCTTTCTTATACTAATGCTTCTGTGCATTTGTGGTGTAGTATATTCAGTTAAAATGCCTAAAAGCATAATTTTATCTTAATTACCCAATGGGACGTCCACCTACAAGGTGGACCGACGACATCGTAAAGGTAGCAGGGAAGCGCTGGACGCAGGCCGCTACCAATCGATCAACATGGAAAGCATTGGGGGAGGCCTATGTTCAGCAGTGGACGTCCTATGGCTGAAATGATGATGATGATGACCCAATGAGTTAAGAAATACTTAGAAGTGGCCCAGTGGTCAGATGATTGCGGTTTTAAATTGCCTATTATTGACAGAAGACGGACTAATTTATTGTCTTATATGAAAAGCTCCTAGTTTCATTAGGTACGTTAATCCGATGCTGTTATTTCATCACAGCTACCTATATCAAACACCTACAGCCATTTATAAAGTCTGTCACCAGGTTATGATACTCATAGTGTGGTGTGTACCTAAATAAACACTGGCCATTACATCCGTCTCGATGCAAATTTAATTTAACACCCGATAGGGTGCTAAGTCTCCTATTGGTGCGATGAACGACTTCCTACACAGTCCAAATTTCAAGGTTTGATTATTTTGATTCAATCATAACTTTGACGCGTTACAGTATTTCAGCGAAATGAATTGCGTTTGTTAGTTAGATTTTGAAATAATCACTGAGTCTTTTGAATCACCGGCTTAGTTAAAAATTACAATTTCATTTTAAACATCTTCTGTTATAATGTTTTTTTGGTAAACTTAAATTGAGGTAAAATGGTAAGTAAGTCATCAAGAAAGATGACAGTAAAACAACCTCCAGAACATTAAAAACTTACTAAGTGTACTTATTTAGATTGCATAGATTTAAATAATAGATACTAATTAATTTGTTCTCTTTATTCTCTACCTACCAAACGTCTAAAAATACATGAAAAAACAAATATTTTTTATTGTCACTTGTATATTTTTATTTAATTAAACACTGTATTTTGAACTGCTATGAAAATGTCGCAACGCCTAATGTGTCTTCATAAAACTAGAGAGTAACCTATGATAGTGTTAATATCCCGGGAAGCAAGACTTATAGGTCGTTTGCCGTTTCCAGGAAATAAATGGGATAGCCGACGCCGAGCGCGATCCTCATATCGCAGACATTATGCTCTTTATTATTAGTGCGAAATTAACTTTATGTTGTAAGTTTATGAATTTAAAATAAACGTTTTAATGTCTTTTGATATGTGGCTACAAAATACCTCGTATCTCTGGTCTACATACATTATTGTTCTTTCTTAGTGCCCTGAAAAAGACTTAGGTACCCTAAGGCCCTGTTTACACCAAGGAAAAATGTTTTGAACAACCAATCAGATTATTCAAAACATTTTTCGCTCCGCTCTACCTTGATGTAAACCGGGCCTAAGCCCTATAAATGATTAGAATTTAAGAAGGTGGTGATTTTAAAGACTGTCAAAAAGCATAAAGATACTTAAATATTTATGTTGAAACAACAACAGGCATTGGCATGAATGATGACGTCATTGTCAGTGTGGGATGAAACTCAATACGTTGTGGTTGAGATGACGCGAGCATTATTATTTAAATATGAGGAGTGAAACTTCCTTGGCAAAATACCTAATACTTAATAATGACGTACTAATTGAAAGCCTATTAAGTTTTCCTAAAATATAACTTTACTTTTCAATGAAACTCAACACAGTAGCGTTTCAAATGTTATGTTAAAACTTCAGTCAAGTTATCCGGTTGACCGGCTAACTCGATCTGTATAATATTGAGTAAGTTTTAATTAAAAAGCCCTCGTCGCCGGAGTTGGTAATTAGCGAGATTGGGCAAAGCGCGGATCCGGACCGGTCGAAGGCGGTTAAATCTGCCGGTTGTCGTGCGTGGGAACTATTGGTTTTGTGCGATTGTGGAATCTCGCTGCGAAATTTTTTTACTCAGTTCAAAGGGTTCAATTATTTTTATCAGAATGGATCTATTTATAAAATGAGTAAGTCTGTGCAGGGTAAGATTGGGCTTTGATCATACACCCGTATAATTTTTATTTTGTAAGTGAATAAATTAGTTACATGAAATTAGTCAATACAGGCACATAATTCATTGCACTTAACCTATTTTTATTTAAAGAAGTTTGAAACGCCCCTAGTGAGGGTGTGTCCTTACACGAACCACCAGGCTAAGCGGCCAAATAAAAGTCATAATCATCATCATCAACATTAGTGTCATAGGACGTCTACTGCTGAACATATCCTTTCCCCAAAGATTACTAATTTTTTACCTAAGGAAGCTCTTGGCCTGCATCTCACCTGATATAAAGTGACGATCAGGCCCAAGGTGGAAGTGAGCTTCACCCGGAATCCTCAACCACGAGAAACTGGCTATCTTACCTCTAACTGCCGGAACAGCAATAGCCGCATGAAAACGGTCACTCTGCGTCTGTCCAAAAGTCTTCATACAATCTGGAAACAAACATGTAGGTACGTACCCATTATTATTATTACCCATATCATTCATTAAACATGATCCACTGCATTATTAAACACATCTCATTCTGCGTCTCGTCACCCTCCTCAAAACCCACTTATATGGCGTCATAATTACCACAAGTTACACAGTAAATATTCAACGAAATTGCGACAAGAAGTCGAGCTTGCTTGTTAATACAATATTAATTAATTAAGCTCATGCACGTAACTGGAGTGAGGGTAGCTAGTTAGATGGTCGCACCTACGGCGACAGTGTTTTGTTACGTTTTCTTGCTGAAACTGACCTGACGATGTTGAAAGAAAGCTAGTAAACGCAATTTAGTTTTTTCTTTCGTTAATTTAGGAAAATAATTGCCAGTATCAATGATAAGAGATTAACAGAAAAAAGTCTGTACAGTTAATAAGAAACTGCTAGCATTTAAACAGTGTAAAACGTTGGTAAAAAAATGAAGGGACCAGTTGCAGAAGTCCAAAAGCTAAGTCCAAAAGATAGGTCCAAAAACTGAACATAATTTTCATTGCTCTTAATAAAACTTGATATTATCTCTTGTAAGTGATAAGGCAAAAATATGTTACCTAATCTAAATAAGGAAGTTTTTAATCAAGTTGCACGCGATTAAAAAAAAATAAAGACCGAAAAGTGCACTAAGCCGCAAAAAATTACATTTTATTTATAAACTTATCAATGTTGTCCTTAAACTTAAAATTTAGGTAATATTGATCTTAGAGTCTAAACTGCCACTAATTCGAACAATAACTTAACTAATTAGTACCTTAAGCCAAGCACTAAATACCTCAACCACCTCCACGGGTCTACGCAACAGCACCCGGAGCATTTATTACCGGCGGCTAATATGCTCGGCACTAATGACTCGCGTTCAGTCGGTTCAGCGCTGACATTCTTCAGCGGTGGGTACAAGATGAAGTAAGATCTTCAGATTTGCTTGAGCGTACCTACTTCAGAGTACGTAAATAAATTTTTTTTTTTTTTCAATTTAAAATAATGAAATCTTCATTCGCAGAAATAATAAGTGATAAAAAATAAGAAATATTAATTACTGATTATTATTCGTTCACCGTAGGTGGTACTTACAACATGATAGTTTTTTTCAGGAAACGGTATTCTCAATAACTTAATAAAACGTGAAAATATTTCTTCTTTTAAGAGTATTAAAGACACAAAAATATGTATAACTGATTCAGATAATTATATTTACCCTATAACGTTTAATACTTACTGTAGAGTAAAATTATAGTTTCTATATAATTTTGTTGCGTTAAATGAAGCAATCCGAACCATTCAAATATCAGTGAACATTACGAATCTGAATTATGTATAATTGTATCTTTAGTTGCCAGTCATCCGTTACATTCGTACGAAGAAAGTAATCTGCGACTCGTAAACAATGATTACTTGTTTTAATGGTAGTTAAGCCATTACCATAACAAATAAACGTTCAGTAGGGCTAGTCTTTGTTGACTGGCGTTACAACCCTGTCGAGTTAACTGCGCAACTGGCAGCTGTGACGTCAGATCAATGCTCTGGTACGAGCTGAACGCGGGAAGGTATGCGGTTAAGTGGAAGTGGTGGAAGGGAGAATCTCAACTCAGCGAGGTAGTCTCGATCGAGTTGTAAGTATAGCATTTTAACTAATTTTCAACAACATAGAAAACTGAGACTGAAGGCATAGTGCTGAATATGGATTATGATCTCAAAGTCAAAAGTAAGCCTACACATAATAAAAAGAATATGTTATTACTAGCGGCCGACCGCGACTTCGTACGCGTGGATCCCTTTGATAAGATCACTATATCAGTCAGTCAGTTGATATTTGAGTGACCTTTGAGATATTGTATATTTAGATTAAAACAGATGAAATCGTGATTTTGAGCCCAATTAGGTTATTGTTGTGTGTAAAAACAAGAATGTTAAAAAAAGTCATTTGCAACCAAAGAATTTAAATCAAAAACTTCAAACTAATCATTCAAAGAAGATATTATTGAGTGGGAATGCACTATTCCATATTTTCGTTACACTCGCGAACATTCGCAAGCGGTCTTACTGTCTCTAACTACTGTACGATACTAGTTAAGTCATTATACCAAATAACTACACAGGTCAGTCGGTTCAATGCTCGTTATAGGCATCAGTAGGCTTGAAACAAAAAGAAAATGTTTTTCTTTTAAAGGTCTTTGGCTAATTAAAGAGTATGTCTTCTATAGAATGTTTTTCTTCTGAGCTTGTTAAAATAATTTCGTTTATATTTGATATTGAATAGGTTGATTAAATCAGAAACTTGTATTAAAATAGAAAATGAAATTATGAATACTCCTAAAATGAAATTAATGCTAATTAAGAAATTATGATGTGGTGATTTGTCTTTGTGACTCAATGTCACCGTAGCTGCGTAGTACCTATCAAATGTCTAGAAATGTTAATATAGAATTTACTAAGACCTATTTATTTACAATAAAATACTGTAAGGTTGATTTGCATCATCGTACTTTAACTTTGACAAACGTCAAAAATATGTCATACTCCATACAAAAAAGCACTGGCTATTGCTATTGTTACGGTTAAAATAAGGTAGTGCAACTCAGCCTAATGCCCGTTTTCACCATCAATCCCTAATTTTTAAGTGACCCCTATACATATAAACAAAAATCCTTTATTTGTTACAATAGGGGTCACTTAAAAATTAGGGATTGATGGTGAAAACGGGCATAAGACTTTTGGATACTCCTTTAGCATAATGTAAACTTATTTGCCTAGGGCCTGGTGAGTGATCAATATCTTGATTAGTGAAATCTAATTAGACTTTCTGAAGTAAAAATTTTATTTAATATCCATGGTAAAATATACCACCTCCTAACTTAGTAGCATGGAAGTTGCGGTCTCCATCGGTACAACTCCAGCGCTGCCTCGGTAGATAACATAATGCCAAAGAGAGCCAACAGCCCGGAAAACCATAAACCCCTAAGGTATGTTGATGAAGACATTCTTAACTAATTTAATCTTGGCGTAATCCTGCTTAACTTCGTCCATGAATTATACGAGTGCTTAGTCATTGTTTGCAGATTCAATGCGAATTAATTTCGGCATTTCTAAGCGAATTTTATCGCCTCTTTAATGGATGCTTTGTGTTTAAAAAAAAGGTTGATTCTTTCAAAAATTGTTTAGACAATGACACATCAAGCTAATGTAACATCTGATGAAGTTGTACCTAATAAGTTTATATTTTTCAACTTCATTAACATACAGCCTGTAACAAGCATAGAAAGAAAACAGGCTGTCGTGCAGTCCACATACCAAACCCGACAACCCGCCAATATGAGTCGTCGACATGTCAAAAATCGTAAAATCATTGTCATCGTGTCATCATTGACACGAGTCTTTTGAAATAAAGCCGCCAACATGTACCTGCCGATAGCTTGGATTTTAGTCTTTTAGAGTTCCTATACAGTGTGAGTCTTCATAAAGTGCACAATATCAAAATTGGTCTATTTTCATCCAAAAAAAAACTGAGATTTATTAGGAAAATGTTTCTTATGATAAAAATGGTCCTAGTTAAAACCCTTTTTCATAAAATATGTGCACTTTAAGAATACCCACACTGTATAACTTCTATTTATGAAATTCTCAAGTTTAGACCCTGACTGTTATGATCAAGGTGCATAACTGCACCTTTAAATTTTGGTCTGTTTTGGTAAATGATGACAAGACGTTAATGAAAAGAGTTTTTTACCAAATTTAGTCGTTCATTAAAATAAACTTCAATATACGACCGCAATTTAGTTTATGGAGCTCTCGACGTTTTGAAAAATACCGTAATTGCATAAAACATTAATATTACAATGTATTTTTTACACGGAATCATAAGAATGTTTACATCAGAATATTAAGAGAGCAGCAATAAAGACATTCGCCCGGGGCTAAGGCAGCGTGCCCAGTTTATAATGTTAAAATAAGGGCGGTTATACGTTGGAGATGGTTGGCGGAAGCGCTATTGATTTATACTTTAATATTATAATCATATTTACCTACCTGGGATGCAATTATATCGGTTAGAGTAACTGCTAACGGCTAAATACATTACTTGTTAAATACATTAAAATTGCATAATGTATTAAAGTCCCTAAATGGGATTTTTCGTGTTATCTTCTTCTTTTTGTGTCGACAACAAACCTACACAGTGTCAGCCCAAAACTCCGCCACAAGAGCGGCGTTGTCAGCCTTCGTATTATTAAAGGCCGTCATTCTCATAAATAAAACACTGAATACTTATCTTAGTTACGACATTACTTACGTCAATGTCACCCAGACAGCAACTCATTGACTATATCGATACCGATATTTTAACGAATAGATTTTTCGCAATTAAAAGTTATCTATTCGCACTTTGGCAACTTACAAGGTTTAATTTTGTATGATTAGGTTAAGATAGACCATAAATAGTAGACCATGAATAAACGCTAACGCTAGTGTCGTCAAGCGTCTACAAGATATTAATTTTCTCTTCCCGCTAAATCTCAATCAATGTAAACACACCTCGCATCGTCCATACACAAGTCGCGCCCAATGAAAACCCTCACCTTTCGTATCATTTACTTCAATATCTTCATTAGTCCCGCACCGAAGATTCATTTATTTAATGTTAATTGATACTGAAGACGCTTACGAGCCTCACGACGTTTAATTAAATCATTATACTTCGCTTAAAACCAAATAACGATTACGAAATCGACCGCGGCTTATTTATTGAAGTAGATGATTGTTTAGGCCGTAAACTTTAACAAGTTGCAAGTTTATTTATGTTTTTATTGTTGTTAATAATTGTTTATTGAAATAGGTAGACTAATTTGATGAAGTTTTTTGTATAATAAATGCGATAAGTACTCGGGTTTATTTATTATACGGTTTATTACTACCGACAGAAAGCTTGTTGTAAGGTTGCCTATTTAATATAATTTATGATAATTATCTTTGACTGGTAAATCAAATAGGAATTTTCAAATGAAATAAGTAAAAGTAGAACTTACTAATAATGAAATTATGTAATTAAGCTTTCATATCGTAACACATCAATTCTGTATTTAAATTATTCCTTTGATAAGTTACTTACGAGTAACTAGGTTAGATTTTGAAACCATCATAAATATAAACTTCATCGTACTGACTTAATTATTTCTGCTTAATGTGTTTTAAGCAAAAAATCTCTCTGAATTAATGAGATTCTAGTCCTCAGGTTCATTTCTTTTATGACTAGCAGTCAGTGTCAAATAATTCATTACAGCTAAAGGAGCCAAAAATTTCGTAACACGTCTTTGTTATTGGAATAAGGTGGATTTGTGAACTTTTTGGCTACTTTAGGTGGCACAAACTAACTGACTGTACAGTACATGATGTGGTAAAGGGATATAAAAGAAAAATTGATACCTAACATTCAAACTACACTATGCCTACAAGAGAACCGAAACCTTCTAACACCTCGGAATACATAAACTAGATAGGCCCACTGTCTAAATAAACCCGTCCATTTACAACCGAATATTGTCTTGTTTATTGCTGGACGAGCCCACCCCTCAGGCGGGGTTCCAATAATGGAATACTTCAGAGTTATTTGCAGATACATGGATATGCCGCAGGCAAGTATTAACATTGTACCCAAATCGAGGAGACGCGAATAAAGAAACGTATTAGACTGTTGCTTTAGTAAAGATAAAGATGTTCTGGCAACTCTTAGCTGCCCTGAGGGAGTTTCACGCGTGCTTTGTACCGTCTTAGTCACATAAAAGAAGGATTGGAGCGACCGTTGCGATTTTTTTAAAGGTTTGTTGAAATATTTTTTAGATTTTTTGCGTGTTTACACTCTTCAAACAAAGTAGCTTTATAATGGTATGTTCTTATTGTATTTTATTAAAATCACTGCCTCCTGGTAATAATAATAATAATTGTTGAAGTAAACTGATTTTAATATTGCATCAAACATTACGAGTAATATTTCATTAATCTTAATGACCTATAAATAGGAACCCGTTTAAAGCATGGAAATGTTTTGGCTCATTATCCAAAATTCGGAGTTGGTACATAGGCCCTTTAAAGTTGTACTAATAAGCATGTGTATTGAAACAAGCCCCGAGCGGAATAATAGACAACTTCAGCGGCGGATACAACCACTGTTATATAGCTTCTGTACTGCTGGATAACTTGGACAGACATGCGATTTGCAACTTAGACTAAAACTGTAGACGAAAAATGCAGGAAACTCTACCTGCATTCTGACCTTTCTTCGTCTTTTAAAGCTTTACACCTTAGCCTGAAAATCTTTAATCTTTGGACAATTTCACACAGCGCCAGCTAGCCCCAAAGTAAGCAACTTAATGCTTGTGTTATGGGTGCTAGCTTAACGGATATACTACTTATATACTTTTTTTTTATAAATACATAAATATTATACATAGTCACACCCAGACCCGTCACAGAAATTAAAATTCATCATTTCAATTTCTGCCCGGCCGGGAATCGAACCCTTCGAAAAACTGCGCCTTCTTTCATTCGTTTCAGTCAATTGAAGTCTACTACTAGGCAGCCTCCCTCAAGGATTTCCCCAACGACCAGTCTAGTTATTGCAACTTTGTTATAAAAGCTTGTTATATGCCTTTGAGGCTGAGTGCTTTGATTGTTTTTGCAGTAAGAATAGCACTCTTTTATTACCAATCACAATAGTTGACGGTTTGCTCCTTAGGCTACAATGGGGTTTGTCTTAAGCCGCGTCTTTGTGGCGTCCTTATCCATGACCCAATGGTAACAGACATTGTAGCGCTGCATAGAGGCAGTTAATGTAACTTTGTAATAAGGGTTACCATACAGGGCTGCGGTTCGGCTGGCTTTGTTGTGCCACGGTCGTTGCATAATTTCGTTATGCCTTCTCTACTGAGAAATCTCATTCTGGATTTGAGTTCTTGTACCGTAATTATGTTTGTGATAACCGCGAAAGCCTGGAGCGGTCATAAGAACAGCTGTTACAACTTCTATTCAAATTGTATAGCACATTTCTTCGTCTGTGAACACGAGGCAGGAGTTCCCTGTTATTTTATAATTTACATCAACCATTTATTTTTCTTAACCTGTAACTTAATTGATTTCATAGATCATGATAACTTATTTGGTGTTTTAGTAGCTAATCATACACCTGGTATTCCATAATATTAGTCAACTTGCAAAATTTTATAGAAAATTGTACCAATGTAACTTACCTAAAAAGCCTAGTGACTAACTTCATACACCTGATATAACATTCTAAATAAATATTCAACAATTGGATTTGTGAGAAGACATAATGTCTAAGAATGTTCGACATTTATGGACTGCCAAAGAACAAGCTTACCATAAAAATGTTTCGCCGCAGCACGTGCACGAAATCGTTGGCATATGCTCCCAAAAAATATCTCAAGGGCCATCGGCTTATCTAGCGTTTTCAGCTTAAGCACTTAAGGTCATAATTCACGGTCGTTAACACTTTTAGCGCTATATTGGCACGTTTCAAGTGTTTGTTCCGAAAATACGCCTCATCTGTTTTCGGAATTAATTTGTCCGATGCTTTTCGAGGAAGCAAGTCTTGGGGCATGTTATAAAAAGTTAAATTTTAATGGATGATAATAAAAAATGATAACACGTTTGCTCCATTTTTAATCAAATCTACGTGAAAACGTAATCAGATTTCTTTGTAAGAAAAAATAAAATTTCTCAGAAAAAAATGCTTGTGTTGGTTAAATTCATCCCTCCGTTTTCTATATTTTTAATAACAATTCCCAAGTTAATAACAAAGTAAACAGTGCGGGCTTGCACAAACAACAACATCCAAGCTATGGGACCGTGCAAAATTGTCCACAGAACTGTTACAGTTTAGATCCGGGATAACTGTTTATTATTTTAATATTATAAGTTTTACTAAACCGTGGCTTCTTGGTCGTCTTACAAGAGATTATAGTTTTTACAAAGGTTTGAACACTTTTTCTCTCAAATTTTAAAATAGTATAATATCAATGACTATAAAGTCTAAAAAATTTAATATACCTACAAATACAGAATTATAGTTGCAATCAGTTCAACAAAATTGTTATGGAATAATTATTTATATCAGTTACCAGTCAGTCAGTTAAAGTAGATTTGAAGAAAAAGTACATTCAGAAAGTTAGAATAATGAAGATTAATCTTGTCATATCTTTTAGTNGCCTTAAAAAGCCCTCGTCGCCGGAGTTGGTAATTAGCGAGATTGGGCAAAGCGCGGATCCGGACCGGTCGAAGCCGGTTAAATCTGCCGGTTGTCGTGCGTGGGAACTATTGGTTTTGTGCGATTGCGGAATCTCGCTGCGACATTTTTTTAACTCTTAGTTTTAAAGTTTTAACATCAGTATGTACTCGTATATATTTTTTATTAAGAGTGATGATACAGGGTTAGAATAGTTCGATCGTTTTGATATAGGTACCAATGCAAAGGTACAGTATTTTTTTAAAATCAATACTAATTAATTGTCGTTCCTATTCAATACAATCAATAAATAAATAACTAAATAAAGGACGTCTACTGCTGTACATAAGCTTCCCTCGATGATTTCTATTTTTTTAATCCACGTCGAGGAAGCTCTTAATCTGCATCTCACCTGATGGAAAGTGATGATCATGCCGTAGGTGGAAACGAGCTTCACTCGGAATCCTTAACCACGAGAAACTGGCTATCTTACCTCTAACTGCCGGAACAGCAATGGTCGCATGAAAACGACTCTTCGAAACTCGCCTTACGTCACTCTACGAAAGTCTTCATACAATCTGGAAACAAACATGTAGGTACGTACCCATTAATATTATTACCCATATCATTCATTAAACATGATCCACTGCATTATTAAACACATCTCATTCTGCGTCTCGTCACCTCCTCAAAACCCACTTATATGACGTCATAATTACCACAAGTTACACAGTAAATATTCAACGAAATTGCGACAAGAAGTCGGGCTTGCTTGTTAATACAATATTAATTAATTA
Source organism: Ostrinia furnacalis (assembly GCF_004193835.3). Classification (NCBI taxonomy): domain Eukaryota; kingdom Metazoa; phylum Arthropoda; class Insecta; order Lepidoptera; family Crambidae; genus Ostrinia; species Ostrinia furnacalis. Next base: position 457,117 of record NW_021133896.1, read on the forward strand.
AGCTCGTGCACGTAACTGGAGTGAGGGTAGCTAGTTAGGTGGTCGCACCTACGGCGACAGTGTTTTGTTATGTTTTCTTGCTGAAACTGACCTGACAATGTTGATAGGAAGTTAGTAACGCATAACGGCAAGTTAGTTTTTTTTTTGTTAATTTAGGACAATAATTGCCAGTATCAATGATAAGAGATTAACAGAAAAATGTCTGTACAGTTAATAAAAAACTGCCAGCATTTAAACAGTGTAAAACGTTGGTAAAAAAATGAAGGGACCAGTTGCAGAAGTGCAAAAGCTAAGTCCAAAAGCTAAGTCCAAAAGATAGGTCCAAAAACTGAACATAATTTTCATTGCTCTTAATAAAACTTGATATTATCTCTTGTAAGTGATAAGGCAAAAATATGTTACCTAATCTAAATAAGGAAGTTTTTAATCAAGTTGCACGCGATTAAAAAAAAATAAGGACCGAAAAGTGCACTAAGCCGCAAAAAATTACATTTTATATATAAACTTATCAATGTTGTCCTTAAACTTAAAATTTCGTTAATGTTGATCTTAAAGTGTAAACTGTCACTAATTCGAACAATAACTTAACTAATTACCTTAAGCCAAGCACTAAATACCTCAACCACCTCCACGGGTCTACGCAACAGCACCCGGAGCATTTATTACCGGCGGCTAATAAGCTCGGCACTAATGACTCGCGTTCAGTCGGTTCAGCGCTGACATTCTTCAGCGGTCGGTACAAGATGAAGTAAGATCTTCAGATTTGCTTGAGCGTACTTCAGTTATAAATCTATCAATAAAATACAATTTATTAATTTACTTTTTTCAATCACGAGGTTCTTCACTATAAAATAATTGCAAATTAAATTAAAATATTTTTTTTTTCAATTTCAAATAATAAAATCTTATAATAAATGTGTGTAATCTAATAATAAGTGATAAAAAATAAGAAATATTAATTACTGAATTATTCGTTCACCGTAGGTACTTACTACATGATAGTTTTTCAGGGAACGATTTCTCAATAACTTAATAAACAAATCGTGAGAATACTTCTTCTTTTGGGAGTAATATAGACACAAAAATATGTATAACTGATTCAGATAATTATATTTTCCCTATAACGTTTAATACTTACTGTAGAGTAAAATTACAGTTTCTATATAATTTTGTTGCGTTAAATGAAGCAATCCGAACCATTCAAATATCAGTGAACATTACGAATCTGAATTATGTATAATTGTATCTTTAGTTGCCAGTCATCCGTTACATTCGTACGAAGAAAGTAATCTGCGACTCGTAAACAATGATTACTTGTTTTAATGGTAGTTAAGCCATTACCACAGCAAATATACGATCAGTAGAGCTAGTCTTTGTTGACTGGCGTTACAGCCCCGTCGAGTAAAATGCGCACCTGATAGCCGTGACGTCACATCTACGCTCTGGTACGGGGTAAACGCGTTAAGGTATAAGTTGGTAGCGGACGACATGAGGCAGCAGCGGACGACGTGTCGCAGCGGCACTACTGGTTTCTATGTATTTCTATAAAATTCCCTCCCCCTCCGTAGTTGTCGCTAGCTTCGTGTCGCTAACGAATATGCATTATGATCTCAAAAGTAAGCTTACACAAAATAAAAAGATTTTATTTTATTATTAAACAGATAAAATTGTGATTTTCAGTCCATTTCGGTTATTGCTTTGTGAGAAAACAAGCATACAATAAGTTTTTAATCAGACCTAAGTATTTTAATCAGTACCTTCAAAGTTCAAACTAAGAATTCCAAGAAAGAAATCCCACTATCATGTCCTTGACTGGGAAATTGGGAATGCACTAGTTTCGTGCTTTCGTCACACTCGCGTACATTCGCAAGCGCTCTTACTGTCTCTAACTACTGTATGATACTAGTTAAGTTATTATACCAAACTACACAGGTCAGTCGGTTCAACGCTCGTTATAGGCATCAGTAGGCTTGAAACAAAAAGAAAATGTTTTTCTTTTAAAGGTCTTCGGCTAATTAAAGAGTATGTCTTCTATAGAATGTTTTTCTTCTGAGCTTGTTAAAATAATTTGGTTTATATTTGATATTGAATAGATTGATTAAATCAGAAACATATATTAAAATAGAAAATGAAATTATGAATACTCCTAAAATGAAATTAATGCTAATTAAGAAATTATGATGTGGTGATTTGTCTTTGTGACTCAATGTCACCGTAGCTGCGTAGTATCAAATGTCTAGAAATGTTAATATATAATTTACTAAGACCTATTTACAATAAAATACTGTAAGGTTGAGTTGCACCATCTTACTTTAACTTTGACAAACGTCAAAAACACGTCATACTCCATACAAAAAATGCAATGCAATAGCCAGTGCGGCTATTGCTATTGTTACGGTTAAAATAAGGTAGTGCAACTCAGCCTAATGCCCGTTTTCACCATCAATCCCTAATTTTTAAGTGACCCCTATATAAACAAAAATATTTATTTGTTACAATAGGGGTCACTTAAAAATTAGGGATTGATGGTGAAAACGGGCATAAGACTTTTGGATACTCCTTTAGCATAATGTAAACTTATTTGCCTAGGGCCTGGGTGATCAATATCTTGATTAGTGAAATCGAATTACACCTTCTGAAGTAAAAATTACATTTTATTTCCATGGTAAAAGATACCACCTCCTAACTTAGTAGCATGGAAGTTGCGGTCTCCATCGGTACAACTCCAGCGCTGCCTCGGTAGATAACATAATGCCAAAGAGAGCCAACAGCCCGGAAAACCATAAACCCCTGAGGTATGTTGATGAAGACATTCTTAACTAATTTAATCTTGGCGTAATCCTGCTTAACTTCGTCCATGAATTATACGAGTGCTTAGTCATTGTTTGCAGATTCAATGCGAATTAATTTCGGCATTTCTAAGCAAATTTTATCGCCTCTTTAATGGATGCTTTGTGTTTTAAAAAAAACTTTTTTCTTTCAAAAATTGTTTAGACAATGATACATCAAGCTAAAGTAGCATCTGATGAAGTTGTAATAAGTTAAGTATATTTTCCAAGCATAGAAAGAAAACAGGCTGTCGTACAGTCTACATACAAAACCCGACAACCCGCCAATGAGTCGTCGACATGGCAAAAATCATAAAAATCATTGTCACCATGTAGAGTCATTTAGATACCCTATACTGGGTCTTCATAAAGTGCACATATGAAAATGGGTCTAGTTACATCCAAAAAAGGAAAAAAAAAGAGATTTATGTGGCGGAGTTTTGGGCTGATACTGTGTAGGTTTGTTGTCGACACGAAAAGAAGAAGAAGATTTGGAAAAAAAAATCTATGATAATATGGGTTTAGTTTCACCAATTTTCATATGAACACTTTTTAAGACTCACACTGTATAACTTCTACATTATGAAAATCTCAAATTCAGACCCTGACTGTGATCTGGGTGCATAACTACCCAGATCTTTAAATTTTGGTCTGTTTTGGTAAATGACAAGACGATACGTTAATGTAAAAGACTTTTTTACCAAATTTAGTCGTTCATTAAAATAAACTTCAATATACGACCGCCATTTAGTTCATGGAGCTCTCGACGTTTTGAAAAATACCGTAATTGCATAAAACATTAATATTACAATGTATTTTTTACACGGAATCATAAGAATGTTTACATCGGAATATAAGAGAGCAGCAATAAAGACATTCGCCCGGGGCTAAGGCAGCGTGCCCAGTTTATAATGTTAAAATAAGGGCGGTTATACGTTGGAGATGGTTGGCGGAAGCGCTATTGATTTATACTTTGATATTATAATCATATTTACCTACATGGGATGCACTTATATCGGATAGACTAACTGCTAACGGCTAAATAAATTACTTACATCAAAATTAAAATTGCATAATGTATTAAAGTCCCTTACTGGGACTTTTCTTTTCCGTATTATTAAAGGCCGTCATTCGCATAAATAAAACACTGAATACATACCTAAATAACTTACTTACGACATTACTCACGTCAAAGTCACCCAGACAGCAACTCATTGACTATAACGATACCGATATTTTAACGTATAGATTTTTCGCAATTTACAGTTAGGTGCCTATTCGCTCTTTGGCAACTCACAATGTATGAGTATCAAGGTTTAATTTTGTATGATTAATAGTCTAAGACAGACCATGAATAAAGTTGTAACTCTAGTGTCGTCAAGCGTCTACAAGAAATTAATGCATTTTCTCTTCCCGCTAAATCTCAATCAATGTAAACGCACCTCACATCGTCCATACAAGCCGCATCCAATGAAAACCCTCACCTTTCGTAACATTTACTTCAATATCTTTATTAGTCCCGCACCGAAGATTCATTTATTTAATGTTAATTGATACTGAAGACGCTTACGAGCCTCATGACGTTTAATTAAATCATTATACTTCGCTTAAAACCAAATAACGATTACGAAATCGACCGCGGCTTATTTATTGAAGTAGATGATTGTTTAGGCCGTAAACTTTAACAAGTTGCAAGTTTATTTATGTTTTTATTGTCGTTAATTGTTTATTGAAATAGGTAGTCTAATTTGATGAAGTTTTTTGTATAATAAATGCGATAAGTACTCGGGTTTATTTATTATACGGTTTATTACCACCGACCGAAAGCTAGTTGTAAAGTTGCCTATTTAATATAATTTATGATATTATCTTTGACTGGTAAATCAAATAGGAATTTTCAAATGAAATAAGTAAAATAATCAAATTATGTAATTAAGTTTTCATAATATTGTAACACATCATTCGTGTATTTAAATTATTCCTTTGATAAGTTACTTAACTAGGTTACTTTTTGAAGCCATCATAAATATAAATTACTTATTAGAAACTTAATTATTACTGCTAAGTGTATTATTTAGCAATAAATCTCTATAAAGTTATGAGATTTTAGACCTTAGTTTCTTTTCTTGTGTGACTACGTACGTCGTACATTCAGTGTCAAATAGTTTTTGACCTAAAGTAACCAAAAATTTCGCAACACGTCTTTGTTACATTGGAATAAGGTTGATTTATGAACTATTTGGCTACTTTAGATGGCATGAACTAACTCACTGTACATGATGTGGTGGATGTAAAAGAAAAATGTGATACCTTACATTCAAACTACACTATGCCTACAAGAGAACCGAAACCTTCTAACACCTCGGAACACATAAACTAGATAGGCCCACTGTCTAAATAAACCCGTCCATTTACAACCGAATATTGTCTTGTTTATTGCTGGACGAGCCCACCCCTCAGGCGGGGTTCCAATAATGGAATACTTCAGAGTTATTTGCAGATACATGGATATGCCGCAGGCAAGTATTAACATTGTACCGAAATCGAGAAGACGCGAATAAAGAAACGTATTAGACTGTTGCTTTAGTAAAGATAAAGATGTTCTGGCAACTCTTAGCTGCCCTGAGGGAGTTTCACGCGTGCTTTGTACCGTCTTAGTCACATAAAAGAAGGATTGGAGCGACTGTTGCGATTTTTTTAAAGGTTTGGCTATTGAAATATTTTTTAGATTTTTTGCGTGTTTACACTCTTCAAACAAAGTAGCTTTATAATGGTATGTTCTTATTGTATTTTATTAAAATCACTGCCGTCTGGGAATAATAATTGTTGAAGCAAACTGATTTTGATATACATATATTGCATCAAATATTACGAGTATTTTCATATCTTAAACCGTATGATCACTCATCTAAACTATAAATAAACATGACCTATAAATAGGAACCCGTTTAAATTTGCATGGAAATGTTTTGGCTCATTATCCAAAGTTCGGAGTTGGTACATAGGCCCTTTAAAGTTGTACTAATAAGCATGTGTATTGAAACAAGCCCCGAGCGGAATAATAGACAACTTCAGCGGCGGATACAACTACTGTTATATAGCTTCTGTACTGCTGGATAACTTGGACAGACATGCGATTTGGAACTTAGACTAAAACTGTAGACAAAAAATGCAGGAAACTCTACCTGCTTCATTTTTTCTTCGTCTTTTAACGCTTTACACCTTAGCCTGAAAATTGCGCCTTCTTTCATTCGTTTCAGTCAATTGAGGTCTACTGCTCGGCAAAAGCCTCCCTCAAGGATTTCTGCAATGACCAGTCCTGCGCTGTCCGCATCCAGATCGTCGGTCCACTTAGTGGAAGATGAGCCCACACTACGTCGCTGTCTTTACTAGAAGTTTTTTCTAGATTTGCTACACCTCAAGTGTGGTTGCGGTCAAATACCTGCCTTTTGTTGCACAAAAAGACCTAATTATATAGCGGCATTCTTTTAGTCTTATTTAACAAGAAAATAGTAGCTGTTACTGTGAATAGTTTGAGGGTACAATTACAGGTAACTGGCACACCCTACTTATTGCAACTTTGTAATAAAAGCTTGTTATATGCCTTTGAGGCTGAGTGGTTTGATTGTTTTTGCAGTAACAATAGCACTCTTTTATTACCAATCACAATAGTTGACGGTTTGCTCCTTAGGCTACAATGGGGTTTGTCTTAAGCCGCATCTTTGTGGCGTCCTTATCCATGACCCAATGGTAACAGACATTGTAGCGCTGCATAGAGGCAGTTAATGTAACTTTGTAATAAGGGTTACCATACAGGGCTGCGGTTCGGCTGGCTTTGTTGTGCCACAGTCGTTGCATAATTTCATTATGCCTTCTCTACTGAGAAATCTCATTCTGGATTTGAGTTCTTGTACGGTAATTATGTTTGTGATAACCGCGAAAGCCTGGAGCGGTCATAAGAACAGCTGTTATAACTTCTATTCCAATTTTGTGGCACATTTCTTCGTCTGTGAACACGAGGCAGGAGTTCCCTGTTATTTTATAATTTACATCAACCATTTATTTTTCTTAATCTGTAACTTAATTGATTTCATAGATCATGATAACTTATTTGGTGTTTTAGTAGCTAATCATACACCTGGTATTTCATAATATTAGTCAACTTGCAAAATTTTATAGAAAATTGTACCAATGTAACTTACCTAAAAAGCCTAGTGACTAACTTCATACGCCTGGTATAACATTATAAATAAATATTCAACAATTGGATTTGTGAGAAGACATAATGTCTAAGAATGTTCGACATTTATGGACTGCCAAAGAACAAGCTTACCATAAAAATGTTGCGCCGCAGCACGTGCACGAAATCGTTGGCATATGCTCCCAAAAAAATATCTCAAGGGCCATCGGCTTATCTAGCGTTTTCAGCTTAAGCACTTAAGGTCATAATTCACGGTCGTTAACACTTTTAGCGCTATATTGGCACGTTTCAAGTGTTTGTTCCGAAAATACGCCTCATCTGTTTTCGGAATTAATTTGTCTGATTCTTTTCGAGGAAGCAAGTCTTGGGGCATTTTATAAAAACAGGGCACAGGAAATTAACGTTTAATTAAATTTTAATGGATGATAATAAAAAATGATAACACGTTTGCTTCAATTTTAATCAAATCTACGTGAAAACGTAATCAGATTTCTTTGTAAGAAAAATTAAAATTTCTCAGAAAAAAATGCTAGTGTTGGTTAAATTCATCCCTCCGTTTTCTATATTTTTAATAACAATTCCCAAGTTAATAACAAAGTAAACAGTGCGGGCTTGCACAAACAACAACATCCAAGCTATGGGACCGTGCAAAATTGCCCATAGAACTATTACAGTTTAGACTCGGATTACAGTTTTTTTTAATTAATATTATCAGCTTTACCAAACCATGGCTTCTAGGTCGTCTTACAAGAGATTATAGTTTTTACAAAGGTTTGAAATTTACACTTTTTTTTTCAAATTTTAAAATGGTATTATATCAATGATTTTAAAGTCTAAAAAAATTAGGTAATAGGTATATCTACAAATATTGAATCTTTAGTTGCAATCAGTTCAATAAAATTGTTATAGAATAATTATGTATATCAGTTACCAGTCAGTCAGTTAAAGTAGATTTAAAGAAAAAGTACATTCAGAAGTTAGAATAATGAAGATCAATCTTGTCAATTCTTTTAGTTATGTCTCAGAGCCAGTACTTAAATGTTTTGTTGTCCCTTAATTAAGATATTAGGACCGCTGGGTCACCCAACTCTAAAAATAGCGGAGCGTTTTTCAGTTGTTTTAGTCGAATCCGGCGTGACTAATCTACTTTTAAACTTCGCAAACCGAATGCTTCGTCGGAGTGTTTACTTTGTTTCAACTGCTAAATTAAATTAAACTTTCCGAAACTCTCGCCGCAGCTATGGTACATGCAATTACTAAAAAAACGTACCAAATTACTGTTACGCCGTATTGTTTGTTCAAACCCTTTGGAAGTTTGCTTTTCGAAATTTATGCACCCCTCCTATTCGATTGCGCAGCATCCATAATAAGTGTAGGTTACATGCCCCATTTGGAAGTTTCCTGTAGATTTTAAACATCGCAGATATAATCTACCGCAGTGTAAAATAGTAGTGTTTTTTTCTTTTGTGTTATGAATCGGAACTGCCACCCTACCTCTGCAGGGGTCTATTGTGGACTATTTCGAACGCGTAATTTTGGTGTGCGGTTACTGCTTCAATCGGTTATTATTAAGTGCGTGATTCTCTTTTGTTTCATAACTAAAAAAAAAACTTTTTTGATTACGGGTTCGGTTGACCTTTAGACATATTTTTTACTTTGATTTTTACAAGGTTTTGTCAAATATGACGTTAGAAGTGTTATATGCACAATGGACATGCTATAATTTACGTCGCGGAAAATGCGCTACAAAACGCCGATACATATTCTTCCTCTCTTTCCTTCTTCCTTGGGATCTTTGAAGGGTTAATAAGATACAATTTCCCATCATCGTATCATGCTTGTATTTGTGGCTGCAATCTTTAGCAATGAAGCTTCCGTATAGTCTAAGGATCATAAGCGCATTCTATGATCATTCTTGCTCTGTATTAATCATCATTCCATATCTGTTAGTTTATTTGAAGTTGATTGAGTCAGTTTTGTTTAGACCTAAAACAAACTAATCCTAGAACGATTGGCTGAACTAACAAAAGTATTTGTATTTCTACTGGGATAGTATCTATCGTATTACAACGTCGTTTTTACCGTAAAAGACGTAAAGCCTACCTCTGATTCGATTGACTGACGATCTGTCAATCGACTGCTAGCAACGAAGGACTGATCATTGTGGGAACCTTTAAAAGGTCTTCGTCCATCCATGTATATTACTTGAAATGATTTATAGATATGAGATTTGAAACTTTCGCGTTCCTTTTCAACTAGAATAGTAAGACACGGGTCTTAACGCGACGTTTATTAATGAGTTACATTATGAACTCACTCATGGCTTGACGTTTCGACAGCTATACTCTATAGATACCTATGGAACTGAACTGCACTAGTCGGACATTAGGTAGGCACTAAACGTGCCTGGACGCACTAGTGATGTCCAAATGCACCGTGAAGCAACATGTTAGCCGATTATTGCGTGCGAAGCGCCGTTCAGAGTTATGGGCGTCTTAAACCGGCTCGAGAAACGCTCGACTGTCTATCGCCACTCGACGTCTGCTCGGCTAGTGTGGAGTGTGATTCTGTCGAGAATTTAAAACAGAATTATTTGAATACTTTATGGTTTAGATGCTTTTGAATTTTGAAAGAGACCAATGATATTACTACTATAAAGACAGCAAAGCAGTCTCTCTTTAACGTTAAACCAGCTTCTATAATACCTATAATGAGAAATAAGTTACACAACTTAACATTTGTGGATTTGCGCGAAAAACTGTGACTGCATTAACTCAGGAATAAGCAGTCATGATTAAAAACACATACATACTTAAGAAATAAACAGGAATACAATCAGTCATACAATAACCTAATAGAAGTTCATTGTATTGTAGATCTCGGTGTAAGAGTTACAATCTAATTATTTAGGCACTTCCACCGGAAAGTAATTCAATTTCAAAATTACCAATAGTCTTAAACAAAATTCCTAGATATTAGGAAAAATAATATCTCTTTTTTGTTTCAGATAAACACCACACTGAAGCCGTCTCCACACAAACCAGACCCAAAACGGAACAGTCAAGTGCGGTATAAGTAATTATTACACAATAACGTTCCCGGAATCGTTGTTCCGAGCGACGCTTCCCGTTCCTCCGGGAGTGCTACTTTACTCAACGTGTTTCTACAAGTGGCCTCTTTCGGGAACGGGCCTTATGTTTTTACGTCCATTGATATCAAATCTCGGGCGGCTGGCTGGCTAGCTGAAATGTTTTTGTGCGGATCATTATACCGGTGGAGATTTCGTTGCATCTGCGAGTTTTGAATGGAAGCTGTGATGAGTAGATCATGCGGTGCGTATAGTACAGAATTATAGCCAAAAATCTATACTAAATCTAGATTTCCAATCTAAAAATCTAATCAATGGTTGGGAATTTTTACGAAACAAAACTAATGCCTACTTACTGAGGTGTTAATATTGTTACTTTTAAATTAAGAGATCTAATGTGTCGGGGGCGATAGCTCTTTGTAATTATATTATCTAGGTTATTATAACAGTTAACAATGACTGCTGCAAATTATTTTTGTAGTTTAGCTTTTATAACAATAAACAATATCTTGTACCTTGAAAATGTAGGTCTTTTATCGCTAATAAAATAAATAAGTAAAATTTTATAAAAAAAAACCGACTCCAAAAAACCTACACTAAAAAGTAGAAAAATAATTACTAATTACCTACTTATTTATTAGGACGAATTATTAATATTTATGTAGGTATACCATGATTGATACTTTTGGAGTCGGTGCAGGCAAACTTTAAATGTTTTATAATCTTGGCACCGACTCCAGAAGTATCAATCATGGTATACCTACATAAATATTAATAATTCGTCCTAATAAATAAGTAGGTAATTAGTAATTACTTTTCTACTTTTTAGTGTAGGTTTTGTGGAGTCGAATTTTTTTAAATAAAATTTTACTTATTTCTTGCTTTTTAGTTAACTAATTATTACCTTGATGTTACCACTGAAGGTAGGCAGTACGTTGAGACTATTTAATCTTCATGTCTATTGTAAAATAATATTCCCTACAAAATACAGGTTACCATAAAGGAAACCTAAAAAGACCTCAAACCGTCAGCCCACCTTAAAAACATGAAAGAATACAACTGTTGGTCTATTTGTACTTATAATATTTAAAGAATTATCCTACATGTCCAGTTTTTCTTCAAATTCGCATGAAACCACCCTTTTGATAATAATACCTATTCAACAAAAAAATAATCGTTCAAATTGGTTTATAATCGGCGGAGATATTGCGTATAAAAAAGTTCATCCCCAATTTTCCACCCTTGGGGGTTGTTTTTTTTATTATTTTATTTAAATGGGACCACCCTTGAGGTATAACCTATACGCTGAAAAAAGATTTGTTCAAATCGGTTCATAATTGGCGGAGTTATCGCGTAACAAACATAGAAAAAAAAACATACGGGTCGAATTGAGAACCTCCTCCTTTTTTGAAGTCGGTTGAAAACAGCTTTTATCTAAATGCCCATTTTGCTTTCAGCTGCGCATTACTAAAAACTACGTTTTAACTTCCAGACTATGAAAGTTGACCCGCCAGGGGCTCGCCAGACCATTGGACTGTTTGTTTTTATGTCAATTTGAATGTCAGACTTCATCTGGAAGTTTTGTAGTTTCCGTAGTTTTTATAATTTCCTTTATTTTTGCTGTTTGCCTTTGGGATTTCAGCAACTTTGGTTTTTACATTCCCAACTTATTTATGGTCTTCATCATTAAGTCTTTGAAACTTAATGTTATAGTTGACATCACATTAGTCGATATTTTAGTCGTCATCATTCGTTCGTTTCAGCTAAATGACGTCCCCTACTGGACAAAGGCCTCCCCTAAAAATTTCCACAATGACCATTTCTGCGCTGCCCTCATTCAGGCACTTCCCACGATTTTCACTAGATCGTCGGTCCAACTAGAAGGGGATACAAAAACAAAAGCGTCTAACTTTTAATTAAAAACATAAGTGTAAACTTAAAAACAAAAGAATATACGATTACATTTTCTCGGTCACTCACCATGGTTGCAATGACGTGGGATTAATATAAATTCAAGATGAAGTTATAAGTCAATCTCATTCCGTCTGTGTGGAACGGAAACGTCAATTTGTTACTTTTTGTTTGTATACCGTCACCCCGAGCGATCACAAAAACTGTAGCACCCGGCGTCTTGGGAGAGTATTTTTTTAATTCACTTGCATATAAACTGCATCAAAAAAGTTTTGTCACTTGTGAGGATTTAGATTTGTCACAACTGTGTTTTGTGACAAAATGTCCGGGAGAAGTACTGATTTCAATAAAATTTATACATTTCGAAAACATGCGAGTACAATGAAGTACAAAAGTATAACGTAAAAAAATCCAAATTCAAACGCAAAAAAAAAAACAAAAACGGATCAGTCAATTCGAATGAAAAATTTAGAGAAAACAGAAGTAATATTCATTTCTGGTTCTTTTTTCTCATTTCATAATTCACGTCGAATGGCAATTTAAGGAACAATAATGTACATACCTATTAAGTATTTGAAATAAATAGATAAACAAGTACTGAGTCAACCACATTATTATTAGTAGGTATAATAATATACCAACGAAGTAGAGTGTTAATCAAGTTTACTGATGCAGATAGATAGAGTCAGCGCCTGTAACTACAAATGACACTCCGCTCCAGATAAAACTAAGACCGTTTGAAAAACGCAATAAATCTCAAATCCCGCGCATCCTCGTCATCCTCGCCACATGTTCAGCATTAGTGATGTAGTCGAGTCCGATCATAATACACAATACGCGGGATTATGCGGGATTTGGGTGATTTAGCACTGGTGTTGGTGGTCTGTCGCCCTTGCTTTATTTTTTGTGATTGCATGACATGCGGTGGAGAGGCCATGACGCATCTGTCATTGTAGTTTTTAGATCTAGATAGGGAAGCGATGCGCGCGATATGAGAGCTATTGGGGTTATTAGAGTTGTGTAAATTAATTAAATTATCAACATATGACGAGTTTAATTTATGTTGACATGAAATTGTTTACTATCTCTCTACTCGTAGTATTTTCGTTGTAATTAAACGCAGAAATAAAATTAAAAATAAAAAACGTTTTATAACATCTATTCAAATCAATTACTTATAGATTATAAATAACTTCCATGTCAGCTAAAGATGCAGAGAGACGCTACAACTATATACCAGTTCTATTTCTTATTCATAATGTTGCTTTCCTAATCTTTTGCATAATGAAATACATACAACTGAAAATTATCTCATCACGATCGCCTTTGAACTGCTAGATTTTATTCCAAATCGCGCTATATAAATATGTATGTAACTAAGCTAATTTGCAGCCCCTGTACCTACTGGGGGTCTTTTAACGACATTTGTTGGGTCACTCGTCACCCCTTCAATGCTCATGTTCATTCATGAATGGACCGTATTGTTAACAGCGAAATTAGTAGAAAGGTGTCACATAAGCACTCGAACTGTATTCACGCGCACGGTGTGACGTTGATGCACCAATGTTGGTAAGTTGTAATGCGCTTGCTTGGGGCTTAAGCTGAGTACATCTACGTCTATAGTTGGTCTCAGAATTGTCAGATTATAATATGTATAATAGACATCAGATACACACGTATACAGAAATGTAAACGATAGGAGAAATTGTAGGTATTTACGATGCTAAACACAATCGTATTGCCAGTCTAATTTTAGGTTATGCTTATTTAAAGTTTTCCGTCTATTGAGAAATTGATCTTGACCTTTACTTTATCATGAGTCTATTCTTACAAAATACCTGGCGTGGGATTATGACCTATATTTACACGTGTCTATGTCGTCTACACTGCCTGATATCAGTACAAGAGTGACGTTTACCAGAATAAAATTATTTTGGGGGAATAGAAAATACTTCAATCTTAGGACCTATCATTATACTGTCAATAATTAATCTATTCTGATCTCTTTAGCGTCAGCAAAAAATTATGTCCACGACTGGTGCTCTTACCACGAAAATCCGCATTCACTCCCATGAAATAGAACCGGTCTGTTATGATTTTTATGGGGACCATGATCCCTTTGAGTACCCACCTTTTATCCACGGCACGGGTGCAATATGACACAAGGGTTTTTTATACCTTAATTATTTGTATTATTACATAATTTCCATAGGGGTTAGAGTGCTTTGTTGCGTAGACACGCGGTTGATCTTTGCAAAATTGAAATATTATTTTTTAAACGTGTTGTTAAAATTTTAATGATATGAAAACGTACTGAAATGTGTTCCTACTCTTCATTATTGTTAGTTTATACGTGTGTTTTTTTATAATAAGTTTATATGTGATTAGTACCATAGTAAAGTGGTAGTCCACTTTACTATAACTTATTCAATTTATTTATTTATAATTTTCACATTGAATACGGAAAAAATTACGAACTTTGTCATTATAGTCATACAGTCATTCTTTCGCCACATCAAACGTCTTATTTGCTTTGGGCCAAAAATGACGTAGTATTTTGAGCACATAGCTTTTAGTTCCAATGCTCGAACAGCCTAGGGTTATTAAATATTTCCTATAACCAAAATCATCACCGACAACAAAGTCATATACGCAAATAAAGGCAACACTAACCAGACGGCGTTATTGCAAAATTAATATTCATCGTCGCGGCAATACGTACGAATTGCTTACTTAAACTTCGGTTAGTGTCACTAAAGGAGCGCAAGGGAGAGGTATTTTGCATGGACAATTTGCTTAAACTGTGTTTAAGTTTTACAAGTTAAACGGTCAAGCCGGCCGGCCGGAGTCATCTTCTTAATTGGAGATTTAATGTTTTAGAAGCAACGGGAATGTTGTTTCGGCTGACTTTGTGGTTTGGCTTAAATTATTTTAGAAGGCCTACAATAAAAATACCATCTACGAGTATGTTCTAAGAAAATGTTATGTTAAAAGTTACCGCAAAACTATAAAAAATAAGTAATATTGTAAAAAAATATTAACAAATCTTTTAAATTGAGTAGAGCTTGAAGTACTATGTAATATAGACTGTCTAGTCTAGTCCGCTATCTAGCGGACAAACTATTAAACTAAATAAAAAGTTTACTGTAACTGTATAAATAAATACTGTAAACTTTTTTTATTCCAGGTAATGCACGTGCTCATCATACAAACATTTAGTTTTGTCCCAGAGGGAATCGAACCCGGAAACCGCAGCTGTTGGATTTGTAGTCCAGTGCACGAACCACCATGTCATCCTGTAAAATAATGAAAAAAAAATGTTATTCTAAATACTTGTTAGCGCTAACAGTAAGTAGTTTTTGAGATGAAAAATTACTAAGACTGAGTTGCACCATCTTATTTTAGCTTTGATAAATGTCAAAATTCTGTCAAACTCCATATAAAAACACCGGTAGCTAATCGTTAAAGTTACGGTCAAAGTTAGGTGGTGCAACTCAGCCTAAGCATTGTACCACTGATGTTCCACAAAAGTACTTACTAACAGTCCTTATTTAGTGAAGGTACCTTATTTAGTGTATTTTGATTCATAAATTTTACTCAGAATGTATTTAACTCAGTATCATCAACCACTTACGTTAATCGTAAAATAAACACAAACATTGCAAGTAATGTCCTAGACAGGGTTAAGGCTCGATTTACATCAACTGCAGACTGTAACAGCATTAAACCAAGAAACGATTTTGACTACATTCCGAAAACTGATCGAGCTATCGGAACAAACACTCGTCCTTTGTCAGACAACTGACTCTAAGCGCTTAATGAAAATCGGCTTGCCCGCTTTCTGCATATAGAGAGGCAATTTACTGAAACGGTCTGCCTTCGGACTAATGCAAAATACCGCAGATGAGGGAATTCAAACTTTATGAGTATAGCCAAACGGGTCATGGACCGAAGAAGATCGCCGGCGCCGCGACGATGCGTCCAATGCTTAATGATTATGCAAACGAAAACTCCACTACATGATATCCTGGTGATANGTGGTGATAAATTGATAAAGCAAATGCATCTGACTGGGCAAGGGATGGTCGACCAGCTATTACGGTAATATTACCGCAATGATAAATAGTGCGGTAATAGCTACAATGTTTTAGCTAGCTCGGATTTATGATGACCGCCGCACGTTTTGGTAATGATTTTGTGTAACGCAAAATTAGAGACGAAATTGTTGTGACGCTGTCATTATTCATTGGATAAATCATGACAATTGTCACCGTTCCAAATGATTTAATTTCGTAATCACTAATAGAGATTTTTTTTTATAAATTTTAAGTAATTATAGAATCACTATCTATAAAGGATTCTCTCTCAAATAGCCACTAATTTTTTTATAGATCATAGAATAATACTCGTGGCAAACCTTTTTTCAGCCACTAGGTACTACCTAAAGATATGAGGGGAAAATTTTATTTAAGTTAAAAGAGATAACCAAAAATCCGCGGTAAAAGTCCCTCGCGCTAGAATAGCAAGATGAAATTCACACTTAGTTAAACATGACATAGATACGGTCAAGAGACTTATTTTCAAAGCATTAGATTTTCCATTCGCATACGAATTCGCTGAAATTGTATACCTTATATGACTGGTACATTAGTATACGAAATGGAACGCGAATGCTCTAAAAATACGCCTCTGGACAATTTTTGTGCAACGAGCTCTTCGTTTTTAGCTTTAAAATTTCTATAAAGCTCCAAAGCTAGATCTCCTGACCACGGAATGACGAAGTTACGTACCAGAACTGACGGATAAAATTCTGAACTGAAACTATGGCAATCCAAAAACTGGAGTGCATTGTTTGAATTCACAACTAGAACGTTACCTGGGTATAGTGTCATGCTGTGGCAGACATAAAAATTAAAAGTTTCATGGCGATGAAGTTTGATGAAAATATTTAGAAGTACTTTTTGACTGCAGGATCACCCAAATTTTTCTTTTCATTTGGATTCATTTACTTCATAATTTCTCTCACCGTTTATGTAGTAGGTAATTATTTTGGGTGAAGTCCACTGACTCTATCTAAATATCCCTCAAACGAGATTTAAGCGCAAGGGATGAATGATTGCTTTTATCTGAAAACTGCTGAATGAATCTAATATGAATTATTGTAAGTTTTACAGCTTCTTAACATAATGAACAAAGTCATATTATTATACATCCGTTAGTCATCTTAAACACGAATTCCAACTAATTCAGACCACAACCACGCAAAACGAGGCCGGATCAAACTCGTATTTTGAATAATAACATTTTACGCTCGTGCATAAATGTCTTATCAATTTCATTCAGTAGCCGACCGCATGCTGGGCCAAGAACATAAAATACAAAAGTAACCTTTTTACCATAATAAACAGTCTATCACAAAATAATTTCATGTATTTTATTACAAGCAATGTTGTAAATAAGCCGATGGACAGTCGTTTCCTTTTTTGTGCGACAAATAAGTTTTGTTGCTACACGAAAATGTCTTTCGTTGAATATAGTGTTTGTGAAGTACAAAGATGTTGAATAAAATATAATGCCGTAAAGAATCGGACAAAAGTTGTTTTGTGGCAAATACAAATTAAATTTAATAGTGTCTAGCTTTCATATTTCTTTTTGTGTCGCTTTAATGTCAAGATACATGAACCAAGATAGCACATTTTGTATATTTACATTCATTTAAATGTCAACTATTATCGTTACTGACTGACTTTGGCCTTGGTTAGCATTACTATGTACTAAATTAACATCTAAGATAGTTAAATCAACCTTTACTTACACGAAGACAACACAAATAAACTGTCTTAACGCATTAAACGATTCTTGTTATAGGATCGATTTCGTTAATTAGAATGAATTAATGGACAACTTAAATTGATTCTAAAAGGATTCAGTCGTCTTTTGTTTTGGCTACCAGTATGTTATTATTTATTATATTTAACGTGTATAAATTCATCTCATTATACACGAAGATCTCAAAAATGCTGTTTATATGATACCTTATCTTTGTACTTTGTATTATTGTAGATATTTCTTATTTGTATTGTAAACGCTAATACAATATAATGTTTCCTCCATCATCAGCAAAAAATATAGTTACTAATCTATTTATTTGATATCGGGAGAAATCTTTTTATTCATCTCTCTTCGTTCAATAAACATATTTTCTATGATCGCTTCCTTAGATGTTTATTCAAAGCTGACAATTCAGGCAAGGTATAGAAACCCTAGTATGAACTGTAGACAATTTCTACAAAACACTAAGCTTAATCTGAGTTGACTAGAGCATTGGCTAGAAATCCGATATTTGTCCAACAAATCGCGGGACTTGTCGTGAGACGAATGACACGTGTGCGAGTACAGACGTGGGAGGTATTCTGGAGAATGTTAGGTTTGATTTGGAGTAAAAGCGATCGTAATTTGATTGGAAGTGACAGATATCGTAGAAGTGAGAATACAGTTTGAAATAATAGACTGCCTGTATGTTTATGAATGAATATTTTTCTCATTCAGAATTATTCATTCAGAATCAGGATCTGTGCTACGGTTTGCAAGCGATATCTGTTCAAAAATCTTTTTTAATATCTTAACTCTCTTGTACTGAACGAAATACAAAACAGACCTAGTACATGTACCTACCATAATTTTTCACCAAATTGAATGATACAAATGAAGTTCATTTGTGACCTCAGGTTGAAGATCTACAAACACGTTTATTGCATTTTGCTTTCCTTATTTGTGTGTAAAACACTATTTGATGACAGGAGCCAAGTAAATCTCAAACGCAAACTAAGTGCGAGCGAAGTAAAAACGAGATCGCTAATGTAATTTGAAATCAAACAGCGACGGTAGCTACGAAACCCGACACCGGCGCACGTCCCGCTTCTTCTAAATAAACATTCCTACAAATGTATCCGAAATAACACTATAAATCATTTTCCGTTCGGGGATTTTTTTAGGAGAAATTTGTTAGTTTCGTGACAATCTGTTCCGCTATTTGCCTAGCGTCTAAACAGATGGTCCGACGCACATTCATCATACGAACTCATTTTTGAGTGCATGCCGCTTTGGACTGCATTTTCGCTTTGAAGAATTTCATTTTCGTTGCAAACGAGAGTAAATTCTTTGCGAACATTAATCAAAGTGCCTAGCTTGTTTGTACGAATGTCGTAATTACTTTTTCAGTATAATTAATGTTACCAAAAAATCTTAGTAGTTAACTCGGTCTGTAATTAATATGTAACTAACTCAGACTATAATTAATATGGATGCGAGCGGCGCAGGACCGGTCTTTGTGGAAATCCTTGGGGGAGGCCTTTGTCCAGCAGTGGACGTCTTTCGGCTGAAACGAACGAACGAACAAAGTCGACCGACTCAAAATTAGTTTTCACAAAATAGGTACAGTCTTTAAGGTTACAAAATTTCATGATGATTCTTATAGCGAGACAATAGTACCGAAAGTTAAACAAGACAAACATAAAGCTAATAGCGTACCAACGTCGGAATGAACCTAACCTCTGGATTTCCAATCATCTCTCTTCAAGAATGTGCGAAACTTAAATTAGTTGTCCACACGACAGAAACGAACAACAAGTGAACGGAGTTTTTGTGACAAAACAACAAGTTCGATTACGCTCCGCTCGTATCCCGCTATGCGATTAGACGTCGACATTTGCTCTTTTGCAGCGCGAGCATTCGGCGAATCTCAAAATTACTCATTGGGCATTGCAGGCACGACCGTAATACCAACTCGCGCTGATTTTTACTTCTTTCAATTTTGATTGCTCTATTTCACCCGGTAATTTGTCTTTATATTGCTGAATAGGATATTGATATTGGCAATCGGATCGTATATCAACTTTAACGATGTAAATTGGCCGCTAAAGATGCATAAAATGTGAACGATTTTCTAATTACAAGCTTTTATTTGTTTATGTACTCTGCATGTTGATTTTTAAAGGGCATTTGCTAATATTTAGCTACTTGCATAAAGAAACATTTTGTGAACATAAAATATATCGTCAAGATACAAGACACTGACCAAAGGCCAAAAATGGCTTTATAGGTGTAACATCCCTTTTAAGCTCATTCATTTCTTTCTTTAATTGCTATAAATGCTATTTAAAAGTAGCAATTTGTTGTCACTAAAATAATTCAGTATGTTGATTTGCATTCTCACTCCAGTCAATGTATAAAAAGTTATTTTATAACCAGTAAACCTGCTACTTTGTTAAAAATATTTTGTCAAAGAAACTCGTTAGCGCCTTCACGCATATTACAATTTTCGGAACGACGTGTGGAATAACGTCGAAGCTTTAGTTAACGTGTTAAACTACCGCGACCGTTTTTTTTTTCTTTTTAAATATTGACGTTTATGTCTATGACGTAGTTTAAATTTTAACGGTACACTGTCAGCCAGTGATTATCTAATTTTTTTATAGTAAATTAAGTTCTAAATTCACACCAATAAACGTCATTATCAAAGTACTATACCAATAGAAAAGTTGCGTCTAGATCAGGATCACGGCTCTATCGAAAACTTTGTAGAGTTCCCCCGAGATCAAATTTGTTAAGCCGTCTTGAGTCAGTAAAAGAAAAAAGTCTCGAAACAAATTGTTGGCAAACGAGAGAAGTGTCCAAGAACGAAAATATGTTGATTGAATAAAGAAAAACTATTAAAAGTTTCGCTTAGAGCTCAGTTGCTCCAGACGGTATGCTGTGCGTGGGGAGGTTCGCAAGTGAGTCAAGAGAGAATATTAAATAACAAGATAACAAAGCTGTAACAGTTACTGATTAATACACATTGTTTCAAGTAAGAAAACTTTGCAGACTAAAATAATTGGTAATACACAAACAACTGAAAAAAGAAATATGACTAATCTATTTCGCCCACTTATTTTATTATTTACTAGCGACCCACCCCGGCTTCGCACAGGTGCAAAGCTGAAAAAATACATGTTTTATACATCCTAAACCTTCCTCTTGAATCACTCTACCTATTAAAGAAAAAGTGAACCAAAATCCGTTACCTGATTTTAAAGATCTAAGCATACATAGTAGGAACAGACAACGGAAAGCGACTTTGTTTTGTCGATAAAAATAGGTCTAGTTATTTTACGTATTTTCATAATATGTGCACTTTATTAAGACTCACACAGTATAGGTAATCATAAAATGTAATTACCTTGAGTGACGTTAATAAATAAAGTAAAAACAAGCGACAAACCAAAGCAATAGAGACAACAATATCATGAGCATACAAAACAACTTGATATCAAGAAACAAAGAACACGGGGATATCATCGTCAAGTTTTTGTGGACGTGGATATTACGGGTAAAGTTAGTTTCTTTCACCCTTAAGATTCGTATAACTTTCTTAATACCTCTACGAGATTATAGCCACTCGTCCGTACCAGATATACCGGAATAATAACAAAAACGACGATTTGCTTTTATTTGTTGCAATATAACTTCTTACGGCGATCGTCTAATATATGTTTAGTTATTAATTCTGCTCAATAAAGTCGAATTATATTGGCTCCCGTGGAATATGCTTTCGAATAAAGTTTCGGAAACATTCGGGTTTATCTCTCTTTTATGAACGGTTGCTGTGATATCAGAAGGGAAGGAACTGTATTGGTATACGTTTCCTTTTATTCCGTCATTATTGGATGAAATGAATTCCTTATCGTTCAAGTTACGGGAACCACTTATGTTATCATCGATGAAGATAGCTTGACAAACGAATCGGGTATTTTCGTTGTCACCAAACTTGTTTTGGTGGGCAACCGAAACGTCCGCTGTTAGTTTGAATTATTTGCATACCTCCACCGTGAGTTCAGTCCAAATATTTCCAATTCCAGTAGCAAGCTTCGAATAATTCACTCAGAAAGGTTCTTTTTTAATGGGGCCCGACGTCAATTAAAATAACGTCGCCGGTTTTTTTTCGGTTGCCGTAAAAAGTGCTGGCAGGCTTTTGAATCTTTCGACGCGATAGTCGCATTCTACAGGTGCAAAGTCCGTTGGTGGTCAGACTTGTCAACTGATATTTTTGGAAGTTTTTTTAGCTTTGGCCCTATCTGCACCTCTGTCAGCATGTTCAACGGTATTAATCCTTATCATTTCTAGCTTAGAGTCTAATTTTGAAAAAATATTTAGAAGTATATCTAAACGGATGTCAAAAATGTGGGAACTAGACTGATGGTGTATTTATAACATTGGTGTATCTTTAACCTTTATCAGAGAAGGTGTTTAATGAGTTCGGAATCAAAGTTTACGGAAGCTATATCGATGTAATAAATTGAGGTAAAGTGGTAAAACAAAGAAGTAAAGAGTTCACGGTTAAAATGGTGGAGAATGCAGCCTCGTTTCAGCAAGAAAAATTAAAAAGAGGGCTCACGTTGAAAAGTGTTTGATAAAAAATATTAATTTCCCTCGGGAGGAATACGCAGTTCATTATTTTGCAGTGCATTGCGCTATAATTTGTGGCATTAATACAGTCTGGCCTTTTGTCTGTCCATGTTTGAACTTCGTTAGCAAAAGTTTCAAGACATAACGCCCTATTAGTTTCGTTATTACTGTCATTCAATTCAATATGTACTTAAGTATACTATAAAATGTGTGATTATCTTTTGATTTTGTATACGTCAGAACTGAAACCTATATTTAGATTAGTAAAATTAAATATTTAAACGTGTTTGGTTATAACTTGAGTGCTATTGACAAACTCATAAAAATATATCGCAAGCAATTCGTGCGAGTAGCTCCATTTGAAGCAATTCAAATATTTCAATCTAGTTTCGCATATTTCTTTCAGACACTAAATGGAGATCAGTCTGCAAATGAATCCCGTCATGTGTCGCATAACCATTCATAATTTAATTAAACCAGTATTGAATTTCACGAAGGGTCCGAGCAAATTTGCATACGTGTATCCCTAAAAACCAATATTAAGACAATATATTATTAATCTTTAATTTACTTTATTAGCTCGGCTCCCCTACAGCACCCCTCCGTGGGGATTTGTGGGAGAGAGCGAGTTTTAAATTTGAATGACCTGGGGGGTGATTCTCGTCCTATAGGTGTTTTATGTCGAATCGGGAAGGGTATCGAGCGGCTCAGATTGACCACGTGGTTGAGCCTGCAAAGTAATGGGTACAGTTACGAAGAATTTAGTTTTATTCTTTCTGAATCTTTCAGTTACTCGTAGTTCAGCAGAATCATGTCAGGTGGATAGGCTTTACTACTTACTACAATCTCTTGTATAATATTTTTACATCAGATTAAATTACAAAAACATGAGCCTATTAATTAATTGCCTTTAATATGGCCTAAGTAAGTATGTACCTACCTACTAACTCCTAAAATACAATATTTATTGTACTCATAGAGCTTTTAAATCAACATTAAGACGAAGCCAAGCTTCTTCACTATTGAGCTTAATACCAGTTTTAGTTAAAATATGCAACTGGTATCACAGTTTTTTAGAGGATACACTTCGTGTCCAAAAAAGTGGAACACGAATGTCTTCGTTAATAAGTTGTAGTGCTCGTAATTACACAAACAAGAGACGTTGCAGGGTTGTTTCCGAATGCAAATATCCCGCGAGTAATGAGGAGCTAACTGTATGCAATTTGAAACAGGCGAATACACTAAGGATAACTTTACAGTGGAAGATAATTTACTGAAAATATATCAAGGATCCGAATTTACAGTTTTGGGTTAATTACCAAACAACTTTTCAGATTCGAATCTATAACACACTAGCTTTCCGCCCGCGGCTTCGCCCGCGTGCAATTTTGTCTGTCACAGAAAAGCTTTATCGCGCGGCTATAAACCTCACGGAGCCCGAGACCTTTCCAACGAATGCAAAACGGTGGAAATCGGTTCGTGCGTTCTGGAGTTATAGCGTCATCAGGAAGGAAAACCCGACTTATTTTTATATAGTAGATTATAGATTTTAATTTTTTTAGTTATTGTTATTTTAAAGTGATTCTATTGTTATGCGATTTGAAAGCTCAAACCAGTACAGTGCAGACAAATAACATATCCTGCATTTTTGCAAAAACCTGCTTCTAGATACATACAAAATAGTTTAAATTAAAACTCATCAAAATCAAACTTATGCGGTACGAATAAAAGAAAATGGTGTTTTATTGATGTTAGTAGTTCAGAAGAAAAGAAGTTTGCAATTTTGCTTAGGTAGGTGCACGAGAAAAACTAAACCAATATAATAAAGATATTCTTGAAACTATCTTTGGTTACGGTATAAATATCGCTTGTACTAGAATGCCAGACTAAAAACCCGCTCACAGAGTAGATTAGACGGTTCAGCCAAAAAGATAGTACAGTCCACGCGAGGATTACTAAGGATGAATAGTCAAACGTGCACTTAGCAGTTACTGCCGCAGCGTGCAGATTGTTTTGGATATTTTAAACGTACACTGGAACACTACACAATTGTATAGCTACAACAATACATTTTTGTTGCAAAATAACCCCTATTACAACTACAGAAGATACAGTGTTAACATCGATGTGACGTTGTTCTACAAGCTTACTGACACACTTTTGTAGTATGCACGAAATTATGCCCGGATTACTTTTCAGATGCAGAAAAGGCGGTCCGGGATAATTGGAAGCTAATTTTGTAGAAAAGAGACTCCAAAAATAGCACTAGAAAAAATATTTGCGTTATTTTATTAACTAGGATAAATACAAAGAAAGAAGAAAGAAAAATACTTAGGTACTATACTTGTTACGTTAATGTTAGAACAATACTATGTAGGTACTAACATGTGTTTCATAATAAAATATTTGTATTTGTATGTATTTCTATGTACTCGTAATAATGGTATTAAACTTACATTTTTTTTCAGGTATTTTCCATGGTTCTATATCAATCTAAGACATTCTCAAAGTATTTAAATTTAGCAATATCAACAAGTTTTGTTAATAAATTACAAAAATAGAAGCAGACTAAAGTATTTTGAAAAGAAAAACCTAATTATGAAATAATTCGGTCAACTCATAATAAAGATTGTGAACAGAAACTTCGCGAAAAGGCCGGAACAATGAGTTTCTGAATAGGCGAAAAAATAACATGAAATTGTTCAAATAAAGCATAAGTTCAAAAAGCAACTCATTAAGTCGTGGCTTAAGGTGTGCCGCGAACTCAGTTTTATTTCAATGCTTATCCGACCACTGGAACCAGGAATCATTTTCAAATAAATATTAAAATTAAATTTTTATTTTAGTGTTGTGTGAATAAGTAATCAATCAGGTGACAGGCGGTCAATGATTGTAGCTAACAAAAATATATCATGTACCTACTTGTGAGCTTCTAAGGCCCGGTTTTTTGATTCGTAGTTAAAATAACCAATAGTCAAATTTGACAGATGTCAAATGACAAGTGGTTAAATATCAGAAAAAAATGTTTTTCGAACAATGGTTAGCTTGACTTTTAGTACATTTTTTAACTATCAGTTAACATTTTGTTAATATTTAACCATTAGTAGCAAAATTTAACAATTTGTTATTTTAACCATGAATCAAAAAACTGGGCCTAAGTGAATCCACTGAAGTTCCTAACCTAATCTAACCTACACCTAAAAAAATGCCAAGTTACTACGAGAGCTTTATTGGCTAGAAACATTCATGGCAGCATAAAATTACGTTGTAAAAGATAAAATAAAACTTGCTAGACTAATATTCATGAAAAATATCTTCAAGCCTGCGTAAGGCCATTGGGAATAATTACTGTGATCCTTTAGGTTTGCGTCACATTATTGCGCTACATAAAAATTATGTGTCTTTAAGCTTGAACTCACTGAAGTGATTTGTATTGATCTATTTTTTTATCTTTGACATTGCGTTGACTTTTCTTAGTCTGATTTATCGTGACTGTTTCGGTCGTCTTCGACCAGCCTTAGGAATATTCGGTTGTAATCAGCTAGCTGGCGGCGATTAAGACGTACAAACTTGAGTCGGCCTTGTGAGACAATGGTGGACTAAGACTTTGTATTTTTGGATGTGGTATCAAAATATTTAAAAAAAATGCTGTAATTTGATTCCAAGAAGACAATGGGTAATGCGGTAAGACGAACATTTTATTGATACCACCATTTATTGATCTGTAAATGTATTGCAATCTTCTCAAATCGTTCGTTCGTTCGTTTCAGCCGAAAAACGTCCACTGCTTCCCAAATAAATGGAAAAAAAGGTTTTGGAGTAAATACTCAAGCTATAAAAAATAATATGCCTAAAATATTTGCATGTGCCAGAAAAGTTGTATGTTCTGACTAATTTAGTATCGGACAGCGTAAGATGCTTTAATAAGTAAAATATTTCAGTATAATTTAACTAGATAAAAGTTATAACACTATTTACATGACGCCATGGAAACTGGTCTCCTTTATTGAGTTCATGAATATTTTTTACCGGACACAAACAAATCTATCAATTTTTTCGGCACTTTATTGCTTCTCCCCTCTTCCACGAGATTATGATTTACGGCATATCACGTCTCACAGTTCGGAGTGATTTCGTTCATCCGCGTTCCGCCCCTCTCCTATTTACCAAAACTTTTCCGTCTCAGCTAATTTATTTCCCGACTAAATCTTATAAATTCTGGCGAGTCCACACGCAATCTCAGTCAAACGTCGGCTTTTTGATAACACGGCTGTATTATACAGGGTGTATAAGTAAGCAGTAAGTACTTGAAGTTACCTTGCTGCCCCATCGGCCGTCAGTTCTGCGCACTATGTGCCCTGCCCATTGCCACTTCAGCTTGCTAATCCGTCGGGCTATGTCAGCGACTTTAGTTCGTTTACGGATTTCCTCATTTCTGATTCGATCTCGCAAAGAAACACCAAGCATAGCCCTCTCCATAGTACGCTGTGCAACTTTGAGCTTCTGTGTAAGGCCTATAGTGAGAGGCCACGTTTCCGAGCCATAAGTTATCACTGGTAACACACATTGATTGTAGACTTTCGTCGTGGAATGGAGGCCGCGTACCGGAAGGCGCAGCGTGGGACGTCCACCTACAAGGTGGACCGACGACATCGTGAAGGTAGCAGGGAAGCGCTGGATGCAGGCCGCTACCAATCGATCAATGTGGAAAGCATTAGGGGAGGCCTATGTTCAGCAGTGGACGTCCTATGGCTGACATGATGATGATGATGATGACTTGAAGTTACGTGATAACGTGACTTTTGATACGAGAACTACATCAAAATGCACTAAAATGGCATTTGTTTGAAATGTAAAGAAGTCAATAAAGAGTGATAAACGCATAATATTATTAACTTAATAATGTTGAACTTCGTTTCAAAGGCACATTATTACACAATCAATTGAACCTACGTAACTTATTCACTGAGACGTGTCATATCAATGTATGAAAATTCATAAATAAATGAATAAAATGTTTTTTACGTATAATAATATGACATCGAAAAAGTATAATTTAATTCATCAACTGAAGGTTCCGTAGATATACGAGTATCAGAATACTTTCAGTGAGATAGACCTTGATCTTATAACAAAGTTTGTGGCCCATTTTTTGTACACCCTGTATTGTAGATTTACCAACTTTCACGAATTTGGCCCTATTTTATCGCAAGATAGATTGGTTTACGCACCTAACGCGTGGGTTTTCTTTTTTTGTTTTTATATTAATTCATCAACACCTTGAAGGTAAAATCTTATTCACCCACAACGTGAATAAGATTGCTAAATAATTGTCAAAAATTGAATAAGCTTTGGCATCGAAATCGCTCAATTAGGCTGGGTTGCACCATCTTACTTTAACTTTAACAAACGTCAAAACTCTGTCAAACTCCATACAAAAAGCAGCGGTTATGGTTTAGTTACAGTTAAAGTTAGGTGGTGCAACTGAGCCTTAGTGGCCTAGAAACTCAAAAACTGTATCAAATAAGCATAACCAAAACGTGAAGTATTACTTTTTGATTTCCCAAACTTTGCCGCCAAACTTTTCAAACTGCTAGGAAAATAAAAAAGAAACATTGCTAATTATTTCGTTGCATAGCTGACCAATTGTGAACTTAACGGAAGCTTTTGGGTCTATTCCGTAGTGATATATTTTTCATCTAGAAAAGGAAACAGATCAGGTTTAAGAATAATATATGTAATCTATGCAATGTTGTGGCTTTCTTCGGCGACTCATAACTGCATAATAATAACTTTCTACGTCATATTTATACATTGTTTTTTATTAGAAGATAGTGCACATGAGAAAGTTACGGACATACCGGCTATCTAAGGCCTAGTTTTTTGATTCATAGTTAAAATAACAAATTGTTAATTTTTGTTACTAATGGTTAATTATTAACAAAATGTTAACTAATAGTTAAAAAATGTACTAAAAGTCAAGCTAACTATTGTTCGAAAAACATTTTTTTCTAATATTTTACCACTTGTCATTTGACATTTGTCAAATTTGACCATTAGTTATTTTAACTAAGAATCAAAAAACCGGGCCTTAGTAAACTCCGACAAACGTTACTTCGACACTACTGAATATCGACATGACTTTACTTCGACACTACACTACTTAGACAAAGGATATTCGCCGTCAGTTAGAGTTCAGTTTTTGAGCTCTGAGTAGGTATGACAAAAGACGTTTCTTACCCACAGATCCCCAATAAACTCGGAACAAATACAGCAAAATTCACCAGCGGAGCAAACCATTTAAATTAGGCCCGATAACTCGAAAGGGTTTAACCAGGAGCACTCCAATTAGTTTGCTGTTATTTTTCCATTTCGTTCTATTGGAACTGGTTCAGTTTAAAATCGATCCTCTTACATTTTGCCGAGTTATAATTTTCTTCGGCTATTTATACGTTTAAAAGGAAAACAGAACGAAGTTTAAGTGGTAATTGAATTCTATTGATAGAAACGAGAAAGTAATAGAACTTTGATGTCAATATTAGTAAAAAAGTGTAATTTATATTGCTTTGTTCAAAAACCAAACAGCTTACAAATACATAAATTGCATAGCTACAATATATGTAGTTGGTCAACGCATTATAGTTTTCACCTCTATGTAATGAATGAAAAAGATTTGTAGTTATACTTAATTCCTGTTTATATTTGCAATAGTAGTAAATTTAATTAAAAAGACCTAATGTAATTAAAAGTATGGCTTGTAACCTTCTAAACAGCTGATCCATCAAAACCATAATATTAAATCCGATTTATTTCTGCCCTGAAATCAACTCTGTTTAATCAAACTGCGACAAGATATTTTTATAATTAATGCATTTGTAATTGAGTCCACTTTGCTACTTCATTTGCTTGTACAGTGACATTAATGAATTCAAGTGCTTTCCTTTAATTTATAAAGCCGCAGTTTCAAGTAGCTAATACCTTCATCGCATAATGAATTTTTGATAAAGGGTGGAACAAAGGCCACTTTTTGTATAAAGTTTTTTGGCTTATCAGAACTATGACGTTAATACCCCACGCGATGATAAGAGGTGTTAGGTGTGGGTAATTAAAAATACTTGGTAAAATTGTGACAAGTTCAAGGAAATTTGAGAGGGTTCCGCATAATATGGGTTAATTTTATACCGTGTTATCTTTCGTTACTTGGAATACAGGTTAGTAATATGTTTTCTACCTAGTTAAGTTTTTCCTGGATTTTACAAATTAAAAGTCATCTTGTTCAAAGGAATGATGACATTTAGTATGTAAAATTCAGTATACATCCTTCTCTAAGCAAAAATTAAATTTAATTAATTGATGTTAAAGTTTATGGAGCAGTGTTAGTAAAAGTCACCACAGGCGATCAAAATTGTACGACACTGCACTTTACTTTTTATTAAAGTTTCTTAAATTGCAATTTTCTTCTATCATGTGGGTTATAAGGATCTTCTTTTTCTTCAGAGTAACCTGAGGTCACAACTCAGAGACCAGACTTGACACAAGTAAAAGTGCTTTTTAAAAGCCTACTTGCAAAAATAAAACGAGTTTTTTTTAATTTATAATCTGACACTCTTTTGGATTTCATTTTTTCCGAAACATTTTCATCCAACCCCAAAATCAAACGCCTATCTCTCAAAGTGTTAAACGAGTCCCCTTTAGAAATAATACGGTTTTATGGTCAAATCGTTCGCTCGGGTGAACAATAAAGTAATGAACACTGACAGGGCGGCGTCTAGCCGGCGACAGTTCTTATGACATCCCCTATCTGGCACACGCGATGTGTACTATACAAAGTTGACCGGCAGAAATATTTTAAAGGGATGCGTGGAAGCATTTTTATAGTGAAGTTCTTCCATATGGAAATTAATGAAATGGCTCTTGAATTCTTTTGTTTAAGAATCTGCAATGTGATGTAGTCTTCAGGGCTGTGAATGTAGATATCGTTTCTTCGATCTTCGATAACAATTATGGTCTGTATTTTGACTTATTTTTAGTTGGCGTCTATCTTATTGCATTTAGGTAAAAGATTTACTACCTGTGTAATTTACTTACTTTTTATCCAAATAATAGAACTTACAGAATTCCAAGGTTTTAGGAAGCTGGTAACATTATTTAAAACACGCGTACGAAAGTATGAAGCAAAGTATTTTCTTTGACTTCTATAAAGAAAAACGACCTAGCCTATTCCGGAAAAAAATAACAATAAAAACATCGTTGGCCTGGTTATTCAAATCAAACGTATTAAATAGAAAACTCCACCTGTCACCCCTTAAAATATCACAGCGGCCATTAAACTAATCAAGTGAAAGAAACTAACAAAATCACAAACTTTTGACGATAGAGCACGAAAAGTCCACGTGAACACTAATAAATCAATGTTTATGGCCCATTTAAATAATATCTACAACGCTAAAATGTCCCGTAAGTCAGTTTAATTTACTTATGAGGCTTTCGCTTTATAAACTCTATAACAATGCGCCAGTGACTGTAGTTGGAGTGCCATAATGGTTCTGAAAATGCGCGCACATTTTGAAATTAATGGATTTTATGCGCTTTAATGTTATTACAGTTCGATTAGAACGTGCTCCCGAATTCAGGAATAGTTTTTGGAAGGTTTATTGCAACGGTTTTATTTAGAGCTACCTTTTCATGAATTTGATTCAGCAAGAGACAAATCAGGAGAATCTTCACTAATATTTACGATCCCGTATACAATCTATGCTTTGTATTTTTTTGATAATGCTGCAAATTCCAATTATTCCGTAAATGATCCACCAATTAAAAACTTTTTGGGGCTTGCAACGTAGTCTTTTTTGACTCAACACAAAAAAAAAAATTCCGGCGCGTTTTTCTTCTTTCAGAGTTATTCTACAAAAAGCTCCCATGTATTTTTTATTTCACCACACAATATTAACTACAGTTTCACATGCGTTCACAGCCTTCGCTAGCAACGCCCTAAAGTAAATAACAAAAATTAAACACCATCTTATCTGACCGCGTTCCAGTTGTCGTGTCCAGGGGAAATAATAATAAAGTCCTTCGAGGCTGTTTTAACGACTGTCTCCCTGTATAATAGGGTAGCAGTACCGTTTGTGGTCACTATACCTTTTTGGCTACATGAGTTTGAAAGAGTGTGAAATAAAATGTGATATTATTTTTTATTTTAAATGCAATTTGAAAGTTCAATTAATATAAGAGTAATGTTAATACCATCAACTACTGGGAAAAACGGACGGATTTCTTTGTACATGGAGAGTTCTTGTCATGATCGCCACACGTAAGCAGACCGTTGGCAATCCCTTAGTTGCCTCTTGAGACACCCACGGGGAGAGTTCTAGAACCATATTACAGCCCATATGCTTTGCTAAATTATTAATTTTTGAAAGGCAAAGATGGCCAAAACTGCTACTACTACCCTATTTCGTGCCGGTTATTTTTTAGCCGCTTCCCTAGTCGCCTGATAGTGTTTCTGTAAACGGTTTTTAGCCCTTGTGTGAAATTTAGTTACTTGCGGTTTAAGTTGTTTACGTTGACGACTTTACGATTTGTACTGTTTTTCTGTTGTAACTTGAAAAACTTATCCTATGTGCTGTAATTTTTTTGGTTAAACTACTTTTATGGGAAGAATCTTGATTTAAAACGTGTTTGAATTCTTGTTTCTTAATTTTGGAAATTGGTTCACTCTACCCCGAAAGAACGCTATTCCGAATATCGTTAGCCCGAATGCACTTTATCCCGAATCACCGTAGACCTAAAGGCGTGTTCCTGTGGAGACATCCCGTGTTTTGCAGGATGTCATTTAAATATAATTACGTGTTTTAATTATAATTTTAACGTTCACAAGACTGCAAACGGGGTGTCCGTTTGCAGTGTCCCGCAATATACCGATCAGTTCGAATTTCAAACACACACTTCAGTGTGTTCACACAAGATGTAGCCATCCTGCATTACAGGATCCTGCAAAACTGGATTGCCGTGGGAACGAACCTTAATAAGTTACACGAAATTCCCAAATCTTCATCATCATCACTAACCATCAGGTGAAATACAGGCAAGGAGCTTCTTCGTTGTGGATAAAAGAAAAAAAATCTATATTCTGTAGCCCGTATTACTGTAAGCTGAAAGAATTAAAGTAGTTCTAAAGATAGCAACGTATAAACATACTAGGAAAATCACTTGTATATTTAGCAAACGTTATCTTGCCCACTTTAAGCTTGTGATCTTTTGCATTTTATTAAAAAGACTTTCCTTAGCGATGAAAGCGAGGAAGGGTGGCGACTTTTCCTTATTTCTTTCTGATTTTATAGGTTGGAATACTTTTATTCTACTTACGAGGGCTACCTAAGTAAACTCCGACAAACTTTACTTCGACATTACGTTACTCCGACATTTCTGAATATCGACATGACTTTACTTCGACACTACACTACTCCGACAAAGGATATTCGCCTTTGTCTAAGTAGTGTAGTGTCGAAGTAAAGTCATGTCGATATTCAGTAGTGTCGGAGTAACGTAATGTCGAAGTAACGTTTGTCGGAGTTCAGTTTTTGAGCCGAACAAATCACAGAACTCTATTCAACGCTGTGCGTTCGATTTGCTGCTTCACTTAAGCAAGCATCGTTTGTGAATACGGGCGAAAGCGTACAGATAGATGTGTAGACGGGGCTTTGTTTACTATAAGGATCTGATATCCATGTTTAAGNATATACAATCTATGCTTTGCAATTTTTTGATAATGCTTCAAATTCCAATTTTTCCGTAAATGATCCACCAATTAAAAACTTTTTGGGGCTTGCAACGTAGTCTTTTTTGTCTCAACACAACAAAACATTTTCCCGCCGCGTTTTTCTTCTTTCAGAGTATTCTACAAAAAGCTCCCATGTATTTTTTATTTCACCACACAATATTAACTACAGTTTCACATGCGTTCACAGCCTTCGCTAGCACCGCCCTAAAGTAAATAACAAAAATTAAACACCATCTTATCTGACCGCGTTCCAGTTGTCGTGTCCAGGGGAAATAATAATAAAGTCCTTCGAGGCTGTTTTAACGACTGTCTCCCTGTATAATAGGGTAGAAGTATCGTTTGTGGTCACTGTACCTTTTTGGCCACGTACGTTTGAAAAGAGTATCATAAATAATGTGATATTAAAATGTTTATTCATAAATGCACAGTTAAAACTGAAGATATAGTTAAAATAATTATAAGAATAATGTTGTGATTTAATAATTATAATGGTTTTGCAGGTTAAAACTATCGTCCACTACTGGACGAAACGGATGGATTACCTTTTACATGGGGAGTTCTTGCCATGATCGACACCATGTAAGCAGACCGTTGACGATCGTAGTGTGATGGTACGATACACCCTTCCTCAGGATTCTGGATCCCTTTGTCGCCTTTGACACCCACGAGGAGAGATGGGGTGGTGTTCTTCTGGGACCATTTTTACAGCCCGCATGCTTTTAATTATTAGTTTTAGAGTGACCAAAAACGAGGGGCAAAGATGGCCAAAACTGGTACTACTACCCTATTTCGTGTCGGTTATTTTTTAGCCGCTTCCCTAGTCGCCTGATAGTGTTTCTGTAAACGGTTTTTAGCCCTTGTGTGAAATTCAGTATTTTGTGGTTTAGTTTAGGCTGACGACTTTACGATTTGTAATGTTTTGTGTTGTAACTTGAAAAACTTATCCTATGTGCTGTACATTTTTGGTTAAACTACTGTGTTTGAATTCCTATTTGTTTGTTTTTACAATGTGATTCTTAATTTTGGAAATTGGTTCACTCTACCCCAAAAGAACGCTATTCTGAATATCGTCAGTCCGAATGCACTTTATCCCGAATCACTGTAGATCTAAGAGTTTGTACCTCCAGAGACATTCCGTTTTTTGCAGGATGTCATTTAGCAGTATAAGTACGTGTTTTAACAATAACATTCATAAGAAAAGCGATCCGTTCGAATTTGTGATTCTTTTTCCGTTGTGTGTTCACATAGGATGCAGCATCCTGCATTACTGGATCTCGCAAAACTGGATTGCCGTGG
Organism: Ostrinia furnacalis; assembly: GCF_004193835.3. NCBI lineage: Eukaryota > Metazoa > Arthropoda > Insecta > Lepidoptera > Crambidae > Ostrinia > Ostrinia furnacalis. The sequence continues at coordinate 491,670 of NW_021133896.1, forward strand.
TAACGAACCTTTATAAGTTACACGACATTCCTAAATCTTCATCATCATCACTAACCATCAGGTGAAATACAGGCAAAGAGCTTCTTCGTTGTGGATAAAAGAAAAAAAGTCTATATTCTTTATTATTATTTATTTATTTATATTATTATTATATACAGGGTGGAAACGATAAGTGATCTCACTCGATTATTTCTAAACTATACAAGATATTGAAAAACTGGTTACTGATCCTGAAAGTGCTTCACGAGCTCTTTCAAACGGTACCAATAATAGGTTACAGAATAAACGGGAACTATCCGAAAATTCTATGTTTCCAGCTTCCATACTAAATGTATGCCAACCACACAATATTAGAAGTGTAATTTATTTTTTGTTAAATAATAAACTTAAAAAGTCGGTTACATAAACTCGTAACTTGCATCTCATTTAAAATTATTTGTGGAAAACATAAGTTTTAGGCTTTACTTGCTATCATATTATCAAGAGATGAGTGCCATGACTGTGATAGTACTAAATGTATGGAAGATGAAAACATTGAATTTTTGGATAGATCCAATTTATTCTGTAAGCTATTGTTGATACCGTTGGATAGAACTCGTGGAGCACTTTTAGGATCAGTAACTAGTTTTGCGATATCTTGTGTAGTTTTTAATATTATGTAACTTTACTAAAGGTATGGAAGCTGGAAACATTGAATTTTCGGAGAGTTCCCATTTATTCTGTAACCTATTATTGGTACTGTTTGAAAGAGCTCGTCAAGCACTTTCAGGATCAGTAACCAGTTTTTCGATATCTTGTATAGTTTAGAAATAATCGAGTGAGATCACTTATCGTTTCCACCCTGTATATTATTTATTTAGCCCGTATTACTGTAAGCTGAAAGAATTAAAGTAGTTCTAAAGATAGCAACGTATAAATATACTAGGAAAATCACTTGTATATTTAGCAAACGTTATCTTGCCCACTTTAAGCTTGTGATCTTTTGCATTTTATTAAAAAGACTTTCCTTAGCGATGAAAGCGAGGAAGGGTGGCCACTTTTCCTTATTTCTTTCTGATTTTATAGGTTGGAATACTTTTATTCTACTTACGAATATACTGATATTTTGTAAGGGCAAATAATTAAATAATTATATTTAATAGAGTCCCGTTAGAATGTGTTGACAATCAAACCTTCCTCTTCTCAATATAAAAACCTCATTGAAATCCGTGGCAAAGTTTAAAAGATCTAACGCCCGTATTGACAAACACTACTATGAGGTCTCACAGTGCGTGTGGACGCACAGGGTGGTGGAACGCACACACACGAACAAATCACAGAACTCTTTTCAACGCTGTGCGTTCGATTTGCTGCTTCACTTAAGCAAGCATCGTTTGTGAATACGGGCGAAAGCGTACAGATAGATGTGTAGACGGGGCGACTTTGTTTACTTTATAGATCTGATATCGATGTTTAACTTCTACGTGAAATAAATAAACCGGCNGATTTCAAGTTCGGTTTAATTTACTTAACAGTAATCCCCAGAGTAACTTACATTGATATTTTTAATTGCACGACCACATTACCGATTCCATTCTGAATTTAAACTTGCAATCACTCAAGTGCTGTTAAACCTTTACTCGTAAAAGTGGACTGTTGATTTCATTTTGGTTTTAAACCTGCATTTACCGGGATTGAAGCGTAAAATGTTATTAAAGGCGTAAACACAATAAATGGATGAGTATGTGGAGCAGCGAGGACAGCCTGTAAAGGTGTATCCACACTGCAACGGGGCGTACGTGGTCCGTCGCGTATCATCATCATCATCATCTTAGCCATAGGACGTCTGTTTGGTTACTGTCCGCTCATTTAAAGAAGATGGTAGATAGATGAATAAAAGTCACTGGTAGAAAATATAACTATATTGCGAATAATTAATATTACGCTAAAATGGTCGAATGGTAATGAGCACGCGCGATTGGTATGGTGATTCGACGTGTACTGAATATAAAACTAAAATTATGGTTAAAATGAAAAAGTAGGCCAATGCGCGAAAATGCTGACGGCGCGCCGAGGCGCCGCGTTTGTGCAATGTACGTAGACCGTACAACGTCCACTGCTGAACATAGGCCTCCCCCAATGCTTTCCATGTTACCCGGTTGGTAGCGGCCTGCGTACAGCGTTTTCCTGCTACCTTTATGATGTCGTCGGTCCACCTTGTGGCTGCGCGTCCCGTATAGACGTCGCGTATAGTCTTCCTAAATACATTGTTTCGATGCAGAGAGACGTGAGCCCAGCACTCATCGTGCTATGAGTATTCCACCACGCAAACGCATGCAGCGATTTTTTATGACGTTACATTGATGGTTTACGCCCCACGCAAGTCCGTAGTAATGTGAATTTGCCTTTAAACGGGCCAGTTTTAATTAAATGTAATGTAAACAGACATGGAACCGCTGCCGAGTAAATTATGGCTGAGTGGTGGGGGCAAGGACGCGTTGACACGTCAGATTGGGAAGTGCTGACTGATAAGTTTTTGTGGTGTTTTTATGGAAAAACTCACGGAAGCAAAGGAATTGAAAGCGAAAATCCAAAGCAAAGAGATCGAAGGGGGATACTCGGTAGTTTCAATCAGCATGACGTGTTTTTACGAATCTTAGGCTGAGTTGCACCACCTGACTTGGACCGTATTACGGTAACCATAACGATAACCGGTGCTTTTTGTATGGAGTTTGACAGATTTTTGACATTTGTCAAAGTTAAAGTAAGATGGGGCAACCAAGCCTTAGCAACCAGTTGCTACAGTTGAAACGCGACTGCTACGCCAACCAATGACAGTGCTACGTTCAATTTATAGGTGGCGCCAGTTTTTAAAATTTTCTTCGCAGTTGTAATTTTAATTGCACAATTAGGAACCGGTTGCTAAAATTTGTAATAACCCCGCCGGAAACCTTTGAAGGTGAATAAATCGATACTATTATAAGTCAAACCTGATAAATATTTATCCATTATCTATTTACTCATTATTCATTCATAAAGTTTTATTATATACCAAACAATCTGGTAAACATATAAAAACAAACAACAAACTATAAGATCAACACTGAAAGTACGAAATTAACCATTCCATGCAAATCACCAAACTTTGACTAAGTAACTATCAGGTTTTAAACAATATCCTGTGTAAATAACGGTAAAGGAAAATAACGATAAATCGGTAAATATTATAATTTCGGAGTAAAACTAAGGCTGAGTTGCACCACCTTATTTTAGCCGCAACAGTAACAATAACCGGTGCTTTTTGTATGGAGTTTGACAGATTTTTGAAGTTTGTCAAAGTTAAAGTAAGATGGTGCAACCTAGCCTAAGTGTCAAGTCAAAACACACCTACTTAGGTACGCTGTAGCGCTTTAAATAATAGGTTACGCCCGTACTCACAAACATTACTACGTCGTCTCACAGTGCGCGGGGACGCAAAGGATGACACACGAATCAATTACAGACTCAGATCATGATCTGAGATCACAGAGCTCTATTCAACGCTGTGCGTTTGATTTGCTTCTTCACTTAAGTTTTGACTTAAGCAAACATCATTTGTGAATACTGTCGTAAGGAAACAGTATATCCTTAATAACTTAGAAGAGAACCAAATGTTCTACACCCACAATCTACATCTAGAAAAACTATACTCATTTCTCCGTAACCCCTTAGTTTCCACAAGTCTCTGATGGCATGACACAAAACAATAGTTTTTCTATTTCACATTCATGGTATTCAAGTAGAATTTCTTAATGTCAAATTGAATAAAACCACCGCTGAATTTCCGTGATTATTTCGGAAACGTGTCGCACGTCACTATTAACGTCACAACGTTTTTACCCTTACTAAAATGAAGATATTTAAATTAACCTCTCATTACGTCGTGGGGTTTACGCTAATGAATCGTTTGTATAAACTATTTATGTTAATTATGCCCGTATTATTTGAATTCCTGTAATTTATAACGAGGAACTTGGTAAGGGACGTGATCGTGGAGGAATTAGATATGAATGCAGTAGCAAAATATACTGCATTGTAGAAAATATAACTAAGTGTATAATGACTAGATAGAGCATTTTTACAGTCGATGGTACTCGTACTCAATCGACTAGCTAGGTATTAACATTTTTTTTTTCAGCAAGTACGTACATTAATTGCGTAGTACCACAGTGCTTACCTACATTAGTGCTCTCGTTTATACTTCAACAGTATGAGTACATCAAATATCAAACTCTACATACAATATTTTAATTTAATAATTGCATTAAGCAATCTGATTCAGCATATTTTCCTATATCTTTAATGGCTTCGACATAAAATCGGCACGTAGCGGCCATCATGCGACCGGCGCCGGCGTTTATCAGCCGCTTAGCATATCACTGGCCGCTTTTTGTGGCCTAGGCGACGTTGTTGACTATTGCAAAGCAAGCTGTTTGAGATTCGACTTTTCGAAAATCCGAATTGACAATGTTTTTCAGTGAGTGGCAATGATACCTTTAGCATTTTAGTATTGCAGGCTGTTATGGGCTGCTTGAGCTTAGAAGTGACAGAAATAGGTATTGGAGAATTCGTGAGACACGCGTGCATTTTACTCCAAAGATAGAAGGTTTTCAACATGTAGTGACTTTTATTGGGTTACATAGAGTACTCATAATAACTGTTCAGGATCCGCATGGTTTTTCAGTTGAAATGCAGCAATATTCAGCATTTTTGATACTTTAAAAATAAATTAGCTGTCAGAATAAGTACATCGTATGTGCTCGCGGGTTTGAGCTACACTGTTAAGCTCAACTTTGTTGTAAATTAGAAAATATTACGAAGGGTTAAAATATTTATTGCATGTATGGAATATCAAATATCCAACAGTTCAAGATATTTTTCTTTTTTGTACAATTAACAATGAAGTAGGACAGCAGGTACTAATTACCGTATTAAGGTAACGATGACGAAATCATTTTGTATCATTTTCTTTCTTATTGATAAAAAAATACTATTTATTGACTTCGATTCAAGTTTTTGTAATTACCGAAAGTCGTACACTCAGTAGCCGGCTTTATGTTTCATTCCGTGACTTCTAGCTTTGTTCCGGCGGAATGTCGTTTGAAGTATTACCTGTCGGTATTCCCGCAAAATGTTAGTACTACTGCCAACGTTCCTATGAAGCAATTTTGTTTAATTTTCCATTAATTATAATTTCTCTTGGGGATTGCAGCACGCGAATGATAGGTTTTAAAAGTTTATATTGCAAGAATTACAGGATATAACCATGGAAGTCCTGCCAGATGTGTAATAAGTAATCATCCAAGTATCCCATTGAGTGGCCTTTGCGTTTTGTTGACACTTTCGCATTTGTTATTTATAGTAGTGGTAATTTATTAAGTATCTGTAGGGTACGTACATTGCATGTTCATTTTATTAAACTAGGATAACGGTGTTGACTGTCCAATTACTTAGTTTTAATATTTATTGAACTATCTTAAGAAAAATATGTATTGTTCAGTTGTTTTGTTTTCCTAAATAAAGTAAAAAAAAAAAATCTGACTTACTGTTACAACCAAGCGGTAGTAAAAGAAGAAAATTGCTGCTGATAGGAATCTCTGTTGGTGATGAAAATGCTCTAAGTAAAAATACCCTTTGACCTTACAAATACGAACTACATACAGGTCTAGCGCTCAACTTAGTGCCTGAGGTGTGGGCACGGCACGGAAATGTTTTTGTAACAAGCAATCAAACGTCAGTGGACGCAGGCCGCTACCAACCGGGCAACATTGAAAGCATTGGGGGAGGCCTATGTTCAGCAGTGGACGTCCTATGACTGAGATGATGATGATGATGAAACGTCAGGGAGACTCCAGATTTATTTCAGATTTACATGCTCTGTCACGTCATAATAATGTCAATGTCACCCCTCCCGTGCCACTTCCATACCTCAGGAATCGCTAGACCTTTAGTAATGTGCTTAAATCATTAAAATATTGGCGTGCTTGGAGCCCTTCAATAACAATTTAATGGCGATTTCACAGCGGCAGGCAATAAACTGTTTGAAGTAAATTTACCAAATGAGGTGTTGACATACATGGGAAAATATACGTTTACTTTTCTACATACGCGAGGTCAGTGTGGCCAGTTTTAATAAATCAAGCTAAAATACACAACGTATTACGCCGCGGTGAACTTACTTAATACTCCTTACAAATGATTAGTTTGGGCAATTAAAACGAATTAGGTTAATGTGTGGCTTTAGTTTAGGGTGTCCATACAATTGGAATTTAAAAGAATAATGAAAATGAAAGTATTAATGGAGTAATGCTTTTCTGTAGTTTTCATGGAGGTGTCAATCTGATCAAGCCACTGTCACTCTCACTCTCACATTTTAGATTAAGAAATTGAAATAAAAAAACAAGTTTATTCTAATTTATTTGAGTTGCGTTAGATATTGATAATTCAGAAAAAAATAATGTTTCATAAAGGAGTTGAGGTTGTTAAAAATACTTAACCAATATTTACATCCCTACAAATAGTTTTCATTAAGCTAAACAATGTACCTCTAAGAATAATTTCAGGTAGATAACCTCATTAAATATACAAAAGTTTATAATAACAAAAACAGTTCAGCCAAATATTTTGCTTTAGTGTTATCCTTAAGCCAAAGGTTAATCCCAAATGTATGGTCACATCACATTTTGACCAGCAGCCTTTTTTCTTTCGTGCAGTGGCTTAGCTTATCAGATGGCATTTATCACAATTACCACCCCCAATTAAAAGTGCTACTGACTGCCTTTATGCGGCAAAGAACGAATTTCGTTTAGAGTTTATTTCCTGGTACGTTCTGGCAGTCCGCTTTTTGTACAATTGCTTTTATAGAGGGTGTAAAGCTGTGTAACTTTAATTTTAGTGTTTACGAGTGTTGAAGAGTTGTGTGTGGGATATAAATGACGTTATTGTTTCAGATATTAGAACTGACTGTCTAAGCATTAAATTCATCATCATCATCATCATCATCATCATCTCAGTCATAGGACATCCATTGCTAAACATAGGCCTCCCCCAATGCTTTCCATGCTGCCCGGTTGGTAGCGGCCTGCGTCCAGCGCCTTCCTGCTACCTTTACGATGAGCATTAAATTAATAAACTTTTTTTCATTTCTAGACTACGCAGCCTTATTCTAGTCATGTCGGCACATACCATTTAACGGATGCGACGTCGTCAATGATGTTTTCTGAGATGAAAATAATATTCCAAATCTTTGCTTGCTATTCGCACTTGACACCTTCTTTTCAGGGTTGAAAACTTTTTAGCATTTGTATAGGAAGCACATTATCTGCTTGATGGACTGACGATTTCAAGAATATTACTGGCAGTGCCTGGATGGAATAAACGATACATTGGTGATCTTCGAAGGTTTGTATTCAACAGTAGGCTGCAGCTAGAGCCTGTAACAATAGAAAAAATAATTTACACAAATGTTCATGTAGGTACGCACGCATTTTACCAGTAACTACCTACTACAAAAATACTAAAGAATTATCCCGGATATGTACTAGAAAGAGGACACAAACGCAATATTCATTAACACCCTACCCCTTTTCAATTAAAATCAAGCATAAATCACGGACAAAAATTTTGTCACTGTTTGTCAACCGTCAAGTCAGCCTAGCAAAGGCTACAAATCATTCTAACACCTGACCGCTATCGCAGTGAAAAATGACCGTCTCTGAACTGCGGACGCGGTTTTTCCGCGCGCTCACCAGGGGGCGCCATTAAAATAAAATGTTGACGACAACTGGCGTGCGACGCTAGCGCCGCTTCGAGCAATTGAACTTCTTTAATAAGCGGCCCACTTTATTTATTTATTGGACTTAATTAATTTGTGGAGTTCAAATTGAAATTAACGTTTTAAGTGGAAGGGTTCATTTTATGGCTCAATTTAAGTGTGGCCAGTTAATTTCGTGAGGTTCAGTCGTTATGAAACGGTTTGAAATTAATATTAAAATGCTATTTTTATAACTCTCAAAATGGCAAGAATTTTTATGTTGTGTTATTTGGAAGGGTTTGATTCATAAAAATAGCTTGAAAACATGTGCAACATGCGCCACTTGGACTTTCATAAAAGCCTTTCAAACTAGATCCGCAACCGCAATTTAATATTAACCCACGATAAAAGCAAAACAAACGACTACTTTTTAGTAAAAATCCAACGGTCTAGCCTCCAATATTTACATTCAGGTCATAGCCCAAATATAACAGTTCCTGTTCAGCATGGGGAGCTCCGAAAAGAGGTTTGGAATCACTCCTGCTTTGAGTCAGAGAATTCACATTATTGTGAACTGCGCAAAAAGACTTACAGAAAAGTACTAAAATATTATACATAGAGAAACTTCAATGCAAGAGTCACAATTCTTTCGGGAAGCTTTCCACTTTTTCCCGAATTAAAAATGGTGGCACTTTTCTTCCAGTGGTCTGTTTTGAAATTAAGTACTTCAGTTCTAATTTTTATTACTAAAAATTTGCTTGAAGTTAACTGGCTGATCTTTAGTGGCTATGGACAGGATGACCCCGAGCATTACGCTCCCTTTGATCTCGAACTCTTTGACCGGTCTTGGACTCTAAATTCATCTTGCATATTTGACCTGAAAACTGGTCTACGATTGAGAAAAAATCTACTAACGTTACTCGTTACGTTGATACGTGCAAGTGACATAAAAGCGATTTTTTGTCTAAAATGTTTGGATAGAGACATATTTCGTTATGCCTACTAAAGGCCATGCATTTTGTACTAACATTTTTATAAAATTATTACTTAATTTTGAGCTCTAAAAACAAAGTGTTTTAATTATTTTTTCTCAAGCAAAGAGGTAAAAAACTTTTCAGAGTTTAATGTTACCACTTTTGAAAGTGACTGTGTACACGAGGCCTTAAAATACTCACTGATGAAGAGTATAAATTGACACATCATCGTGACTTTAAATTAGGCACTAAACAGTACACAGTACAAGTGATACGACTATGAAATCTTTACGAGCAAACTGTCAACTTCTTAGCAGAGTTGAACAAACTATCCCGCCACAGACATAATTAAACGTGTCCCAACCAAAATGTTAAAAAGAAAACAATGCAATCTGTCTTAAATTTAACAACCTCATAAATAGTTTTGCTGTTCGTCGTTTGACTCACAATCATAAACTAAGATATAAACGACTATCCACTAACATCGCAAATGAATTTTTCCCCTACTCGTATCACTGTTGTAAACTAGGCTTTAGGTAATTAAGACTAAGATAGAAAGTCGCATAAAGGGGAATCGTCAGAAGTTTTTCATATCGTTCAAGCAGAAAACATTGGCAGAGCGCTTCACCCGTCATAAAGGGGGAAACTTTACAAATCTTCGGATTTCTTACGCTTTTAGGGACACATAATATATTTATCTGCCCCTAGACACATTCGCAATGGCTTGAGTTCGTCACTTCAGGGATTACTTAGACGTCAAGGTTGAAGTTGATTGCGTAAATTTTAAGTCACGAGCAGGGCTGCCATTTTGGAACTTGACGAGTCCTCAAAATGAAAAGTCCGATATGTAACAGAAAATCTCCAAAGTAAGGTATCATAATAATAACATAAAATTTGTTTAACCGTGTAAAACAAGAAGATGAACTTTCCTACTATTTACAAGTTCCTACATTAGGCCGAAAGGATAGCTAAACGTCTGGGAAAATTCCAACGGTTGGTAGCCCTACACGTGAGCCAATGTAGTGAAGTTTACAAAGATCTCGTCAGAACTTCGCAGGAAAATGTGAAATGTTTGATGATAATTTTTGACACAATTCATCGTTGCGTAATTCGGATGCTTAAATAAGGATTTTATCATAATAAACTCACTGGAGTGAAAGGAGAGGACTCTGTGAGGCTTGAGCTTATGATATGAATGAATCGCAGTCAATTTCAATGTGCGAGTGACATTATTATATCAAGCTGAAACTTTGGCATCTTATTTTAATAAGTGCTATTTCGTAACAAAATGTACCTATGCATAAGATCATAGAAAGAGAATAGATATGAAGTCGCGCGTAACTACAACGAGAACCAGTGTCCCCACATTTCCCCCACCACAGCTCCCACACACACATTCAACTGTGTAAAAACAAAGCGACTGAGAGTCTACGACAACATGTGCAACCGGCTTAAAAGTGCTGTGATTGGCCAGAAGGCGTGCCTTATGGCCAATCAATGGCCGCGTGACGTGACGCACACTTTGAAAAAAGCAATTAGAGAGAAGAAAGATAAAATGGAGTCGATAAGATATCGATACTTTAAATCCTGGGGGCAAGGCTCGAAATTGGTTTAAAAAATGCTTGTATGAAAACCTTTTTATTATTATACGTTATTATTATGTTCTTTAACGATTTTTGCATAAAGGAGTCAGTTCCATTTTGTATGGACGAAAAACTCAGAATCAATTATTGGGACTAAATGAAGTTACCTTATATTAATTTACCCCAACCAAAGCTCAATGTCGTTATCGATGGAGTATAGAAGTTATAGACTGACAAAGTTTGTATGAAAAGTCATGGGTTAAGTAGGTACTTGCGATTTTTACCAGTATTTACAATATTGGTAATATATTATTATTTACTTTAATAATAATAACAGGATCACTGTAATTATTATTAACTACTATCGCGCATTAACTTTTTAATTATGGCGAAATTCGTACCGCCTATGTTTATCAAAAATAATGCCTATATTAGGCTTTCAACTAGCTCTTATAGTAATTACATAGTTGACAGTTACTAATCCCTTCTACTATTGTTATTGTTTTTGTAAAAACTTAAAAATCGCAAGCAACTCATGATTTTTTCATTCAAAATTAGAAAATAGAAAATAATAATTTACTTCTATTTATCGATAATAGGAAACCGTATTAGAACACGAGCCCTGCACTATGTTACGACCGGCACATGCGGCCGTACTGTGTATTTTCACGCGTCAGTGGATATCGGAAGAAATAAAATACATTGCGCAGTAGTTACGCATGACATAAAGTGGTTGCTAACTAAATCGTCAATGTACAACGTATTGAATTTTTATCACCACAAATTTCGATATCGCAGTAAATGTCACGGCACTGAATTCGTTCGTAAAAATGTTTAGTTTTTTTTATTTATAAGCAAAATACCAATGGATTTGCAATACTTACATGTGGTAAATGACTTCATTGTTCCTGTAGTTCTTCTTTTCACTAATGTTATTGCACGTTACGACGCATTATCCAACAATATCGGAGAACATTTCCTCAGTACGACTGAATCGCGAGTATCGCGACTAACCTGGCGTCGCGGGTGATGTTCGTTTCTGGGCATATCGCGGAGACACGCGCCACGCCCCCGTTTCACATCTATTCCCTTCTATGATCTGAGACCTATGCATAGTCAAACGGACGTGTGTACTTGGGTATACGTTAATCTATTTTCAGACTCTTACATGAGTTACCTGAGTCATGGTCATAGGACAACTTCACGTTTGCGAGGGGTATCCTCTAACCGAGTGCGGCTAAAAATCTTTATTCCTATAAAATTTTGATACGATAACACTACACATCGACAAAACTTTATCAAATATCTTTATGTTGAGTTCATACTTGTGAAAGTGATCAATCTAGGAAAATAATTGAAATAATGCTATAATGTCATTATTGAGTTGGAATAGAAACTCTCATGATTTCATATCACAACATTATTGAGTTGGAATAAAACCTCCCAAGGTTACGATTTTATTAGTGTTAACGTATCAATTTCCACTTTTAACTGTAATAAACAGTACATGTTACGTAATTGCAATAGATGCTATTTTGCAGCAAAATGTATGGCTGACGAGCTGTCGGCTACATGAAACGGTTACGCTTGCCTAGAAATGATCCCATAACATTTTTATAGCAGCTGGCAAGTTCACACAGCACCTAACCTAAGATATGACGTCGTTAAAGCAACCGACCGCGCAGTCACGTTTTATATCGTCACTGTCATCTTAATTAAAATAGATGATTTATTAGATTTTACTACTTTTGGGCTCTGGTTCTTTTCCCCAAAAACACTTTGGCCCTCTCTTAAAAGTTAATGAGTTGCCAATCGATAAGTAAGAAAAAAAATGCTATTGCTAACTCTACTAGTGACTGATCTAATCACTTAAGCCTGGTTGCTTGAGTTCGAATCGAATTTAGAGCGTTAGGTATCCAAAATTTTCTTCTATTTTTAACACTCACATAATAATCTGGTCTCTGTAAATTACTTGAATCAATTCCTAACCACTCTCTCACTACCAACAAACGAAACAACGAAAAGACAACCAACGTCAAAATATTTTACGTGACAAAATTTACACCAGAAATAAACCCAATTCCGTAAATAATAACCATCATTTTCAATCAAATCCACAACCATATCATTGGCTGATCCTCATAGGCAGTCAATTTTTCTCACGGCCAGACGCCCGCCTACATCTCCATAAATCGCTACATACTGCGCGTACGCACCAATAACAGTATGTTACCATTTGCCGCTCATTTGGAAAGGTAAACAACCAGGGAACGGCCAATATGGGCATCTAAATGCGCGTTACCGTTTACACTGCCTTTATGAATTTCAAAATGTATTCAAATTTGTGCAGGTAACACGTTATGGGTTCTATCGTCGGTAATGTGGTGATTAACAGTGTTATTCGATTACTCCATCGCGGTATGGGGTGTGGAGTTTATATTATGATACTGGGATGGGATTAGATTGGTTTTAGGCTGGTGTGCTGTGATTTTATTGAAATGTGTACTCAATTTTTGTTTTTATAGGTGAAAATTAAAGAGATGTTTTAATTTTTAATTTGTCGAATGACGTAGCTATAACCTAACAAAGCTGGATCGGCTTGAAGCTTTCAGAAAAGAAGAAAAGTAAAGAATTACCTTTACGAACCATTACATCCCAATATAATGAAAATTAAATCAAAGCTATATTGTCTTTGTGATCTATACACTGGTTAAGTTTTTATTGGCGGTCAAGCTGTAGATCCTGGCTACACAGAAGTTGCAGCAACGAGAGGTGGAAATAGTCCCGTACTTATATTGTTTTTGTCTCAATATAACATAGCCTTATGTTCTGTCATGTAACCAGTACCTATTACATAGAGTAGTTTGGCGCAAACGAGGCGTTAACATTGGATTAATCCTGTACGTACATGGAGGTAACGTAACGAGTAGGATAATAACAACTAAAAAAATTGCTTCGCTGAACTAATAAACGATTTGTTGATACAAACGTTTTTTTGTTGTGCATAGGTAAACATTTTTTTTTTCAATAGAACAGTGTTGTCAAGTCTCTTTTACCATATGTATTGGAGATATCTCCTTTATTACTTTGTTAGATTTAGCACCCAAGAACAGTACCTAGTACAAGGACCATTTTGATTAGCAGAACCCTAACAGATTCCTCTATTTCGTGCTCCCTATATTAAGTACGTGCGCGAACAATGCATAATTAAGATACAAGCACGCAGTCTCGTCTCGAGGGGGTGCAATTTGAGTTCCATGTATTATAATTAGTATGGTTTAGGAGTTAATAGGATTTCGCTCACATGCCTAATGGGTATGAGGTTTTGGTGACATAGAAGAGTTGGGTAATCACTCTACTATAAATAAAAGCAGTGTAGAGGGTTGAGTGATCTTAGTTGATACAGCATACACGATGAAAGGAGTAATATATTTGTATCAAAAAGATACTCCAACAATTTAGTAATTTAGTAAATAAACATTTTATTTGATCTTTATTACATCAACTTTAATGATGATGACCATATTTATATGACAGAAGCATTAAGTTTAAATTATTGTGAGATGCATAAAAATATTAAACGTCACAAAATTTCTTTAAGATTCTCACGATTTTCTTTACCATCATCTTTAAGCCTATCCCCGATAGGTACTTCTAACTGAAATGACAGACGCCATAGCCTGTCATTTGAAAAGAAGTCCCAAAAGCAGGTTATCTGAGACCATGTTTACCCTCCCCTTGGGGAAATTTTCGTCAATCAGTGGATTTACATTACACTCGACGGTGACAACGTTCTTACGTTACAATCCGGGACTTAGCAATCTGACACAAGTGTATGTTTTTGTTGAAATTTTCTTTTGAATTCTTAGAAGATTCAAAAGAAAATTTCAACCATTCGAAAACAAATCCGAACGAAAAGGATTGTGATGTAATCAATAATAAGTTTTTTCTTGAAGCGGAACTTGTGATGTTCTACATCATCATCATTATTATCATTTCAGCCACAGGATGTCCACTGCAGAATATAGGCCTCTCCCTAGCCACCCGCCTGTCAAGCGTGGCGAACTGGCGAGTATATTGGCAACTCTCCCCTTATGGTCAACGGTGTTCCACAATGTTTGTATAATGTGTATCATTATTTTACATTATTATCACCATATTAGATGAGCTCGCTGGTTCTATCAACAAAAGATTAGGTTTAATAACGCCCTAACTTATTAGTTAAAAGTACGTTTTTTGGTAACTAAGTTATTACTACAAATGACCTAAATAACCACATATTTTCACGTTCAGCCTAATTTGGCCGGAAAAATGATTGGCCTCATCTCATAATCCTACCCTTTATCAAGTCGAGCAACCCTCACGCCATCGATCGTGGGCGATAGCCAGTATTTTGTGCAGTTAATTATCCGGGGCGAACTGGCTTAATCCGGTTGGGCACGTGACACGCACGTGCCGCCTTTAAAAGGACTTATTTTTAAACTAATCGCCAAATTTCGATGGTGAAGTTGGAGTCGATTGCGAAATAATTTTGTGGAATTCGATTTTTTTGTGAACTATAGAAAGAAGGGTATTTGTGTGCTTGGTAGTAATTTGAATTGCAAAATCCTGGTCCGACTATACTGTAGAGACAGCAGCAAGTGCATCTGATTTTACATTATTTTTGTAGCGAAATCGCACCTATTTCAACTAGATAACAGACACATCGTTTGATATGCCGTCGTCTGTACGTGTACATATAGTTACTGCACTCTGTAAAGGGATTTTGAAATATAATCTGTCTCGAATGTTGGGTACTTTGTTTGTCTAGGCTAGTACGCAGATTACACACAGCTGACTTACAAAACTTCACATTGTTGCTTACTATTAATTCCATTGTCCCCATAAAATCCGCGAAAATTACAGGATTTACAAGCCGGCGTCGATTCAACTCGAGCGTACTTGAAACAAAGCGAGTGGTTTAATAATAGCGGCACCTGCCTGACGTATTTGGTCCAAATTTTATATGAAATATTTGTACAAGGCTGGCTTAATCAGTATCGGCATTTCATAAAAGTCAACTGTCTATTAGGCTAATAGGTTGGTACACTAATTTAATCCGGACGCCTAAATGGAACTTAAGCTGTCAATACCAGCTTGGTAATTAATAAGTAAATGCAATTTTGGTTAAGACGATAACTTGCCTATTTATTGAATAAACCTATCGTCGTTTAAGTTATATCACCACGCAAGTCATTTTTAGCAACTTTTCAGAAGATTGAACGAAACGACACGTCTTTTGATTCTCTAGCGAATGGCATCAAAATGTCAAAACCGCCGAAAAACTACTTAAGTGGTGATAGAACTCCTCAACTATGTTTTTGTCAATATTCTTGCTGCTAAGCAAATACATGATTCCATTCTACTTATTCGCTTTTTTAAAACCACTGTAATGCAATGTAAAAACTGCCAGTGTTTCTCGCATCTCTCTCAATCTCAGTAAGGGTGTATTAATAAAACTCAACGCTCTTCTTTTGTTTTGAAGAATAAAACGCAACTTGAAAATAAGTAGGCTATGTAGGTGAAAGGTTTCAAACAAATCTTTCATGATGCAACGAAAAGGCAAATAATAACAACAAATATGGAAAACATTTTTCAGTTTTTACGAAGTGGGCTTTCAATACTCGTATCTGAATAAAAGGCAAACAGAACTACTGCCTCTTTTCATGTGCCTATTGTATTACGATTTTAAAAGGGGTGAAAAGTTAAGTGAGTTAAGTTATTAAGTATTATTATTTTCCATAGCATTCGAAAGTGTTTTGCTATGTCGAAGATATTAACATCACATTACTTCTTTCAGATTTAATTAATATTCGACAAATGGGGTCAGAATTATAGGAAGTAAAAGGGAGATAAGATTCATTACACATTGACCACGAACCAATTTCGTTTGCTGAACTTTTTAGTAGTTTTATTATTATTTCCCTTGGAATGATACAATGTAGAAATATAAACAACAAGAGCTAAAGCAAGTTTAGTGACAGAGCTGGTAAGCCTTTTCTCTGTTTAAAAAATTGCCAGTTTAAGTGGTTTGATGATGGTTGTAGTAACCATTAAGTAATCTATGGTAGTGGTCTAATGAATAGGTAGATGGATACAAGTATCCTTGAGGCTTCATTCATTGCAGAAATGCAATTAACCATTACACAAAGATTTAAGTTAAACTACTGAAGTGGCCACTAAGGGCGCAGTATCCACCCCTGGGGTACGCTTTCATATCTCCCTAGAATCACAAAAGATAATTCAAAGTATAAGCATATTAGGCAGGGGCCAGACTGCCTGGGGCGGGCCTATGTTTACCATAACACTGGGTGATGCGAAGATTTGGTTACCTTAGTGTTGTTACAAAAATATTTGTAAGTAAATTAAAGCTCCATAATATTTTTTGACTTCTGGACAATAACATTTTTCTAAGCTAGCGACACAAGAATATTGAAAAATAAGTATTAGATTCTTAAGTAACATTTGACTGACGGAAATAAAAATTTACTTCTTAGGTCAGTGAACATTAAGCCCTAAAATGTAAGTAACCTATCGAATGCAGTAGGGGAAAGTAGTACGAGATGATCCCCTTAAGCGGGAATCGCCGTAAAATACATATTTTTCAAGGTAAACCAAAAATAAAGACGATCACTACTAGTATATTTATCTATCCAACTTTCCTTATACTCAAAACCAGAAATTAATTGAGGTTTCATTAAAATATTTCATTTTTTGCAAAACCTTACAAAGTGATCATCTTGTACACCCCTGTGGGTAAGATGATCCCCAGGTAGGGGTAAGATGATCCCTATGATTCTATTCTATGATCTATTCTTTTCTGGTTGTATTCCTTTCGGAGTACCTAATTATGCGAACAAATCGTTAAAAAGTTAGAAAAGAAAAACATTTACGAATTAAATAACGAAAATAACTTATTCTTTCTTAGTACCTGCTAAAAAGCGTTTAAATAATTTAAACGCTTTTTGGCTGGAGCTGTGTTGCATATATCACAAATAAATTCACCTGCTTCATCACCCTCTACCCCAGCACATGCTTTATGGCCCCATTTTCCACATGCATAACATTTTATCCATCCTTCACCCTTGGTATCGCTTGAAAACTTTTCTGTTCAGTACAACCACTCAGTATCATCTTCTTCAGACTCAGGTGAGTTATGAAGTTCTCTTTCTTTTATTTCACTTCCCTTTACCTACTCCATTGACTTTTTTGTTTTAATTCCCAGGGATCATCTCGTACATATAGGAAGGGATCATCTTGACCCAAGTCCCACTTTTTGTTAAATATTTGCTAAAATAATCTACAAGTACGCGGCCATGATTTTATGGCCAAAATATTAAAATTAAACATAATAGAAAGCCTAAAGACAACAGTAATTACATTTAACATTGTTTGAATAAAAGTAACATAAGCTCAAAGTCATGCCTATTTTAGATCAGAAGCACACAATTTTTCTTTTTTCTCGTCAAATTCGATGTATCGCTCACGCCACCATTACGATTTGACTGAGGCGGGGAGGTGTCCAGAGCTATGTTTTACCAGTGAAAGAAACTAAATGACGTTAGTGGTTTCAGCACAATCGCGAAAGATCATCTTACCCCAGGGGATCAACTCGTACTACTTTCCCCTACTTATACTTTTAATCTAGAACCAGTTTAGTAATAATGAAAATCATTGAAGCTAATGCCTTCAGTCTTTATTACTTTATTTCAACTTCGTCTCGGTAAGCGCCATCTCGCGGCCAATTTCCTCACTACATTGACCATTTTAATCATCGGTTTATTGCACCCTATGTGGCGGTATTAGAGTCGAGATTACAACGGATTTGTTAAGTCGAATATTATTTTAATGCGTAACTTGGAAGGAAATTTCTGCGAAACGGTTATCGTTGCAGTTAAAGAAGTTGCGGCTAAAGAATTGCTTGTGACTGCATTCAGTTTGTTTTCCTTGGGTTATCCGTTGCTTTAAGTTTTGTGGCTTTCATTATGCACTCTTAGTTTTCTGAACACAAGTAGGTACCTTTTTTTTCAAAGCTTCAAAGAGAGAAAATCAAATCATTCTATGTCCGAAGCGCGATTACCATGTCGATCACAGTTTTAGTGGTCACTGAAGATGAGCTCTACCTAAACAGATTTAAATCCCATTTTAATTCCCATATATCTTTGTCTTAATGGACCCGATTGTTCGAGAACACTTATACGTTAGTTTTAAGATTTGGAGTAAAAATATTTCCAAACTATTGAATTATTTTATAAAATACTGAACTTATTTGCTCCATTTCGAGCCAAACGTCTTCACACACAAGTAAATACACCACCGATCGGCATATTTAATTAAATTCCTTTGAAGATTCCGTCCACGGTCCACCCTCATGTTTCCTTAATATTAACTTACATGTGAACAACAAGTGTCTTCGAGTACCGATTGGGTTTCCTTCCATTTCGAAAGCTCATCTGGTAAATGCAGCGCTCGGCGCAGGAGGACAGCAGTCAGGGTTGCAAAGGATAGATTTTACCCTTAATTGTGGGAAAATAAATATTAATAGTTTAGGGTCTCTTTCAAGTTAGACGTTTTGGGCCGAACGGAAGTCGTCCGGTTGAAGAACCACGTTCTGAAAGTATGACAACTGCGTTGGAATAGAAATGACTATTCGTTAGTGACCTTGGAAATCCTTGAGGGAGGCCTTTTTCAGTGAATGTTATTTGGCTGAAACGAACGAACGAACGATTCGTTAGTGTGCGGTCTTGCAATAGATGACGGATGACAATGTTGCTCAAAACATCTAATTTAAAAGAGCCATAAAGAAAAACCTTTAAACAAGTGTCATTTCTCAGTAGGGTCAAAACGCAATGTTGGAGAAATTAAATATTATGAGTCTGTTTATTTGGTAGAGCAGACTTCATTTTGCATTACTGACACGCAGTAAAGCTCTAATTTACTAAGAACTGTTTTTCTCGACAAAAATAAATAAAAGTATATTCGTTTTAGAACTGGTATCCCTGTTTCACGTCCGCTTAAGTATTGTTGATATTCTAAACCACCCCTGAACGGGGCTGGTCTGTCGCAACCGCACCGTCGCGTGGACTCGCCTGATTGCAAGCGTGCGCGGGTGCGCGCTAGCTACGGAGAATTTTAGCTTTATTAAAGTGTTTGACATCGTAAAAGCAGCAGGAAGACACTGGACGCAGGCCGCTAGCAATCGGGCAACATGGAAAGCATTGGGGGAGGCCTATGTTCAGCAGTGGACGGCTGAGATGATAGATAATGATGAAAGTGATCTTTTATTTCTTTACTAGTGTTAAAATACTTCGATCATGTACGTTGTTTCATCTACCATGCTCCAAGTTACTGAGGCTGGTCTGTTACAACCTTGTAAGTTGTTACATCCATCTTGCTTCACACCAAGAACAGATAGGTAGGTACATGTTTTAGTTTAGAGTCACAGTCACAAATTTTATGTCGCAGAAATTAATGCAAATGTTTAAGCGGAGTTATAATCTATTCAAAATCCCTCAAATATATTCGTGATCCTATAAAACTTCTGTAAAATATACTGTTATAAAATATTTATGTATTATAATAAATTCTTCTTACTTACACACTCCAATAGCTCAGCGACCCAAATTGTGTCTGAGTCTCCATTAAGAGATCAAATGGTGACCGTCGGCCGTTTGGTTTAGTGGTTCAGAACGGACTACTATATCGAGAGGTCCCGGGTTCAGGAATCGAGCCGGGCAGAAATTGAAATGATGATTTTTTATTTCTGTGACGGGTCTGGGTGTTACTACATATGTATATTAAGTATTATTAAAAAAAAAGTATACAATTCGCGAGATCAAGCGAGAAGCTCAAGACCGAACGAGATGGAGGACTGTTGTGGACGCCCTCTGCCCCATCTAGGGGACCATAAGTCAAGTAAGTCATACAATTCATATTTAATTATTTGCTTACTTTGGGGCTAGATGGCGCTGTGTGAAAATTGTCCAAAGATATTTAAAAAAATACCTCTGTCAAAACTTCTTCTCTTCTCAAAACCAAGTCGTGGTCAAAATAAAAGAAGAAGAAGAAGAACTTTTGAATTAATAAAATCTTTAATCAGTTTATTTAAATGTGATATACATTTTGGTAACCTATCTGAATAAGATTTGAAAAAAAAAAAAAATTTGTCATGGTAATTAATAAGTCGAGTATTGGTATCCTCCAAGTGATTGAGGTAAGAGGAATAGTACATTTTGTTTTTTTTTCTTCACTTCTAAGGACCAAGCTGGCAAGCATTTCATCATTTGTAAAAAAAGAAAACATTCCTGAATGAACGAGCGCGATCAAAATTCACCGTAATAAAACCTTCATTGCACGAAAGTCGTCCGCACTCCGCAGTCGGCTAGGCGTTAAATGCTACATTTGCCGTGGCCATTTGCAATTCGATATCCAGCTAAGCTCTGCGGGATTGAGTTCTGCGGATTGCGTGTCTGCTCCTATCGGAAATTGTAATAATATTCATATCTTTAAATAGCCACTGGTTTATACAGATTCAGATGTATGTGTAACGTGTGCCAGGGAAAACTCAGGCACACATTACAAATTAAAAAAAAATATTTTTAAGACAAAGACTCTAAAATTAAATAAGTATCGTTTGAGGCTTCATTATTCAAATGTTGTCAGTGTCGGACTACCGATTAGATGGTTGGTAGTTAGAATCCCGTCGTCTGCTGCCGGGCTAGCACGACACAACAAATATGTACAAATGACTTATCTTGCAAAATGGACTAATGCCCGTTTTCACCATCAATCCCTAATTTTTAAGTGACCCCTATGTAAACAGAATTCCTGTTATTTGTTACCATACCATACCATACCATACCATACCATAGGGGTCACTTAAAAATTAGGGATTGATGGTGAAAACGGGCATAAATGTCTCAAAAAGCCACGATAGCCGAACGGTGAAGGGGTCAGACTGGCGGACTCGTGATCCGGGGAACGCAAGTTCTAACCCCGCTGCCGCTGGACTATTAGTGAACTCACTCGTAACACAAGCATCTTTAGCTTACCACGAGAGGTTAACAGGACTTTTAGTAAATAGTGCAATATAAAATACTAAATTCTTTAAAAAAATCGAGGTGTCAATAGCCCAACAGTGTCAAAGTTATTCGCTGGACTATTATGGTGAACGCCTCGTAACACAAACGAATTTAGCTCAGTTGGACAACACATGACTTTAGTTAATAAACGTAATATTTAAATCAACAAATCTCACTTTTCATTAATTCCAACTCTAACTTAAACTCAAACAACAATAAAACATGAGCACAATCCTCTGAAATTCCTCACCATTTGTTATTTCATTTCACGCGTTGCACTTGAGTTGTCTAAGCTTAGACAATCAGAATGCGCGTAGGCGCCGCGCCCGTGGCACCCATTGTGGCGCGCAACATATTACAGAAGTTAGGTGGTGTTCATACTAATTCCTGTACAATATTGTACCAAAAATATACTAACTTGTTTTAATTGTGATAAAAATTGTGTTAATCATCATTTTGACAGTACTTTTACAGTCATCGTTTGGATAAACAATTTTGTTTAGTCTAACTAAGCTTAGACAATCAGAATGCGCGTAGGCGCCGCGCCCGTGGCACCACCCATGCATTGTGGCGCGCAACTTATTACAGATGTTAGGTGGTGTTCATACTCATAAAAGTCCAAGTTCAATATTGTACCAAACCCTTTTAGATTAAAATTGGCTTAACATTGAACAATAATAATGTATATCTTTTCCTATAAAGAAGGTTAAAGTTTTATTTTCTAAATTAATTATGGGGCTCCAAGCAAGTAAATTGAAGTACTCGTAATACGTTTATTTCTACTCTTTTACAATTAAGGTTTATTATCCGATCCCTAGACTAAGCAGAGTGTATCAGGAAAATGTTTGGATTCTATTCTTTATGACACTGCTAATAAAGCAATTCAATCCGAATCGAAAAGGACAGACTAAATTATTTTATTTTAACATTGATTTTAGATACTCGTCAACTCAAATAAGTCTGGATTACAATTTCTGCTTATGACTTACGAATAACTTTACGCAAGTATAGACAGCGGCTTACAGGGACACCTACACCACGCATTATGCCTTTACAATAAAATCTTCATCATTCCCCGTCCAGACCTAGCAGTAACAAATTGGCCCTACTTCAAACCGCCCACCGTATTAAAATACAGGGTGTCCCAAAAAGTAGTGTCAAGCCGAAGCCCAGAGACAGAGCATCACTAGGGCTACCCGAATCACCGCGACTTTTGGTAGTTTTCGAGTTATGATTTTTTTTACAACATACAGAATTTTTATTTTTAGTTCAGCTAGGTCTAATATTCATCTAATAATAAAAAAATCAGGCATGTAATTTGACTATTTGCGTCACAGTGACCAAAAAAGCGCCTAAGCATAGAAATTTAAATCAATCATAACTTAAAAACTATCAAAAATCGCAGGACATACATGGGGGTGATTTGGATAGCCCTTGTGATCTCTGGACTTCGGCTTGACACTACTTTTTGGGACACCCTGTATAGCCCAGTGTGCATCCCGATGCGTTTAATGCAGTCCTACTGCATGCACGGGATTATGCCTGGATCCGAGACGGTATAGGCAAGACAAACAGCGCAGGCGTTTAGTAAGATTAGTTCTAAGAGAACGAGGCTCTGCCTCTTGAATAGTAGAGATTTCCGTTTGTGAATGGGCCAAATATTTATGTAAGGAGCCTGGTGGTTTAGTAACAAGAGAAATTCACGTAAGCCCGGAGTATTAAGGGCATTAACCGGGCCGGGAACAGTCTGCGATAATAAACCGATTTATCCTGATTCAAATAGTGCCTACGTCAGAGGTTTGGAGCTAGGGAATAAGGAAGCTGTATCGGAGACGAAAATAGTTAAAGCTTATACAAAAATGTACTTTGTGGCCATTGAATTGGTGTGTCATCTGGTACATTTAATAATGTAAATTGGATTACCTACTTTTCATACTATTAATTTACTTTTTATCACGAATATTACAAAAACATTTTGTTCAGAAAATCTTAGTAGGATTTTCACAAAATATTTTTACTTTCCTAACCTGAAATTAGATTTGGCTGTTCTTCACGAAATCACTTTTGAAATTATACTTCTAGACACAAAACTATGACTGTACCTAATCAGTTCCAAATTTATGATTCCGATCAAATCCTAATTGAAAAACTTCCACAAAACTTACATCTGACTAAAACTAAAAGCAGTTCTAATATAAGATTCGTATTTTGAACAAAGCTCGCTTATTTCGCCGTGCAAAAGTTAATTATCCAAAGTCACTGTTGTGCAATTTCACGTTTGGATCCAGCTACATTTTAATTTCAGACGGCAACTGAGCAAGAGAAAGGGTCACATTGTCGAGGCATCTAAGAATTGGAGGAGTGCAATGTGTAGGGTGACCATCTTCACTAAATACTTCACACACTCGCTGGTTTTTTAGAAATGCCAACTTTAGCTTTTCCGTACCACACTCACCTTACTTATGTACAATCAAGGTTTTAAAAAAAATGCATCGCGTACTAATCTACGTACAATGAGAATGTTCTTTAACCCAATAAATAAGCAAATTCATCTACTTTTCTCTTCAGATACTTAGACTGAGTTGCACTAATCTAACTTTACCCGTGACTATAACGATAAACGGTGTATTTTGTATAGAATTTGACAGATTTTTGACGTTTGTCAAAGTTAAAGTAAGATGGTGCAACCCAGCCTTAGTTGTTGCCGGAGATTCTAAAGTTAAATACAAGAATTTGTTACGCAAAATTTACTTTGCACACTGTTAGGTATATTAAAAATAATTTTTACCTACCGATGTTTTTCTTAGGCTGGGTTGCACCAAACTTTAACTTACTGCTGTTTTAACTTTAACCTCAAAATTATGTTATGCTCCATACAAAAACACTGGTTATCGTTGTAATTGCGGTCAAAGTTATTTGATGCAATTCAGCCTTAATTGATTTAAGATTATATTCAATTAATAGGACAGGAGCCACGTATTCTCAGACTTCTCCCCGACCTCGCACAAAATGCCACGGGCACGCTACGTACTAACATGAATAGAGTTATTCAGTTTCTCACCACGTACCACTTAGGTCTCAACCTCTCACCTCTCTTGGCGACCCTAAACGCAAGTCTTAATCTCCAAGCTCCGCGACTGCCCTAATGATATCTCAAGACGCTCTTAAGAGCCCATACATAACACTCTATGAGACGTTTTTAAAATTTAAGCCAACGTTAATGTGTCCTCCGCTGTTTACTGTAAATACTTATTCAAATTTGTTGCCGAGTCCACAATGCGGGGTCCGCTTTTGTGATACAGGAATTAGCATAACACGAGGTATTCAATGGACAAAGTAACCGGTATAAAATGAAATTTTACGGTTTACCCTTATATTGAAAAAGGGAGGTCGTGTTAGGATATAATAAAATGTCTACGTGCTCTGCGGCTCGCCTTATGGGAACTGAATATTTTACACGGCATTGACGAGATTGTTAAACCTGTTTTATGCTGCCCTTGTTTTTAAGTATTTTAAGGGCGAAGTGACTTTTGAAGGTGCGTTGAAGTTTTGCCGCGGTGATAAAGTATGTTGCATTTTTGGCATACAATATAGGACATCACTAGCAAACACCATACATGATATCCATAGGTGGATTATATCATCCATAGGTGGTGGTAAGCTAATAAAAGAAGCGAATTGGTACTAAGAAAATTAGCATTACTTTAAAATAAATCTATATAAGAGTTTTCCTGTACCTGTAAATAATATCATACGGTTCATCATCATCTTCATCATTTCAGCCATAGGACGTCCATTTGCTGAACAGAGGCCTCCCCCAATGATTTCCATAAAGACCGCGGTAGCGGCCTGCATCCAGCGCGGCAGCGCCTTCCTGATACTTTTGTTAGGTCATCAGTCCACCTTATGGGTGGACGTCCTGCGCTGCGCTTTACGGTTACGGTTATTTTTAAATAACACACTTTGACTTCAAACAAAAAATGATTGATAATAATGTTACAGTTCTTCTAAAAAGGCCCGAAAGCCTAAAACGTTCACAGGCAAAACATTCCCCAGCGAAATATTTTAATATGTTTCTTAAACAAATTAAAGTTCACAAACATTTTCGCAGTTTTATTTGAACAAAAATTATTACTTCATCGATTTTGGAAGTTTGATTAACGATAAATTTCATAATAAACTGTGCTTCGCCCGAGTCTAAATACTTTATTTTGTTCCACGTTGCTCGCGGGCATTCTCCATTATTAAAACGAATTGTTTTCTGAACTTTTAATATTAAAACGGTACGCTCTTGGACTTTCCTTTGGCTTGTTTTTGTCGATAAAAAAAACGCGACTTAATAAAAATCGTTACGCAAAAATCTGTTTATAAACTCGTTATGGAATCCTTTAAGTACAGAATATATTAAATTCATAAAATGCTGCCTGTCTTAAATTTTTATTAGATTTATTTCAAAAAACCTCCACTTACTTCTTCTATCTATGTATTGCACAATTTAAGGGTTCCGTAACGAGAAAATCAAACCTGGGACTATCGGATTAAGAGAGCCTAACCACTAGACTACGAAGGCGTTTACCACTTATTTCTCCTTTTATCGTGTGGTTTGTAACAACTCTAGTGACAGATATAAAAGACGACATAAACTTCTGATCTTACGACGTACCGTTTTCATCATCATTTCAGCACAAAACTTCCACTGCTGATGATAGGCCTCCCCCAACTTACACAGATTTTTTAAAATAAAAATAAAAATTACTAATAGTCCCGTTAGCCCCTCGTACTAAGTTAAATATCCTTGTATCACGAGTGAACTCACCACAACAGTCGAGCGGCGGCGAGGTCTGAACCCGCGTTCCCCGGATCACGAGTCAGCCAGTCCGACCCCTTCACCGTTCGGCTTTCGTGGCTGTAGCATGCACGCACAGTAAAACTTTCATATTTTTAAGAAAACTTTACCACTAAATTGGATATTGCAAAAAACTAAGATTTTAATGAGTCTATTATCTTCAAGGCTCTTTAAAATTCAAGAGACGACCTACCCTACGTACTAATGTAATCTTCTTTTTACAGCAACGTCAAAGAAAACACGTAGCTCATTATTTTAGCTATTTCAACTCAATCCAGTCTAAATTTCACAAAAGACAGTCCTCGTCTACTCATAGATATAGTTAATTACATTTGAATTAGTATTCAGTTCATTCATCGTTGAATTCAAAGCATTGAAAAGGCCCCGGCGGGAAACTTCGATCGGAAAAACATTCCGTGAGGAAAAGTTTTCCATGTTGTTTTAATTGAGGAAAATTGGCCGTGTACTTAAGTTTTGCAGATAAAGTTAAATGGCACAGTACTTTGTTACAGTTTCAATTGTAGGTGTATTTTTAGCATTGAAAATTAATAATTGTATGATGCCATGTTGTGAAGGACGAGTTAAATCTTAACCCCCTTACTAATAAAACTTACACGCTCGTTGAACAGTGGTTTATAGTGACGTTTAGTATGGAAATGACATTTTAAAACAGTGTTCAACAACTGTGTAAGTTTTTATTAGTAAGGGGGTAAGTATTTAACAGTCCATGTGCTTTAAATTGTTCACACTCTACAGTCTAGGTTTTTGGCGGTGTATGGGTTAATTAGTAAGCTAAAACTAGGAAAGTGACTATCTATAAGAAAGAGTAGAATTTCCATATGAAATCATTCACAAACATCAACAACTACTAACTATAATTATGCACCGCCTTATAAATCTTTGCGCTTTAACATAATCTTACACTCAAGTTATTTCAGTTAGATTCTAATGAAGCAAATAGAACGTAACACTAATATTTCGCATTAAAAAACCTAAATAGGCGCATTGTCCTAAAATAATTATAACTAGGTTTTGTTATCTTGCTCACTAAAATTAAACGTCAATCGTTATGTCAGAGCCAGCGCACCGTAGTTTGTTATTTAAATTTAGTGATTCCCCATGTTCGAAAATTCTAAATATCGATAAGTCGGTTTTACCAAAAGTCTTTCTAGTAAAGGTCGCGGGAAAAGCCTGGATGCGGGCAGCGTGCATTGTGGAAAACCTTGGAGGAGGCCTTTGTCCAGCAGTGGACGTTATTTGGCTGAAACGAACGAACGAACGAATAAAAAGTCTTTCACTGTGAAAAATTGAACCGAAAGTCTTTCATTATAAATATAGAATGGAAAACATAAAACAATCAAAAAATTATGAAACTGCTATTTTCTTTGCCATAGTATTAGCTGTAAGGAATGAATAAGTATCTTTTATATTAAAAAAGCTGAAAAGACAATTTTGTTTTTGAAGTTTTAAAATACGTTTGTTGGTATTACAACAGAAAAAATCTGTTACCTGTGGTTAGTTACACGGTAACACCCTGTTAATAGCAAGTTTATCCATTGTCAGCCTTCAAGAGCATAGGCTTATCGCTATCGATAAAACTTCTGTCGCATCTCTAACTTCAATTACCAAGTCTTTATTTTCCAGGAATTTTCTATAACACGCGTCTTTTATTGGAATTTTTAATTTACCCACCGACTGGTGTTCCAAAGCCCTCATTATTATGTCCAATTGTCCAGCCATGTTTTTAATAAAGTGTCATATGCATTTAGAATGGTCAGCCTTTTGAATTCTAGCCGTTTTCTAATACCATGTTTTATAAATTATTAGGTCTGCATGAAAAAGTTAATAATTAAATTTTAAGAACACAAAATGGCCAACTGGCTACTGTATAACTATCGGTAGATAGGTACAGTTAATCTTTTTATGGAAAAAATAAAAATAATAAAATTTAAAATAACAAATGTTAATGTCCTGAACAAACTATTTACCTACCATCACTTTCTTACCTATAACATTCTGTGTAACGGTTAACCCAAATACAATCTTAAAACTTGCAAACTTCGTTCAATTTCCGATCGTTCGCTAAACAGAGATTATATCCAACCGTGCAAATTTATTTGCAACTACATGTAGCGGAATTGCTTCAAACGCAGTTCGAATGAACTACAATCACAGTTTTTCAGAATTTAAAGCGGGATATGCATAATAGTGGAGCTAGTGTGACCATGTTTTTGGAACTGAAACACAATCATAATCGCGTAATTTACAGTCGTACGTTTCAGCCAAATTCCTCCCACCTTCGGCCTGATCGTCACTTACCATCAGGTGCGATACAGGCCAAGAGCTTCCTCGATGTGAATAAAAAAAAATTGCGTTCACTGCTGGACATCACGATAGCAATTTTTGGGCTTCAATGCATAATGAAACTTCAAAAGTAAAAACCCAGATTGTTTATTATGTACAGTTAACGTATCTAGTACTCTAAATAGTTCGTGTCACCCAAAGCAGCCAAAAAGATCGTGTCTCTGTTACAATTGGAATACCTAAAGTTGCGTTGACAACTTTTTGACCACTAGTCCATGAACTATTGACGCTGACTGTATCTACCGATTCCTGCCACGATGACATTAAAACTAATAACACACTAAAATAGAGAAACACGGGTCTCAACGCGACATTTTTACATGAGTTACATACTATAGCAGTTGAAACGTCAAGCGTTGACATGAGACCCGTGTTTTTCTATTTTAGTTGACAAACGCGAAAGTATGAACCTGTACCTGTCTAATGGTTCGAAGGCAATAAATACATTTTTTATTTTATTTTTATTTTATTTTATGAAATATTATCTAACACAGTCTCAAGACGACCGAATATTAAGCCAATGTTTGGTCACACTACCAACGGCCAAAGTTTCCGTCGCACTCAGCTAGCCAGCGGCCGGTCCCGATACGGTTTGACAATGCACATGCAAATTCATCCTGCTGCAAAGAGCATTCTAGAAAGTTTAATGACGTCGCCAAGTTCCTCGATCCTGGCAATTATATTGTGCAAGCTTATTTGAATCAAGTTTCGATGTTTTTGAAACTAATATCAATTACTGTAAGTGCAGTTTCAGTTTGTGAGTTACCTACAACAATCTAGACTGCTGGCTGACCGAAGTTAAAAATTTTATCTTCTAGATTTATGTTTTCTTTGTCAGATAGTGACAAAATAATTATAATTTTCATGACAAACAACCTATCGTTAGTGAATACGGGCATCTAAGTAGGTCAATTATCTAGAAAAATATTTTATAAAATGTAAAAATAACGTAATATTTAATGCCCGTTTCTCTTAGTTTTCTAATTAACTCAACCTTTTTTAAGCTCCCTAGGTATGACATGAAATTAATTTTTAAATATTTTGCCATTAAAAGCCTGAGTAATCAAATGTAGAGTTCAACTTTACGGCGTGTACAGCTCAAGCGCTTATTTAAACGTCGTCGTTGAAATAACGCTTTTTTTTAAGCTGGACTTAGTAACCGAGTGCCTCATGGCCTTTATGGTTAAGGACTGCGAATTAATGACTGTGATAAACAAAAGGTAATCGTATGTGTAGTTTTGAGTTTCGTAATCAATAAATAACTTTTATTGCTCTAACTAATTATGAGTAGGTAAGTACTGAGGTAGTTTTCTTTGACCATCAATATCCCAGAAATTCACTTCGCTCGCTCACTTGAGCGATTCAAAATTTACAATTGGTTTATAAATTCAGATACGAGTAATCACAGACTTGAAACAAAAGTATACAACAATATCAAGTTTGAAAAGATTTAAAAACGTTATTTAAACTTAAAACGTGATACCAAAACGCTCAATCTGTATGGCACTAATATTAATTATGAATGTTAAGTAATGTTTTAAAAAGTCCATTAGCCTACATTTTTAATAAACACATTTTAGAAAAATGTTTAACATTAAAGTGGCTCAGTGCGTAATCCTAATAATCCAATATTGCAGAATTAAGTTTTTAATTAATTTTCTTTCGAAATTCACGGCTTAGTTTCCTCGCCTCGGGCGATCTTGAGCACAATATTGAGTTCTGAATCTTCATAGCTCCAATATTGATTCTCCATTGGTGAAACAAAAATGTTTTCTTGGAACGTGTTATTACTTTTATAGGCTTTATCGTAGGGAATTGTTTCTCGATTCGCTTTACTTGAACAAGAATCCACGTCTTAATGATACATTTCGTATATTAGTGGAAGAGAGTGAATTCCGTGAGAGTAATTTCCTCGAATCATTTTGTATTGGAGTAAAAGTCCTTGATTCGCTTATTTTTAACTTAGTCGCCTCTTACGACATCCATGGGAAGAGTGGCGATGATCTTATTCTTACTCTGCCAAATCCACCCATCTTGCTATCGTCTCCACTATGCATGATAATAAAGGGGGTCGTCTTACTGAAGTGAACAATAAATAAAGATGGTGATCAGATGATGATACAAATTCTTATAAAGGTAGCATTAAACATGTAATTATGTTGAAACTTTGAACAATCTGTCTGGATGAAATTTGCAAATAACGACAAAATGAAATGTTCCCCAAATTATTGTTACCACCGAAACCATAAAACAAATAAACGACCGCTTTCTTCACAACCCATTGGACCATTTGAAGATTTATTGTCCCCATCAGACACGCCACAAATTGCAATTAACATATTATGGTAACGATTGCCGCGAATTATAATGAGTTGATGCTTTGTTCTGTTTGCCCACTTAACGAAAACGATTACGATTAATACTTGTAGGTATATTGTCACAGCTCAAAAAAGTTAGACTATAAAAGGTATAGTTTACAGTAGGTAAGCTTGAGAGGAAACGTTGAATTGAGATTTGAGACACATCAGAGATTAATTAATCTACATGCAATATTCTTTAAGCTTTATTGTAGCTTGAGGATTCAAAAACAAGTTCCAAGTTAGGCTATGTTCCAAATAACTCAGAAAAGTAATGTTTTGCAAAAATTTTGGAAAATAAAATAGATCCACTGTAAAAATATAAGAACGAAGTTACTTGTAAAAAAATCTCACGTCTAAATAGGTAGTAGACACTGTCCGTTGAAAACAAACTCCTAATTACTACCAAACGTATATCACTGCTCTACCACGATTCGGGGCAGAACAGTCGATTAATACCTGTCCCCTATCATTTATTCCACAATCGCATGGGAGGAAGTGTGCTAAATTACATATTGTCCTGTAATATATTGTAATGAAATGCGTCAGTTGTCTGCTGATTACTGAAGCGGGAAATTGCTTAATCAGTCGGCTGTGTAATGTGGGCGATGATTAGCCGATACCGATATGAAATTGATGGGATAATTTTTGATAACATGCAATGGGTTGCGGTTGACTGGGCGGTAAATCGATCGGTAGCTTTTCAAAATCTTTGAAAAATTTACTAAATTTAAAAAAAACCGTTTTCAATTTTTGGAATTAACGAATAGGACTAGAATAGGAGTCGCTGGGCTAAAGAACTGCCTGAAACGTAGATTTTCACACTATTTTTATAAAATACATGTCAAAATGTCCAGTTGTTAGGAAAATCCTTGGTGGCCTTTAACCAACAGTGGACGACATAATATGGCTGAATTGAACGAAAATTGTCAAAAATAACATTAGACCAAAACATACACAGTACATCAATGTAATTAAAAACGTATCTAGATAACACAATAAAGCGAATCTGCGGCACGTGGCTCATCAGTCTATAAATTGAATACTGATTAAATTTTCCAAGAATTGAGAATTCGAAAACAGAGACAAAGGGAATGATACGTCACCACGCAGCGGGGTGTAGAGTAGTCACTAAATATTCCGCACTCAACCCTTCACTCGACAGCATATCAAGTTAATCACTAAACTATCTTATGCTGTTGTAATATGTTCTACTTTGCAACAAAAACGCACAGTCTGACGTGCTTGGGACTGTCCACGAACCGTAAATTCGCTGCCAAATGGCCCCTAACGGTTTCCAGTCAGTGAAATGAAGGAAAACAGTCCTCGGCGCGTCCGCCCTGGTGCCATGAGAGATATATCGTCCGGCGGCGCGGTGTCATGGTGGTACAAACACCCTATTACAGACGGTGGAGTTACACGAGTGTCAAAGGTCAAAATAGTCATTGGTAACTTACGTATTGTTTTTAGGAATTTTGACCACTAGCTTCTAAAGATTTGACGCCTATTGTGTTTGCTGTAAATAACATTGATGATTAATAAGCATCGTTAGCGTAAAATACGAAATGTCAGTAAAGAAAGGGTCGACAAACTTTATATTCTCGCATAAATATTTACAATTCACGACAGCTTGCATCTGCTTCCTAATTGTAACTCTATGATAAAAGTTACCCTTTAATCCGAGACGTCAAACAAATCCAATTTATCGATAATTTGCAGTGATAAATGATACGAGTGGTTTATATCAATTATTCGATTCTCCACTCGATTGTTTTATGTTTCAGTGCACATGACTTTAATATTGTGAAATTAGGGGGAATGCGAGCATGATATAAAATGGTAATGTAATCGCATGTCTGATAAATGTGTTTACCGACGTGTTCATGTTTTTGATTAGAAGTACATAGCTACATTTAAGAGGTGGCAACAGTAATGAATTTGCACTTCGTTTTGCTTGTGACATGAAGCTTGACCAGCAAGAGAGCAGGTACCTAACTCATACATCTACAAGGCATACGGTTTTAACGTCGACAAGACTAATAATCGCGATTCAATTAGCTCTCAGCGCCATCTCTTAGTAGCCCACGGAATCACTTTCACATTCATAACAAACTCTCGTAAACCGTGGCCGCTAACTATTATTTTAAATAAACTTAAATTTAAAGAGCTAGTTGAAACCGCGCTCAAAGGGAAACTTCGGTTCATAATCATAACAGAAAGTGCAGACAAGAAAATAGGAATGAACCCTCTAATTTGTACGTACGCCACTTAACGAGGAATGTTTTTTATTGAAAGTCTCTGTTCCGATTCACTTTGAACGACGCACTTTGAATACGAAATGACGAATGACGGGAATGCGAATTAAAGCATCTACGTTTTTACGCGGATTTTCTTATGGCTTTGTGACGGATTTTCGTTTGAGCTAACTGTGAAGAGAAGGGTTTAATTTTTATGGAGATAATAGTATAAAACAAGCAACTACTTATCCTGATAGTTATATTAATCAGTATAGGCACTTGTATTCGAAGTCCTGAGTCTTTAATAATACGTTTATCCATTTCTTAGATGCGCATAATTCAAAGAACAGGAAATAGTTTAAACAATTTAAAAGGAATAATATTTATTTTGATACTTAAATACTTCTTAAACTCAATTAATTTACCCTTTATTTTATTATTGTATTTTGAACTCCTGAGGTTACAAATTTTATAATGCTTTTAATAAATAGATACCAACCTACGGCCTAAGTAAGTGATTCTAAACATAAAAAGTAACTTTTCCTAAAATTTCGACTAAAAAAATCAAAAACTTTACTAAAAGTGACAAACATTTCCTCACAAGATTTGCAAATATACCGACGGACATACAAACGTTACAGGAATGTACTGAGTTATTCCTACATTAGCATTCGCTGCCGTATCGGCTTTGTCGCGTGCAGTCAACAGCTTTTAGTAGGTTAGTTGCTACAGTATTTTTCAGGAAAGAAAACAAACTAGAATCTATTTTGAATATCTAAGGGCTCGTTCCTACGGCAATCAAAAATCAAATCAAAGCTGGTTTTTTTGCAAACAGAATGTTCGTATGAACGTTAATATTAAAACACCTAGGTAACTAAATGGAAGTTTCCGTGGAAACAAACCATAGTTAAACAAACGCGTTGACGATTTGATAGAAATCAATTAAATTACTATTTAATTGATTTCTATTACCTTACTAGGTGTCGTAGAGTTTTAAAATTCAGCTGAGTATTGTAAAAATTAATCGAGATTAACGTGTGAAAGTACTTGGTGTTTCAGTGTTCCCGTATTTTCTTCCTGATTTAATTTTATAGACAAAACGCACAAAGCAGTGGAGAGAACCTGTTTCAGAAGTTTTACTAAGTAGTAGCATGTAGCCCTATTCTTCATGACAAATGTAGGTACCGACTCGATGTTGATCTCTATGAAAGTTTAGAAAAAATATATGCAAATTAAAAATCTAGCATGACCTCACTATCATCCATAATTCTAAGCCTTACGTCCTGCTCCCCATGCAGCGAGTGTTATTATTTGCTTGAAAAGTTAAATAGCTTTCCTGGATTTTCTAACGGGCAAGAGTTAATCCCGTATAGGGACTGCATGTTCGATGCAAGTCGTTATAACTTTTATTATTGATCGCGAGTTCACTTGGAGAGTTCGCATTGCTTTTTGAAGTGCCAAATAGGCAAATCATAGGTATTTCGTGTCGTGTGATCTGATATTTATTCACTGGTACAAAGTTACAAAGACATACCTAACGGTGAATATCGAGTGGCGACCACTGGCTGGAAGACGTAGCGTGAGCAGGCCTCCTACTAGGTGGACTGAAGATCTGGTAAAGGTCGCGGGAAGAGCCTGGATGCGGGCAGCGCTGGGCCGTTCATTGTGGAAAACCTTGGGGGAGGCCTTTGTCCAGCAGTGGGCGTCATTTGGCTGAAACGAATATACCTAATTGAGTTGACAGATAAAGATACAATACATATTTGTCTGTCATTCATTGAACTTGAGGTTGAAGTGATTTTTTTTATCCACAACGAGGAAGCTCATGGCCGAAGGTGGAAGCGTATTTCACCCGGAATCCTCAACCACGGAGGAACTGGCTATTTTACCTCTGTCTTATATATCTGAACACATAATAAATAAGTGAAATAATAAACGATGTTACATTTCAAGATCCAATATTTACACGAGTGAGTATTCACCTGAGTGATGTACCTGATTCTCCTTAAAAACATGGAAAGACTTTAGCAAGTGTGACTTTAGTAACTGTACCATTTGTTTAATAACATTTTAACAAACTAAGGCTCATTTGCACCACCTAATTTTGACCGTAACTTTGACGATAACCGGTGGTTTTGTTTGGAATTTGACACATTTTTGACGTTTGTCAAAGTTAAAGTAAGATGGTGCAACCCAGCCTAAGACTGAATTGCACCATCTTACTTTAACACTAACTATAACCATAACCAGTGTTTTTGGATGGAGTTTAGCAGACTTTTGACGTTTGTTATAGTTAAGGTAACATGGTGCAACCCAGCCTAAATCCCACTTATACAACACATGAAATTAAAACTTAGCAAATAATATCTGTGTATCCCTGTAATTGAAGTCTATGAAAACTGATTATTATGAAGATTACGTGCGAGTAACCCTATGAAGTCACGATAACGTCATCTTTTAATCAATCGCATTTCCTTTCAATAAACATTGAAAGCTTTCTGTCGTTAACTAATCTGGGACACCTTCATAAAAGGATGACGTCACGGATTGCACAATGCACTTAATCCTTGCCTAGTGCGCCGACGAGATAAATAAAGTAGGCCGCTCTGACATTAGCTAAGTTGCACCACCTAACTTTGACCGTAACTTTGACGATAACCGGTGTTTTTTGTACGGAGTTTGACAGACTTTTGACGTTTGTTACAATCAAAGTAGGATGGTGCATGGTGCAACCCACCCTTAGTTTCGTAAATTTAACGTGAATCCGTCATAAACTTTAATAAGTACGCGTCAATGCCCCGTGACGAGTTGACTTTATGGTATTTCGTGAATAGAAAATAATCCCATTAGCCAATTATTGAAGTAGGTATTGTAACTGCTACCTCTACTTTCCCTTCCTTAACCTTGACCCTTCATAGGTTACCGAAATTATTTTGGATACCTAAAAATTGCAAAGTTTGTATGACTTATGATAGTAATTGGTCATTGTTTAATGGTTCCAGTATAAATTACCCAACTGATAACATCTAGCTAAGAATTTTGATAAATACTAATAAATAGCCGTTCAATAACTGAGACGATGTGAATATTATAATAATGCGCGTCCCAGCAGTACGACGTCATTAAGAACGTTACACTTCAAAATATTATAAAACAAATTATCCACACCGAATGATTAAGTAATTGATTTACAATCTACACCGATACGTATCGATGTCAGCCCTCTAAAAATGTAATTCAACGTGCGTCGACAGTCAAAAAAGCCATTAAAATTCTGAAATTGCCGTGAACACCATTATTTCTTTGGCCTTTGATCAATCAAGTAACTGAAGACTAACCCAATTATGGAAATATTGAATCAAACAAAACAAATTACCCGTCTTTGATAAGATAATTATTAAATATAATTATTGTTTCGTCACGGCGAACCCTTGGATTCTTTTGTGGTTGTGGAAGGTTTTGAAGGTACAAGCTGTTAGAACAATTTATATAATATCGATTTGGAAATATAAAAATCATGGTCTATTTTTTATCACGTAACCATTAAGTTAGATCTTTGTTTGTTGTGTGATTATTTGTAGACGATGTAGCATTACTACCCGTTCGCGCTAAGTTTTCCGGTCCGTGGAATGCGCGTCCCCTCTCCCAACCGCGATTAAACGCAATTAGTTAGTGATTAAACGCAATTAATTTGTCTTATTTTACGCAAATACACAAATTTTTATCAATAATAATAAATAAAAAATATTTTAAATATAGTTTGTTAAAGTTATAGACGATTCCCTTCGATTGACGTCATATCGCCAGCGGCAAACATAAAGCGAACGGATAGTAGCATGTTTTGCACCTAACTTAGGGAGCTATCACATTATTTGTTACATCATATCTGAAGGCAGTAGAGTAAGACTCAAGAAAACCTTGAATTACAAAAGTACGGTAATCTTTTTTAACCCCCGACGGAAAAAGAAGTTTGACGTGTCTTTCTGTATTTATGTGTCTATTTCTTCTTATCACTTTACATTTTTTTATTCATGGGATAAGATTACAAAAGTAACAAGTAATCTAAGAATTAAAGTAACTAGATAAACTATCTCTTAAAGATTACTAATCCATTGTTCTACTAAACCATTTATTACTTTACAAAACAATATATCGTATTATTCGGCTAAGCGACAATTCGTACATCAAGTCTCATTACGCAGCGTTGACATAATTGGTGTAGAAGGCACCTAATTGGCAGGCAGTATGAAATTGAACAAGACAAAACCTTTTGGACACAAAGAGATATTACTCGAGACTGTCGCGGCGAGTTAACGGTAGAAGAATAGAAAATAACCAGTTGAAAACCTAGCTAGAGTTTATTGTAAGCGCGTTTACACACTATGCCGCAGCGGCACCGTCCACTTGCACCGTCCCTTGGTTTCTATGACCTTACACACTACGCTGCCATGTTTCACATCGCGCCACTACGGCATAGTGTAAACGGCCCAGCTCTATCGATGTCGTTGAATTCGACATGACACAAGCAGCACAGTTCACAAGATACTTTTTATTGTTTTAGCATGAACAATAAAATAATAAAAAACCGCAGCGTGGACCGACGATATCATAAAGGTAGCAGGGAAGCGCTGGACACAGGCCGATACCAATCGATCAACAAGGAAAGCTTTGGGGGAGGCCTATATATGTACAGCAGTGGACGTCCTATGGCTGAAATGATAATGATGAATAAAATAATTCGTAGCAACTCTATTTATAAATTATTCCAAAACATGATCAATGCTGTAATTAATGGTAACGCAGGATTCCTTTCGTACCCAAACTTACACGTACAACATAGTAAGACAACAAACTTTTCTCTTCTATGCTCTTCTCACCCACACCCTGAGACTGTCAAGGCCTAATTATCGCGAATGACGATACACAGCTACAGGGAATTCGCCAAAAATTTTATCGAGTTAAAGATAATTTATACGTATTTGCTCCAAAATTCTTTTGTTCTTCGAAATTAGGAACGAAAGTTACGATATAATTACGCGTGTCGTATAATTATGTTGTTGCTTCATTAAAAGTATTAGGTACGTTTGAAATTAACTTCTAAATTAGATGGATGAATAAATTATCATTCCCAATCTTCTTGAACATGTACTTATGAGAAAAAATAAATCAGCCTGAGTACTTACGAGTAGGTAATAGGTAGATTTGTGCTACTCTACATTTTCAGTCACTGCTTAATCTAAGATATTAATAATAATAGTTGTAAAATAGATTAATGTATACTGTCTTCATCGCAGGGGATGACCAAGAAAGAGATGGTGTGACAATCGAGAAGAAGTGGGTAAATTAAGGCTCTAGGAGAGATCTTTGTCCAGCAGTGGGAAATTTTATATGCATAACTAGCGATTAAAAACTATGTTTCCTACTCTTATTATTTTTATAAAATAATACTTTATTTACGGTTTAATATAGAATACTTATGTTATTCTAATTTTAGCATTAGCAAAACGTAACGCTAAAAATAAATACGCTTAGTAGTTAATTAACCACAGCATTTCAAAAAAGTTGAATAGGAAAAAAGTACCTAATTGAAATGTCTTTTTCTGAAGCTTTTTGTACAAATAAGCGGATTATTTATAAATTTCCGGTCAGAGCCGTTACTCGAGTCGCACCGATAGCTATGAATAGCAGACAAAGGGAACTCTGAAACGAAGTGGAAAACAGTTTAAGTGAATTAATTCAATACCGTCTGCGGCAAATCTTGTTCGTGGTGGTCTAGATACTGGCTATAAAATAATTAATGCAACTTCATAAGTTTAAGCAAGTAGATAATTTGTATTCTGTTCATAATTTAAATTCTAAGTTTATGCAATTAATTTACTCTAATTATTATCTCTAGTTTTTTAACCAGAGACTGTCTAGGGCGAGTGCAAAACTGCATCATTTGGCTTTAGAAAAAAATTTATTCAAAAATATTATACTAGTAGAACTCGCAAGATCTTGAAAACATTGAAGTTTTAAAGATCAATAATTGATTAGTCTAATTGTGGGAAAGTCTTGATTAAATCCGTTTGTTTTCACCTTAAGCCACATAGGCCAGTAGAATTAAACACAAAAATGAATTATCTCGGAAATNCAACAGGTTCCCCTACTTGGTGTTTCAGTGTTCCCGTATTTTCTTCCTGATTTAATTTTATAGACAAAACGCAAAAAGTAGTGGAGAGAACCGGTTTCAGGAGTTCTACTTAAATTTTAGTAGCATGTAGCCCAATTCTTCATGACAAATGTACAGACTCGATTTTGATCTCTGAAAGCTTAGAAAAATTATATGCAAATTAAAAATCTAGCATGACCTCACCATCATCCATAATTCTAAGCCTTACGTCCTGCTCCCCATGCAGCGAGTGTTATTATTTGCTTGAAAAGTTAAATAGCTTTCCTGGATTTTCTAACGGGCAAGAGTTAATCCCGTATAGGGACTGCATGTTCGATGCAAGTCGTTATAACTTTTATTGTTGATCGCGAGTTCACTTGGAGAGTTCGCATTGCTTTTTGAAGTGCCAAATAGGCAAATCATAGGTATTTCGTGTCGTATGATCTGGTATTTATTCACCGGTACTTTACAAACACATACCTAATGGCGGGCTGGAAGACGTAGCATGGGTAGGCCTCCAACTAGGTGGACCGACGATCTGGTAAAGGTCGCGGGAAGAGCCTGGATGCGGGCAGCGCAGGACCATTCATTGTGGAAAACCTTGGGGGAGGCCTTTGTCCAGCAGTGGACGTCATTTGGCTGAAACAAATATACTTAATTGAATTGACAGAGAAACCTCTTTGTCTGTCATTCGTCGAACTTGAGGTTAAAGTGAAATGTCGGAACACATAATAAATAAGTGAACTAATAAACGATGCCGCGATGTTACATATTTTCAAGATCCAATATTTACACGAGTGAGCATTCACCCGAGTGACGCTACTGATTTTCCTTTAAAACATGGAAAGAAGAACTTAAAATCTGTACCATTTAGTTAATAACATTTAACAAACTAAGGCTGAATTGCACCATATTATTTTAACACTAACTATAACCATAACCAGTGTTTTTTATGGAGTTTAGCAGACATTTGACGTTTGTTATATTTATAGTAACATGGTGCAACCCAGCCTAAATCCCACTTATACAATACATGAAATTAAAGGTTATCAAATAATATCTGTGTATCCATGTAATTGAAATCTATGAAAATTGAATACTATGAAGATTACGTTCGAGTAACCCTGTGAAGTCACGATAACGTCATCTTTTAATCAATCGCATTTTCTTTCAATAAACATTGAAAGCTTTCTGTCGTTAACTAATCTGGGACACCTTAATAAAAGGATGACGTCACGGATTGCACAATGCACATAATCCTTGCCTAGTGCGCCGACGAGATAAATAAAGTAGGCCGCTCTGACATTAGCTAAGTTGCACCACCTAACTTTGACCGTAACTTTGACGATAACAGGTGTTTTTTGTACGGAGTTTGACAGATTTTTGACGTTTGTTACAGTCAAAGTAAGATGGTGCATGGTGCAACCCACCCTTAGTTTCGTAAATTTAACGTGAATCCGTCATAAACTTTAATAAGTACGCGTCAATGTCCCGTGACGAGTTGACTCTATGGTTTAGACAATAGCCCCATTAGCCAATTACTGAAGTAGGTATAGCAACTGCTACCTTCTACCTCCCTTCCTTTACCTTGACCCTTTATAGGTAACCGAAATTATTATGAATATGTACCTAAAAATTACAGAAGAATACTTATATCGTCGTCCAGTATAAACTACTGATAAAATCTAGGTAATGATTTTGATAAAGACTAAATAACCGTTCAATAACTGAAGCGATCTGAATAATATAATTATGCGAGTCCCAGCAACTTGACGTCATTAAAAACGTTACACTTCAAAATATTATAAAACAAATTATCCACACCGAATGATTACGTAATTGATTTAGAATCTACACCGATACGTATCGATGTCAGCCCTCTAAAAATAATTCAACGTGCGTCGACAGTCAAAAAACCCATTAAAATTCTGAAATTGCCGTGAACACCATTATTTCTTTGGCCTTTGATCA
This sequence comes from Ostrinia furnacalis, assembly GCF_004193835.3. Lineage (NCBI taxonomy): Eukaryota > Metazoa > Arthropoda > Insecta > Lepidoptera > Crambidae > Ostrinia > Ostrinia furnacalis. The sequence goes on from NW_021133896.1 coordinate 533,044, forward strand.
ATCAAGTAACTGAAGACTAACCCAATTATGGAAATATTGAATCAAGCAAAACAAATTACCCGTCTTTGATAAGATAATTATTAATATAATTATTGTTTCGTCACGGCGAACCCTTGGATTCTTTTGTGGTTGTGGAAGGTTTCGAAGGTACAAGCTGTTAGAACAATTTATATAATATCGATTTGGAAATATAAAAATCATGGTCTATTTTTTATCACGTAACCATTAAGTTAGATCTTTGTTTGTTGTGTGATTATTTGTAGACGATGTAGCATTACTACCCGTTCGCGCTAAGTTTGCCGGTCCGTGGAATGCGCGTCCCCTCTCCCAACCGCGATTAAACGCAATTAGTTAGTGATTAAACGCAATTAATGTGTCTTATTTTACACAAATACACAATTTTTTATCAATAATAATAAATAAAAAATATTTTAAATATAGTTTGTTAAAGTTATAGACGATTCCCTTCGAGTGACGTCATATCGCCAGCGGCAAACTTAAAGCGAACGGATAGTAGCATGTTTTGCACCTAGCTTAGGGAGCTATCACATTACTTGTTACATCATATCTGAAGGCAGTGGAGTAAGACTCAAGAAAACCTTGAATTACAAAAGTACGGTAATCTTTTTTAACCCCCGACGGAAAAATAAGTTTGACGTGTCTCTCTGTATTTATGTGTCTATTTGTTCTTATCACTTTACATTTTTTTATTCATGGGATAAGATTACAAAAGTAACAAACAAGTAATCTAAAAATTAAAGTAACTAGATAAACTATATCTTCAGAAAATATTACTAATCCATTGTGCTATTAAACCATTTATTACTTTACAAAACAATATATCGTATTATTCGGCTAAGCGACAATTCGTATATCAAGTCTCATTACGCAGCGTTGACATAATTGGTGTAGAAGGCACCTAATTGGCAGGCAGTATGAAATTGAACAAGACAAAACCTTTTGGACACAAAGAGATATTACTCGAGACTGTCGCGGCGAGTTAACGGTAGAAGAATAGAAAGTAACTAGTTGAAAACCTAGAGTGTATTGCAAGCACGTTTACACACTATGCCGCAGTAGCACCGCTTGCAATAGCATTTCTTAGATTTGTATGGGACCTTACATAGTAAGCTGATGCGTTTCATGTCAGTGTGTAAACGGTCTGGCTCGCTCTATCAAAATCGTCGACTTCAGTTATTTTTTATGGCAATGAAGCAATTTGTAAATACAAAATATTAGTAATAATCCCGCTAACCCCTTGTGCTAAGCTAAATATGCTTGTGGGTTCACCACAAAAGTCAACGACGGCGTGGATCAAACTCGCGTTCCTCGGATCACCAGTCGACTAGTCGGACCCCTTCACCGTTCGGCTATCGTAGCTTCAATTTAATTAGTACAATCTCTATTTAGAAATTAATTCCATACCATGATGAATGCTGTACTTATGGTAACGCAGCACTCTTTTCGTACCCAAACTTACACGTGCAACATAGTAAGACAACAAACTTTAATGCATGTTGGGCCTCTTCTATGCTCTTCTCACACACACCCTGAGACTGTCAAGGCCTAATTATCGCGAATGACGATACACAGCTACAGGGAATTCTCCAAAAATTTTATCGAGTTAAAGAGAATTTATACGTATTTGCTCCAAAATTCTTTTGTTCTTCGAAATTAGGAACGAAAGTTACGATATAATTACGCGTGTCATATAATTATGTTGTTGCTTCATTAAAAGTATTAGGTACGTTTGAAATTAACTTCTAAATTAGACGGATGAATAAATTATCATTCCAAATCTTCTTGAACAACATGTACTTATGAGAAAAAAGAAATCAGCCTGAGTACTTACGAGTAGGTAATTGGTAGATTAATACTACTCTACATTTTCAGTCACTGCTTAATCTAAGAAATGAATAATAATTACATAGTTGTAAAATAGATTAATGAACACTGTCTTCATCGCAGGAGATGACCAAGAAAGAGATGGTGTGACAATCGAGAAGGAGTGGGTAAATAAAGGCTCTAGGAGAGATCTTTTCCCAGCGGTGGGAAACTTTCTTTCTATGCATAACCAGCGCTTAAAAACTGTGTTAGGTACCTAATTTTATAATTTTTATAAAATAATATGTAGGTACTTTATTTACGGTTTAATATAGAATACTTATCTTATTCTAATTTTAGCATTACCAAAACGTAACGCTAAAAATAAATACACTTAGTAGCTAATTAACCATAGCATTTCAAAAAAGTTGAATAGGAAAAAAGTAATTGAAATGTCCTTTTCTGAAGCTCTTTACACAAATAAGCGGATTATTTACAAATTTTCGGTCAGAGCCGTTACTTGAGTCGCACCAATAGCTATGAATAGCAGACAAAGGGAACTCTGAAACGAAGTGGAAAACAGTTTAAGTGAATTAATTCAATACCGTCTGCGGCAAATCTTGTTCATGGCGGTCTAGATACTGGCTATGAAATTAATGCAATTAATGCAACTTCATAAGTTTTAGCAAGTAGATAATTTGTATTCTGTTCATAATTTAAATTCTAAGTTTATGTAATTAATTTACTCTATTTCTTATCTCTAGTTTTTAAACCAAAGACCGTCTAGGGCGAGTGCAAAACTGCATCATTTGGCTTTAAAAAAATATTATTCAAAAATATTATACTACGACTTAGGGACTACACATCAAACAGAGAATGGGCAGCAGCGCTCTCTGAAAAACATCAATGTTTTAAACTGCGATCTCCAACCCGCCTGCCAAGCGTGGAGATTATGGCAAAACCCTCCACTATAGTGGAGGAGGCTCATAGTCCAGCAGTGGACTGTTAAGGGCTGTTGATGATTATACTAGTAGAACTCGCAAGATCTTGAAAATATTATAGTTTTAAAGATCAATAATTGATTAGTCTAATTGTGGGAAAGTATTGATTAAATCCGTTTGTTTTCACCTTAAACCACATTGAGGACGAACATTTTAAAAACTCATCATCCTTTCTCATATCAATTTTCCAATCAAAAACAGTTACTGAATTTGAAGATAGCCGTAAAATATTCAATTATATTGTATTCACTTAGCTTGTTTATATTGTGTAAACACATAAAAGCGTTATTGTATACTTCAGTTGTTTATTTTATTTCGACTCCATAGCATTTATTGCTTTCAAAATGCAACTCGGAAACCTTTCGTTCATTTTAGAATTCCAGACAACTTGTTCCTGCATACATTTTGCGTTGCATGATCAATTTCACGTTTTGTTCAAGAACATGCAACTTAAATTACCATAAAAATTTAAAGTCTAGTTAAAGTCCGACGTTGGATCACGAACAGCCTTGTTTTATAAATATTTGTTATTAAACTAACTAACAATGTGTGCTTGAAACCGTTGCACTGTTGTTGTGCTTTTTAAATAGATAGTTTATTGTAACTACTTTATACTACATTCAACTGACAATCAGTTAGGACTCAGGAACAAAATAGTGAAATGGTAAAAACAGCGGTCTTATCATAATAAAAGGATCACTTCCAAACGATACGAGTAGGAGACAGTTAAGATGTTATTTGGTATGTGACTTACTCAATAATGACTTTTATGCAGTTTAAAATAATTTACTTACCATAACATTCGGACAATTAAGTACATAGGAACCTAGTTACTATCTACAGATATTGTTAGTTGTGACCGGTATATAAAAAAATGACGTAGCATGTCTGACGGCGTCATTATTGGCATAGTTTTACCCTATATATGAGATTTTGCGTCATCTATATAAAAAAGCAGCAAAGTTCTGGAGTGGAGGCCACGTAGGTACTGGAAAGCGCAGCGTGGGACGTAGCAGGCCGCCACCAACCGGCCATTGTGTCTTTTGTTCAGGACGTCCTATGACTGAAATGATGATGATGATGATGATATAAAAAGTTGACTGTTACTAAATTGTTTGATAGCGTGAATTATTTTATCGATAATTTTATCAACCTATGTTGTCTCTAAACAGGAAGATTGTCCCATTTTTACTTATCTCTTACTTAGTTATCAGCGTTCATTTATCTCGACTTACACGGTGAACTAAATTTCTGTTTATGTTCAAAATGAGCTCGCCTAATTTGGCTTGCTTAGGCCAAATGTCGACACTGCATAGAGATGTATGAGCTGGTTAATTTAACTATCGATAAATACAGTTTTATACTTATTTAAAAAATGATTAAAAGTTAGTGCGGTGTGGTGTATAGAAACAGAAAAAAAAAACTATTCCATGTCGATTCATTTACTTCTTCAAATGACAGTGTTAGGAGTCATTAATTAGTTTGATACAATTTTGTCATTTTATTCGCAGATACAAGACTAAAATCACGTAAACCAAACTTTCATATAAACCTACTTTCTACACCGCCAATATTTAGATCTTGCGTAACTATACAATCAAATCAATACAATACAATCACTTATTGCTCCGCAAAGAGAGATAATTATTTTTTATCCGTTTTCAAAGATATATTTTTTTAACAAGATCTTCAAGGGTCGATTTATCGATAAACTTTTTGCCGACACTTCAACATCTCTACCCACCGTAATACTCCCGAGATGCATGCAGGTCATTAGAGGTGTCAGCCAAACGAATTCACGGAATCACCGGCTTAATGACACCAATGTCTATGAATAGTGAATAGTTTACCCAATATTATGTAAACAGCAGTTTTATTAGCGCATTAGTGTGAGAACTCCGAGTGGCGTAAGCGCATTCCTTTGGAAATGTGATCTAGATTATGTTTGATGGTAACATTGTGTGAATGCTTCAGCTCGGATTAATATGTAGCTTTTGGAAGCCAATTAACAATTTGTAACACAAACATTATAGACTAGCTTTTGCCTACGGTTTCGCCAGCCTGAAATTCAGAATGATTTTAATCTGATGTAAAAGAATATAAAGTTTTATCGAAATCTGTAGAGTAGTTTTTGCGTACGAGAGTAAAAAACATACATCCTTACAAACTTCAGGATAACAAAAAAATCACTACAAATCTTCTCACCCCTTCTTTAATAATACCCCTACTAAATAAAAAGTAGGTACACACGCGTTGAACACTTTTTTAAAAATACGTTTAGCATGAAATGTCATTTAAACTTCTGTTTAACGCGTATGTAAATTTTTATGAGTAGAGAGTTAAATATTTGGTTCAATATGTTTTGTTGAGATGGCTGTATGTCATTCATCACCTACAATTTATAGTGAAAGTTATTACAGTCATGTAGAAATGTTATGAGGTGATACATTTAACATTACAAAGATTTGGTTACACTAAAAATCTTGATAGATATGAGCTAATAAAGTTTTAGGTCCTTCATAAAAACGCCGTAAAATTTGTACAATTTCAACTTTACGAGGAAATCGAAATTAATAACCATAAATGCATCTTCTTTCAAGACAGACGTAAACTATAAAATAACATCAACCAACCGTTGACTTAAGAACTGAATCGTATCTATTTTTATTTAATTAGGAGACAAAACTATCATCGCTAACGAAGGATCGCTAAAAGAAAAACTATGAACGCTATTTTTCATAACTCTGTTGAAAACTGGACGTTCTAATTAAGCATCTATATTTATACGAATACTGTGCCCAAGAGTGTTATTTCTGGTGAAGAAAGAGGTTCCGTATCCAGAAGAAAGTGCTATTATTAAAACCAATTAACTTAAAATCAATGCAACCTTCTTTATCTTGAGCGAATCTTAAGTAAGTAGTGAAAAAATCAGCCAGCAAATAAGTGTTCACAAAAAATTGTATTATCTGATACTACTACATAATTATACAAATACACGCTGCATTGCTTAGTACTACATGAAGTATATTTTAACATTTCAGATTTTTAATCCAGCTGAACTCTTTTAGGCCAGTAGAATTAAACACAAAAATTGATTAAATCGGAAATAATTCCCACAAGAGATTTTTTTGCTTTAATGGCTTCATTGGTTGCCCAATAACACTCTCCTAAGTTTTCGACTTCGACGGAGTTGTGCTTAAGTGGTGGGGGCCCCCGAAAGGGGCGCTTTTTCGGTTTTCCGGTTATACCGCGTAAAGGACTTACCCTATCGAAAAGTGGTCTTCCTGATGGTTGAAGGGCATTTAATCCTGCATTAAATAAGACCAAATTCATATGTTTTGAACAAACCGTTCTCGTGCAAATGTTCGGCAAAGTAGAAAATATGTGTATAATTAATTACCCTCTCCACGTCCAATGGCTCGTCACCCGTAGGCTCCCAAGCCTTGTAAAGGGTCGCCTTAACCAGCGTATCCCTGTCTAGGCTCACGAGTTGGATTCGCTTATCCTTGTTCGTTCCAGCCGTTCCTTAACTGCGATTGCTGCACCTCTTCCTGGCACTCTCCTGAACGACTCTGTGTTACCTACTGTGGCTGCCCCTCTTCCTTGTACCCTCCTGCACAAAATATTCAATAACAATGTATTCACTTCTTGTTTATATTGTGTGAACAGATGAAAGCGTTATTTATACAATAAACTTCAGTTGTTTATTTTATTTCGACTCCATAGCTTTCAAAATGCAACTCGGAAACCTTTCGTTCATTTTAGAATTCCAGACAACTTGTTCCTGCATACATTTCGCGTTGCATGATCAATTTCACGTTTTGTTCAAGAACATGCAACTTAAATTACCATAAAAATTTAAAGTCTAGTTAAAGTCCGACGTTGGATCACGAACAGCCTTGTTTTATAAATATTTGTTATTAAACTAACTAACAATGTGTGCTTGAAACCGTTGCACTGTTGTTGTGCTTTTTAAATAGATAGGTAGTTTATTGTAACTACTTTATACTACATTCAACTGACAATCAGTTAGGACTCAGGAACAAAATAGTGAAATGGTAAAAACAGCGGTCTTATCATAATAAAAGGATCTCTTCCAAAAGATACGAGTATGAGACGATTGTGACTTATCACATACCAAAGAACATCTTAATCATAATTTTATGCAGTTTAAAATAATTTACTTACCATAACATTTGTACATTTAAGTACATAGGAACCTAGTTACTATCTACAGATATTGTTACTAGTGACCGGCATATAAAAAATGACTTAGCATGTCTGACGGCGTCATTATTGGCATAGTTTTACCCTATAAATATGACATTTTGCGTCATCTATATAAAAAAGCAGCAAAGTTCTGGAGTGGAGGCCACGTAGGTACCGGAAAGCGTAGCGTAGGACGTAGCAGGCCGCCACCAACCGGCCATTGTGGACTATGTTCAGGACGTCCTATGACTGAAATGATGATGATGATGATATAAAAAGTTGACTGTTACTAAATTGTTTGATAGCGTAAATTATTTTATCGATCTTGATAATTTTATCAAACTATGTTGTCTCTAAACAGGAAGATTGTCCCATTTTTACTTATCTCTTACTTAGTTATCAGCGTTCATTTATCTCGACTTACACGGTGAACTAAATTTCTGTTTATGTTCAAAATGAGCTCGCCTAATTTGGCTTGCTTGGGCCAAATGTCGACACTGCATAGGGATGTATTAGCTGGTTAATTTAACTATCGATACATACACTTTTACTTCCAAAATGTTTAAAAGTTTCCATGTCAATTACTTTATTTATGATCGATGACAGTGTTAGGGGCATTAATTACGTTGATTCACATTTATTGTTTCATTCTCTACAATTAAGACTAAAATCGTATAAACCAACCTTTTATACGAAACAACTTTCTACTCCGGCTATATTTAGATGTTGCATAAGTAATTTAATACAGCAAATACAATTATTGAAATTATTGCTTTGCAAAAATACAGATTTATTTATTATCCGTTTTCAAAGATATCTTTTTTTTATAACATGATCTTCAAGTGCCGATTTATCGATAACCCCACTGTCGACACCAACATCTCTACCCACCGTAATACTCCCGAGATGCATGCAGGTCATTAGAGGTGTCAGCCAAACGAATTCACGGAATCACCGGCTTAATGACACCAATGTCTATGAATAGTGAATAGTTTACCCAATATTATGTAAACAGCAGTTTTATTAGCGCATTAGTGTGAGAACTCCGAGTGGCGTAAACGCATTCCTCTGGAAATGTGATCTAGATTATGTTTGTTGGATACATTGTGTGAATGCTTGAGCTGGATTAATATGTTGCTTTTGGAAGCCAATTAACAATTTGTTACACTACTACAAAAGAAATAAAAACTAAGCTTTTGCCCACGGCTTCGTCCACGTGAAATTCAGTTTGTCACAGATCTTTATAAATTATAGCCTAATGTTATTCTGATGTATAAAAAATAATATTGTAAAGTGTCATCGAAATCCGTTGGGTAGTTTTTGCGTGAAAGAGTAACAAACATAGTCATCCATATGGATGTTATGGTTACATCCTTACCTACAAACTTTCGCATTTATAATAAGTGTTAGAAAGATTGATGATAATAATACAAAAACTGTTTAACCCCTTAATTTATTAAAAGTTACTCGCGCATTGAGCACTTCTCTAAAGTGACGTTTAGTATGAAATGTCATTTAAACTTCTGTTTAACGCGTATGTAACTTTTTATGAGTAGAGAGTTAAATATGTATTTGGTTCAATATGTTTTGTTGAGATAGCTGTATGTCATTCATCACCTACAATTTTATGGTGAAAGTTATTACAGTTATGTACAAATGTTATGAGGTGATACATTACAAAGATTTGGTTACACTAAAAATCTTGATAGATATGAGCTAATAAAGTTTTAGGTCCTTCATAAAAACGCCGTAAAATTTGTACAATTTCAACTTTACGAGGAAATCGAAATTAATAACCATAAATGCATCTTCTTTCAAGACAGACGTAAACTATAAAATAACATCAACCAACCGTTGACTTAAGAACTGAATCGTATCTATTTTTATTTAATTAGGAGACAAAACTATCATCGCTAACGAAGGATCGCTAAAAGAAAAACTATGAACGCTATTTTTCATAACTCTGTTGAAAACTGGACGTTCTAATTAAGCATCTATATTTATACGGATACGGTGGTCAAGAGTGTTATTCCTAGCGTAGAAAGAGGTTCCGTAGCCAGAAGAATGGGTATTATTAAAAACAATTAATTTAATGAGCAAGAAAGATCTTGAGCGAACCTTAGGTAAGTAGTTGAAAAAAACAGCCAGCAAAAGTGTTCATAAAAAACTCGCATTATCTAATACTACACAAATATATGTTGCATTTGCCTCGTACAATATGTACTACTTACTACACAAAATATAATTAACATTTCAGTTTTTTTAACTAGCTGAACTCTTTTGCATATTATAATGCTTGCTTATTTATTTCAATACATTTCCCGCTTACTTATTTATACGATAACCAAACTTGGATTTATCAAAAATATAACGTGTATTTTTGTAACGGATCCCCAAAAAAAACAACCTAATTTCACAAAGTAACAGAGTATTATAGCTTCCGGGAATCGGCTTGTTAGTGATCGTAATGGTCTCTAACATCGTATGGAATGTTAACATCGCTTTTCTCTCTTCCAAACTTTTCTTTTTATTACATGAAAAGTTTCTTCTCATAATGAGATCGCCGTGGATTTTTTAGCGGAGTCAAACAAAGCCGCGCTATGAGGAACCGGGTTCACTGGGAATAGCTCGCTTTGAAAGTTTAAAATGACGTTTACAAATAAGAATTACAATTTCATTTCAACTTGTTACGGAATTCACTTTTTCTATCACTTACCTTAAATCAGTCATGATAAATTTATCTCAAAACAATCGCTCCAAAACTTTATAGTTATTTACGTCAGTGTACTTATAAGACTTGGACAGTACTGCGACACACCTCATCTTTCAAATGTTGCACATAAAAATAGTTTACACTACCCACATTAGTAAAAATATTTATGTAAAAACTAGCGTTCTTTTAAAAGAACGCTAGTAACAAGTGGGTTTGGTTTCTAATAGGGATAATCTTTTGATGATTAGCAGACAATACTTTTTTGAACAAAAGTTGTAACAAGAATACTTTTTTATCCCAGAATTACTAATAGTCCCGTTAGCCCCTCGTACTACCTAAGCTGAATATGTCTGTGTCACGAGTGGACTGACCACAATTAGATAGTCGAACCGCGGCGTGATTCGAACCCGCGTTCCCCGGAGCACGAGTCTGCCAATCCGACCCCTTCACCGTTCGGCTATCGTGGCTTCAAAAGGTTATGTGGGGCTTGAAGCTACTAGTACCTGGAGTGTTCCCTCTGCCGCATAGTGGTCGACAGCGCCGTCTCGGCACCTTGGGTACTAGAAATGACCAAGTCGCCCTCTGCGTAACAAGTCCCTACAACAACTCTTTAAACCATAAATAACAATGCAACCACGACTTCAAGCACCCAATCTTCCTTGTCACATCAATATGGAAATTGGTTTTATGGGTACTTATAGGGCAGTTCCATTAGCTACGTTATCGATCTCGAGAGATACAAGCGAAACCCCAGTACGGAACATGGTCGATAAATCCACGGGCCCCTTGCAACGCCCACCGCATTCATCTAACCCTACCCTCCCTAGTGCATTTCAAGTAAACACAATGACCTCAGCCTAAACAAACAGGAGGAAGTCGAACTAATTCATTAAGTAACAAAACAATGAAAAAGATAAATGGGATTACCACAGACATTGGTGAAGTATAGAGAAATTCTAGTAAGTGCTAGTATTGTTGGCAAGAAATTTATTACAAAGGAAAAAGCATCTACGGCCAATTTTTTGATTAAATCATCTTAGAGTCTTAGAGTCATCTTCAAAGTACCATAGATTGCTCTCCATAAACTTTATAGAGCTACAGTTAAGCTTAAATTGTTACAATTGACTTAAAAAGTCTAGTTTTTCCAAAATTGCATTAGTTTATGAGTATGTTTTATAGCAAAAAGTAAAAAAAAAAAAATCGACATTTTTACGAGTTGCCCATGAGCACAAATATTACCACGTTGGCTACTGTTTAAACAAAAAAAAACAAGAAAACTACGATATTCATCAAAGAAAGCAAAATAATGAAAGCAGACACAAATGAGATTACATTTAAATAAAGGGGAATTCTGGTTTGGGAACAAATACGTTTACTGAAGACCGCGCATAAGTCCGCCATTGTTTGTCGGATAAAAAAGGTACACAAGACGGTAAACCTCCGTAATCTCTTTACTTACAACAAATCTCTTTTGACCTATCATTTTGGACGAAGCAACGGTATTTATAGATAACTACGATTTATTGGTCAAACACGGTCTGTTTGGTTTGAAGTAAAGCAATAAATGTTATAGTTTAAGCACGAACTTTTTATAAAAATTGAGTCTATTGTTATTTTACTACTTATTTAGATGTGAAAGACTTTTGAAGATGCATGTATCACAAAACTATTCAATGAATTTTCATAAAATTTTGCATTTATTGTTTGTTGAAATAATAACGATATTGAGGTAATTAGCCAAAATACAACAAACACACGTAAAGTAGACCTTTCTGTTGACAAACTGAATCGCTCTGTGTACCTACCTATTTTGTAATACGAGTATTTACATATAGCCGTAATGTTTTGTTTGTTTACAATTATCTGTCTAACAACACAACGACTCTTCTATCAAATGAGAAACAAAATTCATTTGTGAACGTATGTCATTAAAAATATAATGTAAAGCACAACTCCCTAACCGCTACTGCGTCCATAAATAGAAAACTATAAATTAAATCCATTAAACCGAACGCCACTCATTTCTTACTGAGCGAACGTGCACTCAAATTCAATGTAAAATATGAGCAAGAGCCAAATAAAGTTGCTGCAGTTTGTAAACACTTTGTCATAATGACAGCCGGTTGATATCTACAAAACGATGTGGCGGCGCCAAAGTATTAAGTTACAATCCGGTGAAGAACAAATCGTGGTTAAAACCCAAGGAGATAAGCCATTTCACTTCAAAATTAAGACGTCCCGCCTGTCAGTTTTAATCAAAATCAAAATTATCTTTATTTGTTTAGACTAATTAAATTAGTTCTTGCAAATCGTCAAATGCTCTTAAGGAGCCTATACATGTCTCATTCTTTTTTTGCCCTACCAGCGCTTCGAGACAAACATTTGGCAAGTGCTGAGAAGAAGCGCCGCAACAAACTCAGTCACCACTGTCTGCCGGTTTAAAAATATAAAAAAATATAAAAAAGTAGGAAGTTACATACATTCAGAAGCAAGTTACTTACCACGCGCTCCCGTTGATAGAAGGTGGCCTTTAAGACGCCCATCTAGCACGAGACCGCGTGGCAGTTTTGAATATATTTATTTAGTGCCGTGCTAATTTCTAGGTTAATTGTTGCGTTTTGATACATATATTTTATGTCAGGTATTTCCTTGACCAGTCCCCGAAGGCAGCGCCTGTTCACAGACATGACGTGTGAACCAGCCATCGCTTCACTCGACCATATTATAGGGAATGTAACGACCCGCCTCACACGCCACTACCCCAGAGACATTTTAGTGAGCATGACAAGTCTAAGATATCCTTCTGGCTAAGTGCCAGATATAAAACTATTTAGGAGACAAGGCAAGAAAANATTTAGTGCCGTGCCACTAAGTTGATTGTTAATTGTTATGTTAAAAAATTTAAGGTAGGTATATCTTGTCTTGACCAGTCCCCGAAGGCAGCGCCTGTTCACAGACATGACGTGTGAACCAACTATCGCTTCACTCGACCATATTGTAGGGAATGTAGCGACCCGCCTCACACGCCACTACCCCAAAGACATTTTAGTGAGCATGACAAGTCCAAGATACCCTTCTGACTAAGTACCAGATATAAAACTATTTAGTAGACAAGGTATGAAAACTCCAGACAGAAAAGCAAGGCACCACTAACTAATACTGGACTACTCGTACTACTCATGTCAGAAATCGAGGTTTCGTTGCCTACACAAGATCAACATTTGAACGTATCTGTTTTTACCCGACTGCGCCAGAAGGAGAGTTATGTTTAATGGATTGTATATGAATTTGCAAAAAGTTATACATAGTGCAAGCTTTGTTTATTCAGGTAAGTACTAGATACATAATGTGTAATAAAGTATACACAAGGATTTTTTTTTTAATAAAAAACATTATTTTGACTAATGATAATTTCAGACTATCCTACAGTTTCTAATGTCGACTTGGGCCGCATTTGGAATTGCGCACGATTAAAGCGCAGCTTGAGGGCGCACAACACAAGGGTACATAATAATTTATTTGACAGGTGAATCGTCCCACAAGCCAATTTGGTAAATTTTTAATGTATTTGTTTCTAAAATTGAGTGATGCAAAGAGAACTGTTATTTTCTCATAAATGTTGTGTAGTATCGCCTGAAATGAACCGACTCAGTTTATTAATGTAGAAGAACTGAAAAAAGAAAAGCACACACTGCAAATCTAACGACTCTATTTTCATGATAGCTAACATAGTGAACTGTCCTTATTTTCTGGGCTGTGTTGTGGCGAAGAACCAGTCGAGCTGTACCCTGAGAAATCTTGGGAGCGCAAGATTATTTTATTCACTGATTTAACGTTTTCAAACAGCGTTATCTGGAATGACAAATTGCTTTATTGGGGCACTTCGCGCTTGCGCTTTATGTCCTAATTGTTTCAAGATAATCTTTTTATTGGTACCTTTGTTTTATCGTTAAAAATTACGATTGAGATATCAAATGTAAATATTGTAAAATGTTATCGGATTCTGTTAAAACACTTTAGAAACTTGACACGTGCCGTTTTTATCGTAAAGTAGCTGATGATCAGAGTAAAAGAAAAATAAATCTTTAATTTATCCCATTGCTTGTCGAACTATCATATTATGACCCCAACAGTATTCAGGCGACAATAGCCCAATGATGTTGGTGTTAAACCGCCGATTCGGACGGTGGACTATTTTGTACCGAACCTACTACTATCACAAGCATAAATTTAGCGCTTTACGGGAGGGGGATAAACAGGAATAATAAATGAAAAACAAAAAAACAAACGCCCACAACCGTATTTGGGCTGATACACAGAGAAATGTAATGCCCATTGTTTTCAAATTGAGCACTTGCATCGCTAATTTCAGCATGTGTCATTATTTAATCGTCCAAATGGCCCACTGTGCACCGCAGCCGTCAAATTTTCCGTCCAGTCGAACATTTTCCTCTGAGTGCACCTACACAATGCGCAGTATTGCCGGCAAAATTGTACGCTATTAAGTGACATTCTAAATACAGGGATCCACTCGATGACGTCGAGATAGCCAGTGGAGTTCAACCCTTTGCGTGTTCCGTTCGCCAGATTCACGAAATTTTTCAAATTTGAAGCTTAAAAGATAAAAATAGAGTTGGGTTTTGTTTGGGTGTTGTCAGCACAAATGTCATTTTGGAGACGGAAGTTGTGGACAACTGATGAAGTGTAACTGTTACACATCTGCCTTTCGACGATTGATTCGTAATGATGATTGCCACGTTTCGAAGCCAGGCCGCGGAAAGGAGCATTATATCAATGTTTTGACGTTAATAATACAGCAACCGTATCGGGCAAGGATAACTTATTACAGACGGTATAATTCAGACCCTTGCCAATTGAGCGGCGAAACCGGCGGTTATCTCCGGAGATAAAAAGACTTCGAAATTGTTTCGTAACCATAATTTTAGTACTGGAGGCACTTTATTTTACGGTTTACTAAGTTGTTTGAACGGCTTTTAATACAATTTAGTATGTAGATTTTTATGACTCACTTAACAATTTGTGGGAGAATAATATAACGATTCGAATTAACATACATTAGTATGTCTTGACTGTAATGATAATCTTTTCAGACACTAATTTTGTAAAAAAAGATCTTACTTTTTAAACGTCTTATGCACTCACTTGGAATATAAATTAGCACACTGTGCAACTATATTGACGCTTCTTTTCCTATCTATTTTAAACATCATGTTTCAATTACCCTAATGTGTATTTATCTGTGACTAAAGACCAATATCCTGAAAATCTGTTACAAATAAATCCTATCCATCCTCCACACTATTTCCTTTCCCCACAGATTATATTTCCTCTAATTAAGACCGCGCGCATTAATGCTCCGATGATCATGAACGTGGTTCCAATAAGCCTCCCTACAGTTTACGACTGTCTGTCTGTTGCAGTCATAAAGCTGGCGTTCAAAAACACCGACTTTATATGCTGATTGATAACACATGTGGCCACGGCCTTAGATCGTCGTGGTTTGACTAAGTTACGTGCGCGGGAAAGTGGAATGGTTTGATTTTGAAGCTTTATTATTATCAATACTAAATGCTTTACACTAACATCAGTTTATACTCGTAGTACGTCCGAAATTATGTCTTAAGATTAGGTTCCTATGCATCTATAAAGCCACTAATTTTATCAAACCACTGGCTTCCAGTGCTATTGATTTACTCCCATAATCTAGTCTAATCTAGGTTTTAAGTCACAATTTAGTTTCTTTTTACGAGCTTTTTTCACTTTCACTTACTACCGGATGAAAATTCAGGTCCAATAAATCAAACACCCGCGGCAGGGGAAGACCGCCTAAACGATGGACAGACGATATCCGGCAGCAGGCTGGAGTGAACTGGATGCGTGTGGCCAGGGACAGAAAACGGTGGAGGGTTGAAGAGGAGGTCTATGTTCGAAGGCGAACCCAAAGGCTGACATAGATAGATAGATAGAAAAAAGTTTTACCGAAGATAGGCGACAGAAAATCTAAGGCAAAAGTAGGCATTTATTTCTGAATCGTAATTTATAGATAATTAATCAATCTAAACGACATCAACAAAATGTCTAAAAATAGGCTATACCTTATTAAGTGGCAGAAGAAAATGAATATTACGTAGTCGTGAAATGTATTTCGGTAAATCAATACAATATCGAACATTAGACCCATAGCACACCAACCCCCATTGAACCGGTAACAAGAGCAATCGCGTAACCTGATACGTTTCTGTTAAATGTTTGCCGAAGCTTAATGTTTGGCGAAATCAAACACGAATTGAGTGGCGCTCCACAAAAATACAAGGGACAGCAGAATCAGGCAAACATTGGCACAAAGTCGAGCCAAGATTATTGGAGAATTTGTTTTAAGCCACTTGAGGCTCGCAAATATTTGGGAAGCTTTCCTACGGAG
Source organism: Ostrinia furnacalis (assembly GCF_004193835.3). Taxonomy (NCBI): domain Eukaryota; kingdom Metazoa; phylum Arthropoda; class Insecta; order Lepidoptera; family Crambidae; genus Ostrinia; species Ostrinia furnacalis. Next base: position 549,233 of record NW_021133896.1, read on the forward strand.
CTCACCTGCTGTTAACGTTTAATGTTGTGCGCGCTGGATTGGCTTTTTATTTTTAACGCTGTTTGTATTGTTCTATGTATTTGACTTCACTAACAATGTAGCGTGCTTATTTAGGTAGTCTCTGTTTGAAATAATGAATTAATTTATAAAAATATAGACTATACTTACTTGTGGTACTTAATTTCGTAGAAGAAAATCCTTTAAAAACTGGACCATCCCGATTTCATATCAAAAGAACGTAAAAAGGTATAAAAAATAATACAAAATATTTTTTTCTATAACAATAGGCCTCACAAAGCATTCAAAGAATAAGAGTAAAAATATCAGAATAATTCAACAAAAACTGTTATAACGTTTGTGTAACGTCGCATTTACATAAAAGCATGTGAAAATAAATCCCAACCCTTCCAAAAGAATCTAGAGAAACTGGATTTACTTACGCTAATGGCATGGAAGTGGTGACGACATGCACCAAACAATAAACTTCCACGAATGTTGTATGGGTTTCAGCGACATTTTGGTAGATAGAAAAAATGTTTGAGCTCTCTACCGTTTGTATGCGGCAGGCTCAATTTATTTCGGAAATAAAACAGCCGTGTTTAAATGTGAAATTGGCATTGGTTACAAATTAATTAATATCTATTAATCATTATTTGTGAGCAGAAATAAATAATATAATGTTAAGAGAGTGGGTTGCCATTTAACAAAAAATTAAATTTTACAAACTTATTTTCTTATAGATTAGGCTTAAATGGGACTTTGAAGTATTCTTCTTCTTTGAAGTATTCTTGCTATGTATTATTGTTGTTAAGTATTAAAACATACTCGTATAAACCAAAATAAACTTTCTTAAGTATGAACTAGGGTGAGCAGGTATTTATAATATTTCTTTGTGTAAAAATAAAATACCTAGGACTTATGTTTAAAAGCCGACTGTAAAAGTAACAAATAAACAGACTAGTAACTTACCATAGATTTTAGTTTCTTAATCAGTTAGGTATTATTTTACACTCTCAATATTACGGGTTGCAGTGAAGACTGTAATAAAATCGTTTTACTGCGTCTGCTTACATTCACACCAAAAACCAAAACATAGGGGGATTACGGCAGTCAAAAGTTGTAATTACTTTTCCTTCCGACTAACAAGTAAATTTTTCATACTTTTTTCTTTCTAACCAGTGTGATGACTTTGACACTGTAGTAATGACGTACATTTACATCGTCGCCGCAGTGTCATTAGTCGTCGGCGTGCGTAAGCGCATCTGGCAGAGACATCTACAAATATATCAACAAATCATTTCTTTCCAAATGCAACAATGTCTCCTAAAACACTCAGTTTAGGTTCAATTTCGGTTGTCTTCTTTAAAATATGTAATGTATTGGAAATGCTTAAATTTTAAAAGAATAACACTGATGCATCGTCTGCCCCCTGATTTAGAAACGTGACTGTAAAAGTTTTACATTAAATATTGATTAATTTGTTTTAGGAGAAGGAAATGAAACTGCGTTAAATATAACTTTGCCTGAGTGCTCTGTGTTAATTTTTGATAAAAATAGTTAACCGACGTAAACCTAAGAATTGTAAAAAATAAAACCACTATGATACTTGTAAGCGATACATCTAACTGTTAAGTTTGAATTTGGTATAAGATTTGTCATTAAACTATTTTTAACTATAAATATAATTAAAAATAAGTATTTTCGGGCACTTTGAAAGGCTCTCTGTATTGGTTTTGAACTTAGAATGACCCAAGTTTCAAAATGTTCAAATGCAATAAAGTTAATTAGTGTGAACTTAAAGCATAAAGCATTTTGCAGTTAATTAATGAAAAAGAATCCTAAACTCCATAATTTTACTTATAAACAATCATCAAACGAAAATCACTGTTTAGATCACGTTAATAAACTACCAAGCGAATTGACCTCCTTTTTGAAGTCGGTTAAAAACGAATGAAACGTATTGAAATCACAGAAAGACAAAGAGCGAGTCGACGCGCGAAGTACAAACGTAATAAATAATTCCGCCGCCTCGACAAATGAGGTCATGTGTTTCTCTTTTGCCTTTTTTTTTACATCCCTTGGGATCATGTGTCTCTATTTCCGTTTCAAAGCGAACGATTTGCTCTCTCAAATTTGGAACATGTTCGCTGTTTAGTTATAGCGCCTTAGGGATCATTAAATTCGTAAACTGAAGGCAGATGTCAATAGCATCTGGGGTGTTGTGGGTTGATTAGAAGAGTGTAATTATTTTGACACTTTAAGTAAAACTAATTGCGGTGTGTTTGTTTCTTTTCATTTTTAAGCAGTCTGACTTTTTTTTATAGAAGTGGTTGAAAGAGAGAGATAAAAGCAAAAATTCAGTCATGGAATAAAAGGAGAAAAAGTTTAAAAAGCTCTATGCACCATATTGTCGTTTACAAACTTGAAGATTTCCTTGCCATAAACATAATTGTGAATACTAGTTGCAATACCACAAAGTATTACAAAATTTCCCTCAAAAGCACTGACTAATAATAAGGATGCCTAAACGTTAGGTAATTTTTCTGTCTCTCTGACCCACTTTAACATTACCCTACACAATTCAATTTCTTTCAGCCATTATAGTGCAAAAAGTTCGCTCATTTGTGAACGATTACCCAACAGACTGTACTATGCAAATCTCTAACAATTGCTTTACTCAGACGATAGCCATCCATTACCGCGCTTTTGTACTACGACCTATTTGAGTTTAAAGCAAATAGGAGTTTGACCTCAAAACCGCATTTGAAATAGCGAAATGAGAAGAGTCACGTCACTGTGAACATACATAGCTATATCTAATCTTGACGATTTGTAAGCACTATTTGAGTAATAAGTCCATGCAAATAAATGAATTTTGACTCTTATTGTGAATCAAATGTATAAATGGCCTTTTTATTAAAAATAAAGGTATTGAATGTACTTTTTTATTATTTTTTACGAGTAGGTATACTCCTCGCTGTGAAGTTTATTTCTGCCAATGTCGAGGTTTTACAGTAGAACATCGGTGTTTTATTTAATTCTTTTTCCGTGATTTCCGTGAAAATAGTGTTATATTATTGTGTAGTCAAATAACTTGTTATTATTACTCCTAACTTCTCGTTTACGGGAAATTTTATGCATATTTTCGGTTTTTCGGTCAGCATTTGGGATGGGACAATTGTTTGCACATCTGCACCCGCATTCACGATTTGTTTACAATTAGGCGACGATGGCTACCAAATGTCTGACCAACAATAGGATTTTTATTTTAATAATTTTAGTGTACATCTGCGTGTTATAATGTAGTTTAAAAAATCTTCCACTAGACCTTTGGAACATTTTAAAAATGTCGATGCAGCAATTTATTATTTTGCTCTAAGTGTTTAGTTTTCTGATAAATGCAGTCATAGCTTGTACTCATAGATATCGTATGCAAAATGCAATGTAGCACGGCATTATAGGGCAACAGCAATTTTAACAATAATATTAGGATTCTTATTAGGTAAATTATACTTATTCTGCTCTACATTACCAAAATTTGTTATAAAATGATAAAAACTTATTTTTCATTGCTCCCATTTACGAGTTAACTGGCTGTTACATTTTTGTCAGTACATCTGCGTAGACAAGATGGCAAGAAACAATCAAAGTTAACCTTGGGACACTTTACGAGTGGAGTCGCTTTGAGCTTCACCCATAAACACTCAACAAGTGTTCGTTTGAGTGGTTGAGTGGCTGCGGTTGGCACGTGGTTAATTATTTCGGTTAGTGTTGCAGATTTAAAATGAAATACACCTGGACAGCTGATATTAAGTATCTAGCATACTACGTCCCAGAAGTACTTATGCTAGATACTTAACCTTACCTCCCAGAAGTCCTCAGTGAAATCTATGCTATTAGTAGTTAAGGTTGTGATGGATAGATGTTTATCACATGATAAAAGTTAACTTTGAATTAGAATTAGCACATGGGCACTGAACGCAGGCCGCTACCAACCGATCAACGTGAAAATCAATGGGGGTGGCCTATTTTCAGCAGTGGACGTCTCAAGGCTGAAATGATGATGATGATGATGACGAGCACATAGGCTATAGATTCTTGATTTCAGATTTGAATATTAATTATTATAAGCCAGGAATATGAATAGTAATCCCAAGAGTAGCGTTTATCTAAAAATCACAATTGAATCACACGACTAGCTTTTTCACATTTTGAAGTTTCGGCAAATAATAATAATTTTACATTTTACAGTTGTTATTTTCAACCGCCAGAAATAAGTGCAATCCATTTATTCCATTCGTTATTATCTATCGGGTACTAAAAGTTACGGCGAAGTGTTTTGTTTTTCCTATGACGTAAGTACAAGGAGTTACGGCCGACTTACAGCCAGAAAAACGTGATGGAGCGCTGTCATAAACTATGGCCTTTTACACAAAGAGTCGTAAATCTGTTCGCGTTCAAATAAAGTCAATGGTTCGTCAATATGAGTCATAGGAGGAGTTGTAAAAATATCGAATGGTGTGGCAGAAAAGCTGTGCTCGTTTGTTTGCTGATAATATAAATAGGAAGGTCGCATACTCCGAGGTTATGGTGAATCAGAGATAAACTCTTAAGGCGCTGCGCAAACGTTGACTTTTGGTTGGATGTAAGGAAATACATATAAACTAAAAGCTTTACAAAAGTGTCTTCGTTTGCACAGCGTTTGAAAAACTCAACTTATTTCATTATTTTCAAGCAGAGTTCCTTTCTGTTAGTTGCCTGTAAAACTCATTCAATACGTTATTCATTATGTAAGTACACAAGGTGGTTAAGTTACTGACCTGTAATAATTGAGGTGTTGATGTATTAACTTACTTTACCAAACTCATATTCAGTAAAAAGAAAAACTGTACATAAAATAAAAGGAACATACAGGGTATCCCAGAATAATTAAAGCCAGAGGTAGATGACCTTATGAAGCATCGAACTAGTCCAATATTTTTTTTAAATAACTATATCAGTCGTATCTCAAAACTTATAAGCCGTTTCTATGGACTTTGGCCTTGTTCTTAGACCCACCTACCTCCNATAGCGTGCTTATTTAGGTAGTCTCTGTTTGAAATAATGAATTAATTTATAAAAATATAGACTATACTTACTTGTGGTACTTTACTTAATTTCGTAGAAGAAAATCCTTTAAAAACTGGACCATCCCGATTTCATATCAAAAGAACGTAAAAAGGTATAAAAAATAATACAAAATATTTTTTTCTATAACAATAAGCCTCACAAAGCATTCAAAGAATAAGAGTAAAAATATCAGAATAATTCAACAAAAACTGTTATAACGTTTGTGTAACGTCGCATTTACATAAAAGCATGTGAAAATAAATCCCAACCCTTCCAAAAGAATCTAGAGAAACTGGATTTACTTACGCTAATGGCATGGAAGTGGTGACGACATGCACCAAACAATAAACTTCCACGAATGTTGTATGGGTTTCAGCGACATTTTGGTAGATAGAAAAAATGTTTGAGCACTCTACCGTTTGTATGCGGCGGTTTCAATTTTATTTGGGAAATAAAACAGCCGTGTTTAAATGTGAAATTGGCTTGGTCACAAAATTATTAATATTAATCATTATTTGTGAGCAGAAATATTGCCAGGTTGCCAGTTAACAAAGAAATATAATTTTACAAACTTATTTTTTTATAAATAGGCTTAAATGGGACTTTGAAGTATTTTTTCTTAAGTATTATTGTTGTCAGGTATTTAAACATACTCATATAAACCAAAATAAACTTACTTATGTATGTACTGGGGTGAGCAGGTGAACATTTTTTTTATATAAAAATATACCTAGTACTTAAGTTTAAAAGCTAAAAGTAATAACCATATGTTAGTTTCTTAAACAGTTATTCACTCATTTAAGTAGTCACTGACAATCGTACGAGATCAAATAGAGATAAAATTGTTTCACTGCATCTGCTTACATTCACACCAAAAACCAAAACATGGGGGATTACAGCAGTCAAAAGTTGTAATTACTTTTCCTTCCAACTAGCAAGTACATTTTTCATACTTTTTTCTTACCAGTGTGATGACTTTGACACTGTAGTAATGACGTACATTTACATCGTCGCCGCAGTGTCATTAGTCGTCGGCGTGTGTAAGCGCATCTGGCAGAGGCATCTACAAATATATCAACAAATCATTTCTTTCTAAGTGCAACAATGTCTCCTAAAGCACTCAGTTTAGGTTCAATTTCGATTGCCTTCTTTAACATAATACATATATTGGAAATGTTTAAATTTTAAAAGAATAACACTGATGCATCGTCTGCTCCCTGATTTAGGAACGTGACTGTAAAAGTTTTACAATAAATATCGATTATTATAATTTGTTTTAGGGGACGGAGACGAAAATCGAAATGAGACGGAGCTAAAAATAACTTTGAAAATATTGATTTTAATAGAACTTTAATGGAACCGTCAATCTGTGTTAATTTTTGAAGATGCGACAAAAATACGTAACCGACGTAAATCTAAAAATAAAACCATCTGATCTGGTGAGCGTTACATTCAACTGTTAAGTTTGAATTTAACGATTCTTTACTAATAATTTAATTAGAAATAAGGCTGAAGTGAATTGAAGGCTCTCTGGATTCATTTTGAAGTTAAAATAGCCTAGGTTTTAAAATATTCACATGCTTCAAAGTCAATTAGAGTGAACCTAAAGCTTAAAATGTCGCACTTAGCAATAAATTAAAATGAATCCTTAACTCCACATTCCACGTGTAATCATTTTACTTAAAAACAAATCATCAAACGAAAAGCACTGTTTAGATCACGTTCAATAAACTACAAACCGAATTGAGAGCCTCCTTTTTGAAGTCGGTTAAAAACGAATGAAACGTATTGAAATCACAGAAAGACAAAGAGCGAGTCGACGCGCGAAGTATCAAACGTAATAAATAATTCCGCTGCCTCGACAAATGAGGTCATGTGTTTCTCTTTTGCCTTTTTTTTACATCCCTCGGGATCATGTGTCTCTATTTCCGTTTCAAAGCGAACGATTTGCTCTCTCAAATTTGGAACATGTTCGCTGTTTAGTTATAGCGCCTTAGGGATCATTAAATTCGTAAACTGAAGGCAGATGTCAATAGCATCTGGGGTGTTGTGGGTTGATTAGAAGAGTGTAATTATTTTGACACTTTAAGTAAAACTAATTGCGGTGTGTTTGTTTCTTTTCATTTTTAAGCAGTCTGACTTTTTTTTTTGATACAAGTTGTTGAAAGAGAGAGATAAAAGCTGAAATTCAATTAACTCTGGAATAAAATGAGAAAAAGTTTAAAAAGCTCAATGCACCAATTTGGGACATTATGTCGTTTACAAATCTGAATATTTTCTTGCCATAAAAGTAATTGTGAATGCTAGTTGCAATACCACAAAATATTACAAAATTTCTCTCAAAAGCACTGACTAATAATAAGGATACCTAATCGTTAGGTAATTTTCTGTCTCTCTGACCTACTTTAACACTACCCTACACAATTCAATTTCTTTCAGCCATTATAGTGCAAAAAGTTCGCTCATTTGTTAACGATTACCCAACAGACTGTACTATGCAAAACTCTAACAATTGCTTTACTCAGACGATAGCCATCCATTACCGCGCTTTTGTACTACGACCTATTTGAGTTTAAAGCAAATAGGAGTTTGACCTCAAAACCGCATTTGAAATAGCGAAATGAGAAGAGTCACGTCACTGTGAACATACATAGCTATGCTCGAATCTTGACGATTTGTAAGCACTATACTATTTGAGTAATAGACCATGTAAATAAATGAATTTTGACTCTTACTTTGTTCCGGCGTTTCTTCTCAGCACTTGCCATATGTTTGTCTCGAAGCGCTGGTAGGGCCCAAAAGATAAGGAGACAAGTAAAGTGCCCCATAAGGGCTAACTTTTCTTTTTTATTATTTTCTATAATAATTTTGACGTTCATAAGTGCCACTTGTGGTCTAAACTGAATAAATACTTTTGATTTTGATTTTTGATTTTGAATCAAATGTGTAAATACCCATTTATTAAAAAAAAAGATATTGCATGTATTTTTTATATACAGTATACTCCTCTCTGTGAAGTTTATTTCTGCCAATGTCGAGGTTTTACAGTAGAACATCGATGTTTTAGTTATATTCTTTTTTCGGTGATTTTTGTGAAAATTGTGTTTGTGTAGTCAAATAACTTTAGTTATTATTACTCCTAACTCATCTCGTTTACGCGAAACTTTACACATATTTTCGGTTTTGCGGTCGGCATTTTGGATGGGACAATTGTTTGCACATCTGCACCCGCATTCACAATGATTTGTTTACAATTAGGCGACGATGGCTACCAAATGTCTGACCACCAATAATATTTTTATTTTTATAATTTTATTAATATGTACGTAGTTAAAAAATATTCTTCCACTAGATCTCTGGAATATTTTAAAAATGTTTATGCAGCAATAATTTATTATTTGCTCTGAGTTTTCAGTAGTTTGATAAACGCGATCATAGCTCGTAGATATCGTACATATAAAATGTAATGCAGAACGCCCTAATAGGGCAACAGCAATTTTAACAAATTAGGATTCTTATCTGGTAATTTATACTCACTCAGCTCTAGATTACTAAAACTTGTTATGGCACTGTAAAAACTTATTTTACATTTCTCGCTTTTTTGAGTTAACTGGCTGTTACATTTTTGTCAGTACATCTCCGTAGACAAGATGGCAAGAAACAATCAAAGTTAACCTTGGGACACTTTACGAGTGGAGTCGCTTTGAGTTTCACCCATAAACACTCAACAAGTGTTCGTTTGAGTGGTTGAGTGGCTGCGGTTGGCACGTGGTTAATTATTTCGGTTAGAGTTGCAGATTTAAAATGAAACACACCTGGACAGCTGATATTAAGTATCTAGCATACTGCGTCCCAGACGTCCTCATTAAAATCTATGCTATTAGTAGTTGAGGTTGTGATGGATAGATGTTTATCACATGATAAAAGTTAACTTTGAATTAGAATTAGCACATGGGCACTGAACGCAGGCCGCTACCAACCGATCAACATAAAAATCAATGGGGGTGGCCTATTTTCAGCAGTGGACGTCCCATGACTGAAATGATGATGATGAGCACATAGGCTGTAGATTCTTGATTTTAGATTTGAATATTATTAAGTATAAGCTAATAAATAAGCTAGGAGTATGAACAGTAGGTATTTCCAAGAGTGGCGTTTATCTAGAAGTCATAATTGAATCACACGACTTACTTTGGCACATTTTTAAGTCTCGGCAAGAAGCTATAAATGAAAATAATAATAATTTTACATTTTGCAGTTGTTATTTTCAACCGCCAGAAATAAGTGCAATCCACTTATTCCATTCGTTACTATCTATTGGGTACTAAAAGTTACGGCGAAGTGTTTTGTTTTTCCTATGACGTAAGTACAAGGAGTTACGGCCGACTTACAGCCAGAAAAACGTGATGGAGGGCTGTCATAAACTATGGCCTTTTACACAAAGAGTCGTAAATCTGTTCGCGTTCAAATAAAGTCAATGGTTCGTCAATATGAGTCATAGGAGGAGTTGTAAAAATATCGAATGGTGTGGCAGAAAAGCTGTGCTCGTTTGTTTGCTGATAGTATAAATAGGAAGGTCGCATACTCTGAGGTTATGGTGAATCAGAGATAAACTTTTAAGGCGCTGCGCAAACGTTGACTTTTGGTTGGATGTAAGGAAATACATATAAACTAAAAGCTTTACAAAAGTGTCTTCGTTTGCACAGCGTTTGAAAAACTCAACTTATTTCATTATTTTCAAGCAGAGTTCCTTTCTGTTACTCGTAGTTGCCTGTGAAACTCATTCAATACGTTATTCATTATGTAAGTACACAAGGTGGTTAAGTTACTGACCTGTAATAATTGAGGTGTTGATGTATTAACTTACTTTACCAAACTGATATTCAGTGTAACTACCATGAGTTTACGATAAGTGTGCTCGCTAGCGAGTACGTCAAAAATCTCTATGAAGATTTTGTTTCTTGAAAGTAGCCGCTAGGGGCGCTGAACAATATGTCATACAAGTAATGTCATTTTTTTACGCAGTCGCTAGCGAGCACACCTAACGTAAACTCATGGTAAGCACACTGTAAAAAGAAAAACTGTACATAAAATAAAAGGAACATACAGGGTATCCCAGAATAATTAAAGCCAGAGGTAGATGACCTTATGAAGCATCGAACTAGTCCAATATTTTTTTTAAATAACTATATCAGTCGTATCTCAAAACTAATAAGCCGTTTCTATGGACTTTGGCCTTGTTCTTAGACCCAGCTACCTCCNTCCTGGTGACGTCACTTAAGCATTTTTCTTATACTGCGTGCGGTCGTTGCGCGTGCGCACAAAGGAATGAGACCGCTCGGACACCGAGCCCACAGCGTGGTAGGGGTGGGGTTGCCCGCTCTTTTGTTTTTTAATACTACTACGCTGAATATTGTGTGCGGATTGGGTTGTCGTACAGGGGTACTACATGGTAAAATAAATCTCGGAGGCGAAAGCAGGATAATTTATTTCATAACGCGCAATAACACAAAGTGGTGTGTTTGACAGAATTACGATCCCCTCTGAGATAATGTAGCCGCACCTATGGGTGTGATATTTTATTGCGATGTAAGTGGTAGACGCTGCTACTGTTTATTGGTATTTGATGATAAGAAATTGTCTAAAACCGTAGGTGTCTTGGAAGACAATTTCCACTCAATTTGATCGTACCTACTACATTCATAAACATATGATTTGAACTATTTTGTCCATGGAAATAATATAAAGCTGAAACATATGATTTACCCAAGTGTAGTGAATTATAAAACTAGTCTTGTTTCAACACTATACGATTATGTTCGTAATACTCAAAGTACGAATAAAACTCTTACACAACTCGAATTTCTTCGTGTCCCAGTCAACTTGGCTCTTTTATTATTTTTATACCGCTCCTACAGTCAACGAAAAACGGTAGGTTCAGGAGAAAAAAATTGTCAAATACTTATTACTTACATTACCAATTACATTACTAAGACCTACAACTTTCATAAATTGGAACCATTTATGTTCAAGTTTTCTAATTTAGATTCTTCAAACAGGCGAAAAACTTCGTTAGATTTATGCTAATGTTAAATAACATGTACGTAGAGCCTTAATCACACGGACTTTTTTCACCATTATGAAGTAGATTATCTGTTAGTATGCCTAATTGACACGTATCGCTATCATTTATATCCTACGAGTATGATGATTGAATTATACGCAGTACCTTTTTAGAATTCGTATGATTTTCGTTTGGATAATTAGGTATTTTCCTTAACTTCGTCTTCCTTAACATATTATTTTGCGAACTCAAGTGGACCTACTTTACACACCTCCACTATAGCACTAGTTTCTTAACTGAGACAGTGCATCCAAATACCATTACACTGTAGTACACCCAGCGCTGGACATAAAACAGTGTGTAAAACAACGGAGAGCGGTTTTATGAATCCTTTCTGCCAACTATCGGAGTAAAGGCGACATGCACCGTTAAAGATGGTCGCAGATGATGAATATTATAGTATTTGGCAAAACGTCTAAGACAATACCCATTGTAGGCCAGTTGTGGCTTCCAAAAGTCGTCAGTTGTTTGTATTTTTCAGCATCCCAATGCTGAAAAATACTTGATGTGGTATTCCAAGATTACTAGGTAGTACGAGTACCTATACGAGCATAAGTACGTATCGGAAAGCGCAGCGTAAGACGTACACTCACAAGGTGGACCGACGACCTCGTGAAGGTAGCAGGAAGGCGCTGGATGCAGGTCGCTACCAACCGGCCATTGTGGAAATCATTGGGGAAGGCCTATGTTCAGCAGTCGTCCCTATATCTAAAATGATGATGATGATGTAGCAAGACCACATCTAGGCCGCTTCCAATCGGTGATTCTGAAAATCATTGGATCAATAAGCACCTAAACGATATTAATATTAAATTAAAGTCATTTAAAAAACCTTTTAAAAAAGGCGCTTTTAATTAAATCTATTACTGTCACTGTCCATAATGGGTTGTGGTCTATTTATATTTAGAAAAGCTCCTACTAAATATTTCTCTGAAAACAAATTACAAACGTTACGTTCTAAAACGAATGAATGAAGAATGGTTTACATTACACTAAAAACTAAAATGAAATCATAACAACATTTTCTTGTAAGCCAGCCAAGTGACGGACAGACGTGTTTACAAACCGTTTCGTAATAACTAATGGCTCATTTTGTCAACTCTGTGGATAAATAATAGAGAGCACCAGTGTACATTTAAACCAGTAGACTAGCTTAGGAATGGCGACCAAGGCCAATTACAAAAAAATATAGCAACTATTGATAAAAATACATAGTGCCAATTAAATAAAGTATCTTAATATTATTATCAAAATGTATCTTGATCAAAACGTACACTGGGTGAACTGATGATTTAATGTAGGTCGCGGGAAGCACCTGGGTGCGGNCTACCTCCAGTATACTGACACTGTGACGTGCTAATTTTGGGACACCCTGAATTTATAACATACGAGTAGAAGCGTGAGCTCAATAAAAACATACTTGCAGCTTCTCTGAACCAATTTATTTCTAAGAATTCAGTCACAAACATTACTTCAATCACTATCCAAGATCGTAACGTTACCAGTCTAAAATGTTTTATTTCATAACGCGCAATAACACAAAGTGGTGTGTTTGACAGAATTACGATCCCCTCTGAGATAATGTAGCCGCACCTATGGGTGTGATATTTTATTGCGATGTAAGTGGTACGAGTAGACGCTGCTACTGTTTATTGGTATTTGATGATAAGAAATTGTCTAAAACCGTAGGTGTCTTGGAAGACAATTTCCACTCAATGTGATCGTACTTACTCCATTCATAAACATCCCATGGAAATAATATAAAGTTGAAACATATGATTTACCCAAGTGTAGTGAATTTTAAAACTAGACTTATTTCAACACTATACGACTATGTTCGTAATACACAAAGTACGAATAAAACTCTTATACAACTCGAATTTCTTCGTGTCCCAGTCAACTTGGCTCTTTTATTATACGCTCCTACAGTGAACAAAAAACCGTAGGTTCACATTAACTCTTTTAGCATAGGTACTGAGAAAACAGTCAAAATGAAAACTACGACGACTTTCATGAATTAGAACTATTACAGTACTACTAGCTTTCCAAAGATTTTTCAGACAGGCGAAAAACTTCTCAAGATTAATACGTTACGTAGAGCCTTAGGCTTTCATCTTTAACACGGAACACAATTTCACTATGTAAGCTTAATTACCGTAATATTGACACGCGTCGTTATCATTTTACAACCCGTGATTGAACTAAACGCAGTACCTTTTAAGGACTTCTATCTTCTTCTTTTCGTGTCGACAACAAACCTACACAGTGTCAGTCCAAAACTCCGCCACAAGAGTGGCGTTGTAAGTAGCACTCATCAAATCCTCCTGAGTGCAGTTGCTTGGGCACTCAGGGCACGACATCAGGTGCTTCAGGTGCAAGGACTTCTATGATTTTACCCTTCAAAAGATCATTTCGCGAACTCGAGTGGACCTACTTTACATACCTCCACTATAGCACTAGTTCCATAACTGAGACAGTGCATCCAAATACCATTACACTGTAGTACACCCAGCGCTGGACATAAAACAGTGTGTAAAACAACGGAGAGCGGTTTTATGAATCCTTTCTGCCAACAATCGGAGCAAAGGCGACATGCACCGTTAAAGATGGTTGCAGATGATGAATATTATAGTATTTGGCAAAACGTCTAAGACTACCAGTTCTTGGCCAGTTGTGGTGTCCAAAAGTCGTCAGATGTTTACTGAGACGCTTGAAAATACTTGATGACGTTATATTTCAAGATTATTAGGTAGTACTATGAGTACCTCATAAAGGTAAGCAGAAAGAAGGCGTTGGATGCAGGACACAACCAACCGGTCATCATGGAAATTATTGGGGGAGGCCTGTGATCAGCAGTGGACGTCCTATCTGAAATCATGATGATGGTGTAGCAAGACCTGCATAAAGGCCGCTTCCAATCGGTGATCCTGAAAATCACTGGATCAAAAAGCACCTAAACGATATTAATAATAAATGAAAGTCATTTAAAAAACCTTTTAAAAAAGGAGCTAATTAAATCTATTACTGTAACTGTCCATAATGGGCTGTGGTGCTTCTATTTATATTTAGAAAAGCTCCTACTAAATATTTCTCTGAAAACAAATTACAAACGTTACGTTCTAAAACGAATGAATGAAGAATGGTTTACATTACACTAAAAACTAAAATGAAATCATAACAACATTTTCTTGTAAGCCAGCCAAGTGACGGACAGACGTGTTTACAAACCGTTTCGTAATAACTAATGGCTCATTTTGTCAACTCTGTGGATAAATAATAGAGAGCACCAGTGTACATTTAAACCAGTAGACTAGCTTAGGAATGGCGACCAAGGCCAATATAGCGACTATTGATAAAAATACATAGTGCCAATTAAATAATCTTAATATTATTATCAAAATCTATCTTGAAAACACGTAAGTACACTCGGTGAACTGATGATTTAATGTAGGTCGCGGGAAGCACCTGGGTGCGGGCAGTACAGGACGCTCGTTGTGAAAATCCTTNGGGTGCGGGCAGTGCAGGACGCTCGTTGTGAAAATCCTTGGAGGAGGCCTTTGTCCAGCAGTGGACGTCATTTGGTTGAAGGATTTGTACAAATTATGGATGTGATTCTAGGCTAGGATCTTTAGCCAATAAATCTAATTTCATCACACCATAATAACAATTTAAAATAACCTTTAGCATTTCGACTAAAAGTCACCCAAGTGAAACCCTGTTAACAGGTTCTCCAAAAGCAATTTTCCAATTACGAGCTACTGAGCCACTTTTTACTGCGCACACGTCGTCCGGTGAGTCATTCCAATGAATCAACGTATCCAAGATTACGTGATAAATCGGTTTGCAGCCTATATTAACTTCAGTTCGCGGATTATCCACGACGTGAATAAGTTGTGCGATGTCTTTTTGTTCGATGACACTAAAAGTGTGTCGTCAAACGGTCATACGTTCACGAAGGTTCTTAGTGGAATAAATGACTGCATTAGCACTACCGTATAGTAATTAATGTGCGGCGATTTGATTTCAAGTGAAGGCGATGGAAATCTTGAGTTCAAAATGTATAAACTTATTAACCTTCTACAAATGCAGGCTCAATATCAATATCTTTACTTTAAGCCATACAAAACTCACAATGAAAGGAAACAATAAATAAAATTAAGCCCTATTTATTATGGTATCCAATCATCACTCATTGTTTCTACGTCATATTTTTAATACAGTGAGTAATTTAAGTCTAAGGCCTATGAGGTGCTTTCTATTACTGTTGTTATTTTCATTGATTTCTGTACGATTCGTTTGAGTAGATCTTCATTTGTGTTCGAGGTAATTATTTTCAGGAGTTACGGTTAGGGAAAAATGGTAATGAAAATAACATACAGCCTTTACATTTAATTTTCTTCTTTCGGCCAGTCATCCTGTATAAAGATTACTATTTAAAAAGATATGCGAACGATTTTTGCCTCAGAATCCCTAAAAGAGGGGGCATAAACCCAAAATTAACGACAGACAGGATTACATAAACCAAAACATTGAATGCTGAAATCTCAGACGATACCTCACATACCTTGACTACCAAAAGCAAGCCGAATCGCCCATAAAAGCGACAAATTTGTGTGCGAGACTCAATAAATTAAATTCATTAAAAGTTAGTCACTACGAACGCTGTCACCGCCAAAATCAACCCTAACACCACTACATAAGCGTTCATGAAACTTTTCCATTTTTATTTCCATGTGAATTTTACCAGCTGGGATTTCTTTTATGCCGGCCGCGCGGTTATTTTCAACTTTAGAGACTTATTAATGAAAGTAAACTTTTTAATAGTGTCGTAACTTAACAAGTTATTTCATCGACAATTTCAGTAGTCGTTTCATTAATTTGGGAAGTTAATACCGATAAATAATAACTCTAATGTGGACAAAAAGCTACGCGCGGTTTTATCATTGCGGTGATAATATTATGAGAATTAAGATACCACACTAAATCTAATATCATATCAAGTTTTATCTTATTAGTTTAGTAGAATACTGTTCTACTTATTTTTCTGCCATAAAGCATAATTAGGCCATGTAAATGAAACTTAATCAGGTTCAATTACATGGAACATTCAAAAGACGGCATGTCATGCTAGACACTGATGTATTTTGTATGTTTGTAAATAGGGGATGTGAAATCATTCACATAAAATGTATCTGAGTAGCTATACGAGTATTGTGCAATGTGCAATAACTCAGTTGTTCTACGGTAAAAAGTTGTGAGATCCATGTAATACCAAGTCCAGGCAATGTATTTTCTTTCTTTCTTCTTTCTTTCTTTCAGGCCAGGAAATCTTTAACGTTTTACATAAATTATTGACTTGGCCATCGCATGAAAACACGTGTAAAATAAATTATTTAGTGCGATGGCCAAGGCAATAATTTATGTAAAACGTTAAAGATTTCCTGGCCTGGACTTGGTATTACATGGATCTCACAACTTTTTACCGTAGAACAACTGAGTTGCGAGACTTGGTTTTTTTGACAAGTATTGTTTTTGATGGGATCGACTTTTCCCAACACTAAGCATAGTCTCGGGGCCCGACGAGTGGCGCTCGATGTTTCATTCCGCTCGTTTTATTCGCATTGCCGCGAACGATTTATTGCGATACACCGACACTTGTACACGTCGCCGAAAAGCTTAATTTGCGTCATTAACTTGTCACTAATTCAACTGTCCCGCGAATTTGTAAAGTTGCCGAAGTATTAGTTGCTTGATTGAAATGGGCAATTCTCGGTAATTTTCTTAGACGAACTCAACTATTGGTTGATTGTTTTTTTGCTTTTCAAACTGTTATTATCTGATAATGTTTATAAGCGACTAGTGGTTTCACTATGTGAGCTTTTTTGTCGTTCTCGAGAAGTGATTTATTTTTATTTATTTATTTAATAGGACAACCAACAAGACATACACTGGAAGACAATCAATATTTACAACGTATTTAACTTAATCTAAGTGCTGCCTTAATTATAGGTTGCCACGGCATGCAATAGTGGACTTATAGGTACATAAATAGTGTCTACACTTAAAGAAAAGAGTTTCTTCAGCGAGTATTATTTAGCTGGAATAACATTTCGCCAGCGACTCGATGCGAAGCTGTTCAGGACTTTGCGCTTAAATGAAGGTAGCTTGTCCCGAAAGACATCTAGATCAAGATCGAGGTTCCTTGATAGGGTAAGTCCAGGATAGATGCCCCACTTTTTGAAACAGCTCTGTAACTCAGTCAGTAAGTTTTTATCAACAATTTCATCTTAGTATCTGTAAACTTTGGTCTTTCGTCTATGATATAACTATAATTATTTTAGTTTAAGTTATACCGATTCTGAGTAAATACCATTTTAATTGACCTCTAAAAAGTGGGATAGACGCCTAATGTGGGGGATAGAAGACTCACTGTATGATTGCTTCAAAGGATAGATGCCTGATGCAGGGATAGATGACTCGTTAATACAGTTTTTGAATTCTAAGGACCAAATGCATTTTTTAATCAAACAAGCCAAGTATTATTATTTAAGATTGTTTGTTATTAAATGAATTAAAAATGAAATTTAATATTTTTTATTAAAAATAGTACAAAGTCGGGTAAAAAGCCTGGAAGAAGAAGAAGGAAGCGGGAAGAGCCTGGATGCGGGCAGCGCAGGACCGTTCATTGTGGAAAACCTTGGGGGAGGCCTTTGTCCAGCAGTGGACGTCATTTGGCTGAAACGAACGAACGAACGAACGGGTAAAAAGGTAATGCGATCAGAATGGCACCCTATTTATTACTTTCCTAAGGTTAGCCGTACTACATTCTTTTTTTCTTCTTACTTGCTACTTGTGACAAAAAGAGCAGGTTAGGATAGATGCCCCTAGGTGCATGGGACATGGCCCTAAGGGCATCTATACCCAAAAAAAATTAGGCAACTATCCTTTTAGCATAGGATAGGTGCCTTTTTTAATAAAAAATATAATAACACTAAAAATAGAATTAAACATAGCTATCCCGTCTAATTTATAAGATAGTCTATCAAATTATATAAAAATCTGCTTCATTTTACTGCTGACAAAAAAATTATCCATTAAAAGATAGTTACCAATTTTATTTCGACGCTCGCTAAGGTTTGGCCGCGGAAGATTTTTGCTCTCACTGGCTAAACGAACGCACTCTTCGATGGTTTGCGAGGCGAAAAGTGGTACGGGGAGGTCCCTTTCTATTATACGTACTATAACTTTAGGCTAAGTTGCTTGTAACATAGTGTACTTAAAATCGCGGCACCTATCCCAGTGGGGCATGTATCCTGGAATTACCCTATACTGTTAAACTGTCTTTGGAGTCTGTTCATGGTGGCGTAGTGACCTAAATTGCTTTTGCAGCCTTTAATATAAAACGGAACATACCTAGCGCGACGTGCCAATTGATAATATGATTGATAAAAGTGATATAGTTACTCTATGACTTCAATGATCTTCTTTAAATTACTCTACTTATTGTGTTCGGATTGAATAGTATAACTAGTGCGTAAACGCAAACATGACAATGTGTCAGCATCGTAATAAAACTAAATTAGCACTTAATAACATAGTAAAAACACAAAATTGTGTTCAAAGCTCCGAAACGTAACTGGAAGAGCCGACGTTAGATTTACACCAGCAGCCAGCTGCGACTTTTTGTCAAGCTGTTAATGAAGATTTGTAACTGTCCGCTCGTTTAAGTGTGGTCCGCGACACATCACTGTAGACTTTACCATAAACCTAAAAAGAGAACAGCCCACATAATTTATACCTCGCTTTGAACCGAAGTTCAGACTATTTCCAGATATAAACACATGTTCGCAACGCAGTTTACGTCTTTATAAAGAGATTTAATTTTATAAAGACGTGCGCACTAAAACATTCATCAAGCACGGACAGACGGGCGTCAAGGCGAACGAATTAATAAAAGGCTTGCCCCTTAGCATAAAAGTTTAATGGGAAACTAACAAGCGTAAACAAAAACACACAAAACAATACAAACTCGCCGCGGGCCCTCCAAGATAGCCAACTCTCCTTACAGCACCTGCGATAGCAGATCTCCACTTAATTTAATATTAAAAGTGAAAAACTTTTCAATTTCGCTTATTACCTCACCCCAAAACTTTGGCCAAGTCGTATTTTGTTCTGGAAGTTGTTGTATGCGCATGACACGATGTGTATTTCGCGCGAAAAATTTTTAGAGACGGCCATCAGCGCGTAATTGAGATGTCAAAAGTTGTCTGATTTTACTTGCAAAGCGCGTGGCGATATGAAATTTTTCGCGTACCGAGATCGTTCGGCGGAAAAAAGAGAATTCGATATGAGGAGAGTGTGCAATCAGCACCCGGCCACAGCTAATAGTTAGAAGCCAACTCAATTTGTATGCATGCACGTAAACCTCTCTTTTGTTTCAGGATTTGGTTTTCGTGGTCCAGTGCAGATGGTTCCATTTAAATTAAATAGAAATTTATTGATCAATGCTTTTTATTTCTTAGTTATAAATAATGTATTCTGTCTTTTTGTAATAATTCTAAACGCTTATTTCAGGATATTTAATTTTTTGCTTGCCTTAAATATTTCCCAAAAATCTGGTTGGAGTCATTTGGGTTTTCTAGAAATAGCAGTTAGACGGGACCAATTCCCTAAGTAATTATACAAAATTTTAGTGTTACATTTGAAACGTCTATTTATTAATTAATTTAATTTTTCATTCATAAGATCGTGCCATAAAATATTTTATCATGTATGTTTATCGCGACTGTGCGACGGGCGGCTGCAGTGAGTGTGCGATCGCGACAGCAACATAATGACGCGCGAACGATACGGATGGGTAGCTTGGGTTGGGGTCATTGGACAAAATTCTACGTGCTCGGCGATCGGACTAAAGCAGATGTTCCCATTTCTAAGTACTTATGTAGTGGCCGACTTCGTTGTGTTGTGACCCGACCTACATTCCCACCAGTGTTATTGTGCATGCGAATTTGCGCAGTTCGGTTTGTCCGTGTCGTTGATTGGAGAAATAATTAAGGTTTAATTAAAGGAGGACTGTAGTCAGTTATTAGAAATCTAATAAGGAAATATAGATTAGGATTGTGAAGCATTCTTACGTTATACTAACTGGAACTGGATCTGTTAGTTTAACTGAAATTGTAGAGTGCTACAATATCCAGTAAACTACTGGGAATTACTATGTATAGACACTTACGATAATGCTAAAAAAAATTTTTTAAACAGCTGGTTATGTTATTTGTTTAGAAGATATCACTTTCTAGAGGTATAGTTATTACAACTCACGAAGGCGAGTGAGTTTTACTTGTGTGTGTACGTGTACATACACATAACAATATTATATTGTAATGTCTGTCAAAACTTTTGAAAAACGAAGAATAGCGAGCCACCACACAAATTATACCGTTGTAATATTTTTATTCTATTATTTGTATGCAATTGCTATTTTCTGGTAAGCGATAAAGAGAAGATTCTCTTTACTAGACAGATAAAATAACATACATAATCGTGTAATAGTCTCAACTGACTTACACTTGTAACTCAATTTAATTAACTCAACCGCTATGAGCGGCAAACGCTCAAATACTCTAGTTGAGTCATTGCGATCTTTCAAAACCTAATAAGAGTTCGTTCACCAAAGAGCCAATTAAATCAAAAATCGGCAAGCGCTAAACACTCAAACGACGTCGTTACCGATACCCTAACTAGGTAAAGTCGGCCACGTACAGTCAATCGCAGTATGTAATGTATTTCAGAGATAGACTTTTTATGAACGAAGTAAGTAAGTATGTACTATTCGGCAACAGTGTTACCTGCCCATTGCCTGTCATGTCGTCTCGTTCTATCGAAAAGAATCACCATTTGATGAGAGCGAGAGCAAAAACGGAAATGGATAGTTAACACTGTGGTCATTTTATCTTATAAAGTCTTAGATCATATTTTCAAATATAAATAATAAAGAAGAACGGTCACGCCCCATACAAAAAAAACCCAGACCCGACAGAAACGAGACATACCTCAGTTTTTTTGTCATGTCTTAATTAGTTAAATTATATATTTTTTATATTCGAAATCTATGTATAACACCAAAATATTACCCTTTGTTTTTGTTCAGGCGTTATACAAAAACTAATACAAAATGCCTATTTATCACCAAAATTGGTAAATTTATGTACCTAAATGTCTATTACAGCTGCTATGGAATGTGTCTAGGTGACCTGGAGATACAGCCGGATTATACAGGATGGTTATACATATGGACCGATAAGTGATCTCACTCGATTATTTCTAAACTATACAAGATATCGAAAAACTAGTTACTAATTCTGAAAGTGTTTCACGAGCTCTTTCAAATGGTACCAATAAATGGTTACAGATTATGGAAGCTGGTAACATTGAATTTTGTAACTTCTCGTTTCCGCCCTGTATAATCCGGCTGTATCTCCAGGTCACCTAGATACATTCCATAGCAGCTGTAATAGATATTTAGGTACATACATTTACCAATTTTGGTGATAAATAGGCATTTTGTATTAGTTTTTGTATAACGCCTGAACAAAAACAAAGGGTAATATTTTGGTGTTATACATAGATTTCGAATATAAAAAATATATAATTTATCTAATTAAGACATGACAAAAAAACTGAGGTATGTTTCGTTTCTGTCGGGCCTGGGTCACAGATGACCGTTCTTCTTTTGCCTACTTAGTAGCTTTTAGAAAACAGTATAGCAAAACTCTGTTGTGAACGGTGCAAAATATTAATGAACTGATCTTTATGAAACACACATGCCATTTTTCTTTCATCTCAATACTTCTCTCTTCTCTCTCTCTCTTTCCTCAAGACCTACGAGGAGGCTTAACTTAACTAGTCACAATTACTTACAACACAATGTATTAAAAACGCACCGTTTCCAAACCCTAGATGACAGAGATAATCTTTCCACAGTGTTTCTCAGTTTCTCACCTACCGCCACGATGCTCCACTTCGATACCATTTTTCTGAAGCTGACTGTACCAGTTAATTGCTGAGCAAACAATATACAGGTAATGAACGCTTTGTGGTTGCCGTGTGAAAAATAACTGAAATATCTCCCGCCTTGTGTAGCTTGAGAAATAATGAAGGTGAATCTGTAATACCGATCTTTGTTTCCTACTTTGTGTTATGTCATAATATCAGAGAGGTATTTTAATTGATGTTTTTTGTCAGTGAAATTGATAGGGACTTGAAAAGAAAAGGTTACGTAATAAATTCATTTATTTAAGTTTTTAGGTGCTCTTTACATATAGCTAAAATTCGAGAATGTTTTATTATTTATTTACTACAAAATCTTTTTTATAAGTCGAGTGTAATAGCTTAATTTTTTACTTATATTGAGTCTACTTAATGTTCATGTAACTTAATTTTTTTTAGCAAAAACAGTGGTAACTTCCTTTCTTGTTAAATGTATTAGAGCGAATTTCGACAAATAAACTGCCTAATAAGAACAAATATTTTAGAAGTACGTTAAGCTACGCGATTAAAACAACACGTACTTGTACCAGTCAGTGTTTATTTTTGTCGACGTCTAGCGACAATATCGACATGCGCCCAAAATGTCTCCTCAAAAAGGTACCCTAATTTCCCGTGTTTTCGTATGCCAGCAAACGAAATTCCCGCAAAATCTAGCAAACTCGTAAAATAAGCAAACTGAACCGCGCAGCCTGGGGTCGGATAGGCTCAGAAAAAGCAGCTCATCAAGAATGCATGCGGTCGCCGTCCAGTTATGAGCGAGTGTTCGCTTCGCTCGCTCAGCTCGTACACCTTTAGTGACACTGTTATTTGGAAAAATACTTGTAGATTTGAGTCTTTGTCACATTACTAAATATTGCACTCAGGAGGATTTGATGAGTGCTACTGACAACGCCACTCTTGTGGCGGAGTTTTAGGCTGACACTGTGTAGGTTTGTTGTCGACACGGAAAGAAGAAGAATTACTAAATACTGATTGACTATAAAAATGCTTATAATAATATGTATCTTTTCTTAAAGGTTAACTTAACCTTTGTTTGGACAAACATGAACTTCACTGGGTTTTTATTGGCGTTCAAGCTGTAGATCCTGGCTACACAGGAGTTGCAGTGGTGGGAAAAATATGTGGGAATAGTTCCATTTGACCATAAAAAGCGGCTCATCAAGAATGCACGCGGACGCCGTGCAGTCATGAGCGACTGCTCAGCTCTAAGGTATCGCACTTTTGTCATACAATTTGTTTTTAAAACTTCTATATCGTCTCAATATTTATCACGTTTGTCTAAAAATTAGGAATTCAATTTTAATTGACCTAAAGTTTACAACTCAACTATTCATTTTGCAGGATAAGCCAGATGTATTATCATTAAAGTATATCGCATACTTGAAGGATAGCTCAACATTCACCACTTGCCATCGTACTCGTGACTGAAACTCGTCCAAACAAGGCTCCAAAGGTAATTCTCGGTCCATTGTGCAGGGACGCACAGTAATAATGCGCACTGGCAAATATTAGCACAAACCCAGACAGGCAGTGATAGCAAGAACGAAAAAACCCGTAGACAAGTTTGTACTTTTTTGATTGTTGGTTTAGTCTGAAACGTTTTAATTTCCGCGCCAAGAGAGTAATGAAATAGTCAGTTTAAACGACGCTGTATAAATTTGTACGGTGTAAATTAGTTGACGGTTTCTGTAAACAATTCGCCTAATTAAAAGACAGCTGTCCTCTTCAAGGATGATGTTGAAACGTTTTGCACTTACATCTTTATTTTACAGGAGTGTTTAAATTAATTCGTTAGAATCTTATTTGAAATGTGTCGCTTTTGAAACCGTGATTGATATTACAGTTTTATGTACCGCGTCATTATGAAAGGGTTTTAAATTTCAGATAACTACAATAAAATGTTAATTGATTCAACTATTTTTATTAGCTATATCTATAGCCTATAACCGCACAAGATCGAAGATATTTCTATTAACACGTAAAGCAATATGAACATCATCATCAATCATCTACGCAATTAAATATTTTAATCGCTATCCATTCATAGATATTCTACGTCACAACGGAAGTTGCGTACCAAATTAAAGCAAAACAAAACCCAGCTTCCGGCCTTAATGAGACGTGGAAAAACGCTGCGTTGTTTAATCTGTTGTCATCTCGGATGCAATCGCGATGTTTAGACAGTGCCGAGTGTTTGGACTGCAGTACGGTTGGAGAAGTTGATCAATATGCAGTGGAACTGAGATCTTTATTAATTAGACTGGCTGGTTGAATGCTGAGTTTTTCACAAAATAAGGCCCGATAGTTAATGTTTCGTGTCGTGTAATCATGGTGTAAATAAACTTAACCGTAAGCTCTAAGCTCTAATACTCTATTTATTCACCACAGTTTTCTTCTGATAAATACTATCCAATAGTTTTGTCGAATAATTTGATTCCCTTTAGGCTGGGTTGCACCATCTCATTTTAATTTTAACAAACGTCAAAAATATGTCAAACTACATAGCATCAGTTATCTTCATAGTTACGGTCAAAGTTAGCTGGTGCAACTCAGCCTTAGTTATTGGATTTTAGCATTTTGAATTTGTTTTGTTTACCAGTATCAAATCGAAACTATAACTTCATGATCTGATCAGCGTTCTGGGCACACTTTGCAAGAAGCTTCGAAAACTTTTATATCCGTTCCAAATTTTTAAAAGTTAGTTTTTAATAATCTTCCATTAAACCCAGAACAAAGTTATGCCGAGCCAATTTTCCGCCAGACCGCACAATTGCGTCTTAAATATTTTCACAAAAATATAATCAAACTTTAACAAAGAACACGATGCCTACACGTGTACGAGCGTGTACCGACTTTATTATTCTAGGAAAAAAACAAGAAAATACGGAGGCGCATTATCAGAACACATTTTTGCCATCTTAGGAAGCGAGATAACATGAACCGAGGGTTTTATGTCGCAAGTTCTTGGCGTCTGTCCTTACGTTTATTAGACTCCTTAATTAGATAGCAAGTTTATGGCGATTGCGAGTTACATCATGCCGTTTGAATACTTGATTGGGTGTTAACTGCGCGTGTTTTAATTTTGGAAAAGGCACTTTGGGACAGTTAATTTTATGATAAACAGTTTTTATTACGCGTCTTCTAGTTGATACTTTTAAAGATTATGATGTACCTAACTAATCATTTCGATCTAATTATGATCTCAAAATTTTAATGTCATAATACTTCATCAAGTATATTTTAATAATTAGACCATTATGGACCGTCTGACCTTTATTTAAATGAAGAGTGGCGTTGCATAGAATTAGATGACCTGATTTAATTTTTATTCGACTTTTATACCGTTAGACATTTTTATATGAGAATATTAACAACATTTTAAGGGAAGTAATACAAAGATATTTGTCAATATCTTTTGAGTCAATATTAAACGATGAACTTTAGTTTAATATGCAAGTAAGTATCCACAAAATGTTGTAATTAAAATTTTAGTATCATCAACGGAACGTTAATTCCCTAGCCACTTTCCTAAAAGAGCGATTAACGTGACTATCTTTATTACAATTTTGGCTCTGGTCCAGCTATGGATAACGAAGCACGTCCCCATTCGTTTAGATGATTGATAGAGCCAGCTTAACACCTCGTTGGGCGCGTCTTGATTGAGTGTGGGCTTTTTGTTATATTTGATCAGCTAACCGATGGTCTGCCTGATTGGATGGCTTCAATGTTAATTCTTAAACAAGGCGCTATTGTGCTCGGTTATGGTGTATACGGATGGAGTGGGCGGAAAACAATTGGCCAGTGTTATGTAGCTTTTTAAATAACAAATGACTGTAAAAATAGACGATTGTTTTTGTTTGAATTTGAAAAAGTGTATTTTAATACGGTGTCTCCTTAGATATGTGATCATATTTTTGTTTGTCAATCTTTAAAAAAAAAAAGGAACTGCTTAAATGCCATAGGTTGCTTACTTACTTTTTTTATCAGTTGTTAGAGAAAAAATATATTATTTTTAGTGTTTAATTAGCTGACAACGCCACTCTTGTGGCGAAGTTTTGGGCTGACACTGTGTAGGTTTGTTGTCGACACGAAAAGAAGCTTAGTGCTTAGTTCTTTAATAGCATTTTTTTTACAATTTTTAATAATGTTAGTATAGTCGACAGCATAATTATTATTATCATATCAGAAAATACATTTTTTTTATAAAATAGCATATCACAACTATAAAAGATACTACACTATTCACCTTGCTGTGTCGTCGTCAGTACTAACCGGGTTTAGGTCCTCTCTGAACTATGCTGTCCGAACTTACTGGCAGTATGTATGACACAAAGTGGCAGTAATAAGGCTGTCAATAAATCATAGTTTTTGTACTCAGTGAGCGTAAAAACTTCAATTGCAAATTGTTCTCATGTCAAATTGGCACGGTTTTGGTAAACCGGGAAGATAAATGGATGAATTAGTAACTCTTGGATGTAGTACGTTTTAAATTCGATTGTATTTTTGTAAAGCGTAGTTTTTATTTACGTACGTCCTAATACGTTTTTTAAATTACATGTTTCTAACTTTTGTTCCACAATATGAGAGTTGGATGCGCTTGGTAAAGAGTTTCTGGGTTCTATGACCAGTGTACCTACCATGAGTTTACGTTAGGTGTGCTCGCTAGCGAGTACGTCAAAAATCTCTATGAAGCATTTGTTTCTTGAAAGTAGCCGCTAGGGGCGCTGCACAATATGTCATACAATTAATGTCATTTTTTTACGCAGTCGCTAGCGAGCACACCTAACGTAAACTCATGGTAAGCACAAAGATAAGACATAAGAAAGTAACTATCTCGCATAATGTAGGTAGCATTGTGTGTAATATTGTAGTTTTGTGTATTTATTCCCATTGAATCGAGGTATTGAGTAGACCACAGACAACATAACAAAAGAATTGTAGGTTTGTAACCGCGTTAAGGTATCCCAATAAAATTCTCAATTTCTTTCAAATATTTCTCGACGTTGTATAACTTTCATCGTAACTAATAATTCAATAAAGGTTTCTTTAAAACAGTGTTTTACAAAATCATCATTCATCATGACCAAAGTATTGTTTATCACAACGTGCGTTGACACGCTCATAAGCTTGGTTGCACCATCTTACTTTAACTTTAGCAAACGTCAAAAATCTGTACAACTTCATACAAAAACCACCGGTTATCGTCATAGTTACCGTTAAAGTTAGGTGGTGCAACTCAGCCTTAGTGAGATCACTCCTGCATCATCGTCCAAGAATCTCGGCGATCCGACAACGGGCAATTAAGAAATTTATTGTAACAGCTCTATCTAGGGCGACCATTATCATAACGACTGCTAATTCGGTCCATCAAATTGGTATAGTTAGAAAATAATGGGACGCGTTATTTCTTGTAATGCGGAGAAAACTTTGAAGTGTTAAGTGAACGTGTGAGTTCTTGAGAAAAGTATGTCATTGGGTATGATCAAAGTTGTTATTTTTACACGAAAATACTTTTTTACGGAGGAGAGGAGAGCAAGAAGCATGCAATTGAAAAGATCTATAACTAGGTATACTAATTATTTAATTTTTAGCGTTAAAAGTTGTATCTCAAACAAAGGCAAGCGAAAGGTCGTGGGTTCGATTCCCGCCACGTAGTTCGATTCTTTTTAGACAGTTTAGGTAGATATTACAAATATTATAAAGCAATGTTTGTTGCTGAAGAGTTTGTTTCAGGAACTACTGGGTCGATTTTTTTTGTTTCGGATAGATAGACCATTTATCGAGAAAGGTTATAAGCTATATTATTTTATCACGCTACTATCAATGGAGGCGTAGCACCTTTGATTTTTTTTTTGCAAAAACAGGAAAAAATACGCCTACGATCACAGCTAGCTCTTATTAAAAATGATAGCAATCTCGTAGTCAAAACAAAAACATGCAGTTCATAACAGCAAGCACAGTTACAACAAAAGTAGTCCGTGGCAGGCTGCGAGCAAACAGAGGGATAAAAACTGGATGTTTGTGTTGCAATCAATCAAATAAAGCTAGCGCCGGCTCCATGCAATGCTAACTTCGGACGGGCTGTTATTTAGCTGAGTGTACGCACGCGACTTTGCTTGGGGTGATAAAATTTTGGTCGAAAGTAGATCATTCGGTGGTATAGTCACTTTTTTATCAAAAGAATGGGACAATACTATTTAGCCGAGTGTACGCACGCGACTTTGCTTGGGATGATACAACTTTGGTCGAATGTGGATCATTCGGTGGTAGAGTCACTTTTCCTTATGAAAAGAATGGGAAAATACTTGCCTGTGCTTGAACACAAGTAAAGAGTCGTAGTTCTAAATGTTTTTCTGCATAGTCACTGATATTTATTAAGATAACACCTAAAGAAAACTTCAAAATAATTTCACAGACTTTTTCACGCTTTGCCCTCCTGTGCAACTGCTGTATCGAAGTTAAAAAGTTTTTAAAATTATCTCCATGCTATAAATGAATTCTATGATTTTTATCATCACAGATTTTGAGTTAAAATAATATTTCCCACAGACAAATGAACATTTTAGTGTAGTAAAACTACAGCGTAACTTTCCAACGGTTCCGCTTTTATTTAGTATTGATTTTTGACTTCTATTTTTATTGGTATTCCAAACGGTTCCAATGTTTACAGAGATTTGGAAAGGATGTGAAGGTATGATTTCATTTGATTGGATTTTTAAAAACTCTTTTGTTTCGACGCATTGGAATCAATGTGTGGTGCATTGATAACCGGTGTTTAGTTTGAATTCAGCCTTTTTGGTTTAACACATTTTGTTTGGTTCAATAAATAAATGGAACTATTCGTGGAAGAAATGTGGACATGTACTGAATACAACAAATAGTCAATTGAAATTATGAGGTTATTACCACCCCAAAATATTAATGAATGTAGGTAATGTTAATAGTGAAAAATATAAAACGTTAAAATAACGATGCCCAAACAACTGCGCACAGGAAGATTTAATTAATGCTACTGACTTGTAGCAGAGTTTTGGGCTGACACATGTGTAGGTTTGTTGTCGACACGACAAGAAGAAGATGGACAGAAAGTGCGCGTGATATAACTACTATCTTCTTCACTTATATTCACCCTTACATATTTGCATTATTCTTAGCATGTGTAAACGCACGCTAAACGCTACGTACAAGCATTTATAAATCTGTACGTCCAAGGCAAACCATACTTTCGTATAATTTTCAATATTCCACCATGTAAAGGTTTTCGTTTTCATAAATATTTCAGTAGCATATACCTCGAGTACGATAAAAAGATATGAACCGGGAATACCAAGTAGTCTTAGCGTTTAAAAAAATATGCAATGAAACAAACAAGTAACAAACATTATTAAAATTGATTCTGCGGGCCGAGTGCGGTATCGCATGCAACTATGGTTCCACCATCCACATTTAAAGATGATTTGTTTAAAGTACTCCAAGTACGCTCCGTGATGAATATCGCAGTCGTATATTGGAATAATGATCCGGGCTTGCACTGCATTCAATGGCATTTTGCATACAATATGGTAGATGGATTTATATTAAAATATGGCCAACGTCAGTGCCGGTTGCTCACAATAAATTATTCATCACACACAGTCAATTTTCGTTCGAGATAAACAATCGGTATAAGTATATCAAATTCACAGATGCTCTTTAGGTTCATACATATTCAGATTACGTATTATTGTTCTCGGCTGTGGGGTAATTAGATCGCCCACGAAAGGAAGCTGTTTTAATGAGATAGTAGCGACAAAGTTCTTAATAAATTACTTGTGCGCCCGCGCCGCCGCGGTGCGGTTTGCTTTAATCCGTGTACAGTCTACAGGACTTTAGACATTTTTATTGCAAAATTGAACCTTTTACGACGTCATAAGATGCCACAGTTTATATATGGCGTCCGCAAATTTTGCTGAATATCTGGATCTTTAAGAAGATCAAAGGGTCGAGGTCGAAGTAGGTTCTTGCGTCTGTCTTTTGTCAATCGAGTTAAAAAATTCATGGCCATTACGTGAGAGAAATTACCTGGCACGATTCTAGTGATTTAAAAAATAGCTGGAAGCTAGTGGAAAGCATTATTATTATTATTATTGGTTTTTGGGCCTTTATTTGCGCCAACTCGACCAGGAGTGGAAAGCATTAGGGGAGGTCTATGTTCAACAGTGGACGTCCTATGGCTGAAATGATGATGATGATGATGAAAAAATAGCTCTCCAGCTTCGTAGTAAGGTGTGCAAGAACGACGATAATATAAAGCATACCTACTTCTCATCTTCATCTTAAGTGGACGAGCTGGTAACTTTACATACTGAGACTGCATTTAACCTCAGGTGAAATTACTGTCAAATATTTGCCTACTTATTCAAATTAAATTAAAAAAACTTCGCAGTATTTGAATGACCATCTCATAAACTAATTTGATCTGACTTCATAATTTGAACTTTAGCCCTTCTGTATTAGTTTATGTAAATTTCTCTGGGGTCAAATCGCTTTTTATCTAGTTATGATTGACTCCGAATGACGAATAACAATTTTTAGTGGCTGTCTATAAGACGAATGCCAAACATGACCTCACAATTCATATCAGAGACTATAAATCAAGGCGTTCAAAACTGACACGGATATCTCACAAATAACCTTTGGTAACGAAACGAAGAACTTTTTTTCTCTGGATCTTTCTCGTAAGTGTTTGCGGCGGATGAATAGCAATAAAAACTTTATTATTATAGCTCTCATGGAAATAAAATTGTGTGATCAGAGACGTGTGGGCTCGAGACGCTGGCAATCATCAAGTTGGGAGAAATTCGAAACTTGCTCCGAAGAAAATACCTATGTATTTTGTGCTAATTTTTTTTCGTAATATTATGATCCACTTTGCAAATACAACTTAATAGTACGTACAGTAAACGGCTTACGAATTTGCCACAAAATTATGGATTGCCTCAGCCATCTTTCAAGATTAAAAATGTAATATAATTTAACTTTGTAAGTATTACATACTACAGTACTAGCAGTTCTACATTAAGTTAAGATTTTAATTAAAAAACTAGCAATAAATAGAAGCTGCACTAAGCTGATGCAGAAGGATTCTTTTCACTACCCTTATTATTATAGCAATTAATTGAATGATATCATCAGTTAATAATAATTCAGTGGGAACTGAGATTGGCTTTGTAAATCCTTTTGATGGGCTCTATACTCAAACCATAAAAACATATAAATTTTAGAAGTTAGTTATTAATTACCGTATTATTTGTATCACGGCTCATTTTGACTGCGAAGGATTATTTGCGACAATCATGAGAAACATTAATATCACGGAAAACAAAAACGGAAAAGCAGCTCAGCTACACGATTTCTTCACAGAGTGATCATGACAGATATTTTTTTTAAACACAAACATTCATCGACACCATGGCTGCTGGTGTTTCAGAGTCTTCCTTAGTCAGATGGTTTTAGAGTTGAAATTCAAAAAGCGGGGAATGCTAACGCGAATAAAAAGAGGTATCCGTAATGACTGGCAAGTATTTGCAGCACTAGAAATACAATATAATGTGAACAAACAAATTGGCGCGCGCTGAGCGGTGATAGATGGGTTCAGGACGTGCGTTCGAAACAAAGGGCGAAGTGTTGGTTGCAATCACATAGCCTATTCAACATAACATCGAGCTGCGAAGTGTTGGAGTTTTCGAACGTAATATTTTCGTTCATTCGTCATCATCATCATTTCAGCTACAGGACGTCCACTGATGAACATAGGCCTCCCCCAATGACTTCCACATCGCACGGTTGGTAGCGGCCTGCTAACTTTACGAGGTCGACGGTCTACCTTGTGGGTGGACGACGGACGTCCCACGATGCGTGTTTCGATTCGTAGTCTCCACTCCAGAACTTCGTTTATTCATTTCAGCCAAATGACGTCCACTGTTGGACAAAGGTCTTCTTCAAGAACGTAGAACGAATTTCCATAACGACCGGTCTTATGCTGCCCGCATCCAGACCTTCACCAGATCGTCGTTCCACCTAGTGGGGGGGCTGCCCACACTACTTCTTCCAGCCCGTGGTCGCTCGAGAACTTTTCTGCCCCAGCGTTTTATCTTTTGAACTGCCTTTTAACTCTTTATTGATGCAGATAGAGTTTAAAAAACAAGGGCTGGTGAAATACACACGAATGCAACTTCGAATTCAGCCGAATATTGATACAATTAAATATTTAAATAACTGAACAGAGATAGCGGTGTTCATAACGTTTTATATTAAGATTCCGATAGTGATTTTAAAATACCAAAGTTAATGTAAGCCTCAAAAATACCTTTACGGGATCAGAGGGACATTTTGTCGAATTTTTATCCCAAATACAGTATAAGCTTAAGCTCTGTGTACATAACAAAATATGATATCGTATTGGTATCCTTCCGTTTGGCCAAATTACTTTTCGCCAAATTTCACTTCGCAAACAACTTATCGCCAAAGTTTCATTTCCCAAATGAACTTTTAGCAACTGTACTTTTCGCAACTAATTCATTTGGTCAAATTATCATTTGGCCAAATTTTACTTGGCAAATGTTTATATAGCAAATGTTTTATGTTGCCAAATATTATATCCCAAATAATTTGTTTGGTCAAATTGTCACTTCACATACTTACCCACCGTTACCCACAAATCAAAGCATAAGGCACATGATCATGGTTTTCACAAGAATTTTATGTAAAACATTGCAGAAAATAGTATGGTTGAAAAAAGTAGGTATTGCAGAAAATAGTAGGTTAGGTTAGGTTAGAACAGTGACCCTTAATGCGCGAAGGCGATCGAAGCGTGCCGCGGCAGCGGCCGCCGAGCGCTAGAATCACTTCTATTGTTAATTAATCATTTGGAAATTTCGATACAAAGAATGAAATAAGGAAATTAATGTAGAACAAACTTTATACTAAGTCCCCACTAAACAAAATAATAACCACCAGCTAATTTGTATATCATTCTATGCACCAATAAAATTATTTTGTAAATAGTTTATCGTGAAATATTTTTGCCTAATGAAACATTTGGCAAACCATACTTTGCCAAACAATAATTTGCTAAACAATAATATGCCTAAAAACAACATTTGCGAATTAATAGTTTGCAATAAGTTGTTTTCCAAATGAGAATTTGCCAAATGAAAATTTGCGAAACGTTGTTTGCGATGTGATAATTTGGGAAACGTTTTTTGGCCAAACATTAGTAATCCTATCGTATTATGTACTCAATAAGTGCAAGCTAACCAATAATAAAATACAACGCAAACTAAGGCTGAGTTGCTAACTTAAACGGTAACTAAGTATAACGATAACCGGCGTGTTTTGTATGGAGTTTGAGAGGTTTTTGACGTTTGTCAAAGTTAAAATAAGATGGTGCAACCCAGCCTAAGTAGTTTGCGTTGTATTTTATCATTGGTTAGATTGGTTGGTTGGCTCTAAGCAGAGCATGAACGCGAATGTCATCTAGTTAATAAAAGCAAAGTCTTGATGGAAATAATGAACAATTGACTCTTAAATCAAAGCTGACCCCGGAATAAGGACAGTAGGATGACTTTAGCGGCTGCCCGCGACTTTGTATGCGTGGACCCCGTTTTACCTCCTTAGGGGTGGGGTTTCGTAAAATCCGTTCTTAGCAAATGTCTACACCCTTAAGGAACCTAACTGACAAATTTCAAGTTTGTAGGTGTTATTAGTTTCTGAGATTGCGTGATTAATCAGTGAGTGGTATTTCATTTTTTTTCATAAGAGACTTACCTAACTAGTATTATATTATTAGTGTAATCACGAACGCCTCTACAATATTTTCAAGTAGTCAAATTATAATTCGGACCTTGTCAAGTTTAAATATAATAGGTAGTCCGATAGGTAGAGATATTAATGTCGATATTGTCAATTAAACTACCCACTTGTCACACTAGCAGACTTGCTGTAGAATGTTACAAGTCAATTGGCCTTGGTCTTTGTCACGAGTAGAAATAATATGCACCAATTGAAACTGTCAATTTTCGAGATAGGACAGATAGTATATAAAAATCGTCTCTATCAAGGAGTCAATTGACTATTACTTAATTTGCAATCAAAGATATTAAGTTTACTCAAATCACTTGATATGAGAGCACGATTTCTCGACTTTATTTGTTAGAAAAATTATCAGTTTCTTTTGGCACAGACATGTTTATACCTCTATGTTGCATTCAATCGCAATAAATTCTATAGAAATTGATGTGGCGATAACCGAATTAATTGAAGTAGCATCTAATTTTGTTCGCATCCATCCCGTAGATACTGGAAACATCACATCAAGCTTTACACAGTGGTATCTTATGCCGTTGTTATAGAGGCTGTTTTCCAATCAAAAATGTAAAGGTTCGTGAGCTATAGTACTATGATTTCGCGTAAACCGCAGTGGTACGAGCAAAACTCATTCAGCCAATTAAGCGGGCTGTGTTGCAACCAATCATCGTTTGACACTAGTCAAATTGGAGTTTGAGCGATACGCCTTGATTGATACGAATTGAGGTCATCGACTGATTTATCAGTGCCGAGTCTAAGACAAGCGACGCGGGTATAAGTGGAATTAATGTGGTTGTGTGTTATTTTATGTAATTGACATTTAATTGTAATGATTAGTATAATTGGATTGTTGACATTGTTATGATTTTATCAAATGACTTTTCATAAGACTATTAATATTTTGACATGTTCTCCTAATTAACTTTCACATGCCAGTCATGGCAAGGTACACTGTAACGAAATTGATTATTTACAAACATCTAATGGACGTGTATTTCTGTGAATAAATGAATTTGAATTTGAATTTGAATTTAATGAATAGAGATTTGTGCTAAGAATAAGACAGGAATGGAAGGTTTTTGTTTGTTTAAAATGAGACATCTTCACCTCTTTGAGGTCGTTGGTTCATAGAGTAGTCGTCCTACACTACGTTTGCCGTCAGAACCTTTTTACTCCACCTTTAATTGGTTCTGCGATAGGGACAGTTGATGAATGAAAAAAGAGAGCTTCATGCTTTGTGGAACTTCTTGGGTGAGACCACCTTCCAGCAGTGGACTGTAAACGCTTAAAATACTCTATCCTACATTCAATTATCTTATCTACTAATTCAAGTCGAGCAACAATTTGATTTGCTATTACAATAAGTACTTATCTCGCAGTATCTTATGACGCTCAAGAAACAGAACCATTCTGTGGTCAGAAAATAGCAAATCTGCAATGTCAAACAGTACCTGAAATTAAATACCTAGTTCAAAAATACCACTGCACGCTCCGGTGCGCTACTCACCAAGTGTATCACTAAGAAAAGCTTTTCTCTGTGGCTTAGTGACAAGACAGAGACAAACCATTTAAACCTTTTTACGTGGGTGAAAAAACCAGATGTGGGCGTCTTTAAGACACGTGCGAAGGATACATGAGAATTTGATTAGGCTAAATTGGCATACCTTGGCCTACCTTTCATGTATTTAACACGCTTTTAATTACTGATAACAGAGATAAAAGGATCAAATAATTAAGCCCCAAAGGAGTTGTAAAGGAGAGTCTCTCAAAACCTAAGCTCTTTCATAGTTTTCGATTTGTCGATTGTTTTTTAAACTTTCAGCAAGATTTATCTTTTTAATCCGTAAACAACCTCGGTCGCGGACAAATACTTGCCCATTTCTTCCTGAACTTTGCACTCAACGTCTCGCAAGTTCAAACTGCCAATCTAAAGTTCAATAAGTTAATATACGTTCCCCATAATGCCTCAGAAAGCAAAGGCTTTGTACGGCGTCAGCTGAAGGAAAAATGACCGTGAAAATATGACAATCCATCATGATGCTCAGATTTATTGTAGTCGGTGGATGCTGGAATATTATTTACATGGATTGATGGGCAGCCCATAGGCTAACATCGTCTGACCTTGGCCCCCACTGTTCGTGGAGGTAATTCTGGCTGTAGAGCTAATAAGCGAAATATTTACTACCGTCAATCATGCGCAGGCTCTGTCTGTTTGGAATTCGCAGCCATTAGGGTAACTATGGAATAGCTTGCCACTTGTGTTTGTTTTTTATAAGTTAAAGTGGCCCGCTCTGGCTTCGAACAATTATCTGTCTGAATAACATTGCACATTCGTGTATAATAATTATGTCCATCTGAAATAGTGTATGAAAGCCTTTGTACATACGTTTTGTGACTCTGCAGATTACTTTAAAGTTATGAAGATGAAGAAGAAGAATCTTCTTTTTACAAGCTTTTATTTCTTCTTCGTGTTTTACTCGTAATATCAACTCGCAATTCAGACAATGCATTAAGGAAGGTCTTTTGTTATCACTTATAGGCAAGAGCTCTTTTGTTTTATTTTACTTAAAGGTTAAAACTTTTAACTAAAGTACCCAAGTCAATAAAGTTCAGATAAATAATTTGAATCGTAATTACAAAAATCTAAACCTTTTTTCGTAATGCATGTTCAGCGCATCCGTTCTCGTACGCGTATGCAAAACCGATCTCCTTCCAACATGAATGATTAATATTTTAAACGCATGTCATTTCATATTTACGAGTACACGTATACACGTCCGTGCATGTGGTTTTACGTCAAATCGCCAATAAAATGCCGATAACTATGAATTACGAGTCCCACGAATAATGAACTGTGTTTGGTCTTAAAAGATGTCTGTTGTGCGCGGTTATAAATCAAATAAGAGTATTCAAGATTAAACCCTTGGTCTCTATCATTAGTGGTAATGAACACGCTAGATAAGGTATTTGTACGGAGCATGATATGAATGTCGCGACAACTCTTAATCAATTCATATCAATATCGCCAATGGCCCGCTCTGTACTTGTTAGCAAGCATTAATATGAATTTTAACGCTAGGGTTGGCACTTTACTAACAAAGTAACAATGATAATAATTCTACTCACCCGAATACAGAAGATAATGAACGCTAGATACCAATCCAGTGTAACAGCTGATATAAGCGAAGATATATAGAGTCTTGCCAAGTCTTCAATTGAAACCTGAAAAGAAACATGCGTGATTATTTACCCGACTGCGCCAGAGGGAGGGTTGTGTTTTTACACAAGGAAGTAAAGCCAATTCTCTCGGACCTCGACCTTCCGAATTCTTGTTTTAAGTACATATTAAATAGAAATTTTTACACGTTAAACTAAACACTGTAGTACATATTGAAATGGGAGTTTGCAACACAAATGGCATCTGAAAGTCTGATGTGCTGTCAAATATCAATATTTACCTGTAGTTAAATTATATAAAGACATAGCATGAAATAAAAAGTATAAATTAATATCTCCAAACAATATATTTTGATCAGCAAATGTCAGTCCACTGATGGAAGCGGAGCTAATTGCTCATAAGTGTCTGTGTTACAGTTTTGTTACCTAACCACAGGTCACAGAGATTTTGTTACAAAGATTATGATATCTTTTATCTTAAAAGCAAAGCAAGCGAAAGTCAATGCCGCAATCCGCAAGGTTATAATTACCTTGTCAAGTGATTTGATAATGTTCGTAACGAGCGACCTTATTTTTTATTTGTTAAAGATCTTTCATAGATATTTGTTATGCAGTTATTATTATTACTGATTTGTTTTTGATAAAAATCATGAGTTCATAGGGTGCAAAATTCTCTAATTTTCAGTGCTGCCGACTAAGGGTGGATTCGACCAAACAAGATTAAATATTAATTAGAATAGATTTGGCCGATTCTTCATACAATTTAAAATCGGGCACAACTATCGACAAACTAAAAATCAACGGTGTGCGCCTACTCTTACGATGGTGTTGCGAATATTCTGACGATAGATACAAAGATAGAAGATTTACAAAACGATAGCAATTTTTTCACATTTCCTTGAAACATGCAAATAAGGTTATCAATCTCAATCGGCGGAATACCAGCCCTACGCGCCATCTATTCGAATTAAGGCAGAACATGTGTGGCATCTGCCTATATGCAGCTCTCTCGTAAATTCTCGTATCAGAAGGGCTACTCTACAACGTTATCCACAGTTTCGAATATCTATCCCTCTCATGCAAAAGGAGGTGTCGGCATAAGTAACAGAGATAGTAGATCTGAAATCACGAAAACGTTACGGAATAGCCGCACTAGTTTAACAGCATGTGGCTATATGCTCCAGCGCATGGGCTTTGTCGTGTAATTGGACACATATTTTAAACTGTTATGTAATGGTATCGATTGACGGTGACATTGATTCGGTATCCGATGTAGTGGTTCTGACTTTTATTAGGGCAAACTATAAAATGACAGCTTTTGTTGTGGTGTACTTTACTACTCCATGTTCGGTGCATGAGAATGAATTCATTTTTATTTTTAAAACATTTTGAACGTGGAATCATATTCATTGATATACATTACNCCTCGTACAATACGCCATTCATTCTACTGAAAATGAAAAAACCTCACAATGAAGAAAAAAAATGTTAGCTCTTGTCAATTTTTTGTTTAAACTTTACGGGTTGAGTTGCACCACCTAACTTTAACCGTAACATAACGATAACCGGTGCTTTTTGTATAGACTTTGACAGATTTTGATTATTTCTTTTATTAAGTTTAGTCTCATTTATTTTGCTATATCAAAGTAATACTATATAATACACCTAATTTAATATTCAAAACCTAATCTGTTATTAACTTAATAATACTAATTATATCCAGAACATGTCAGTTTGGATTCCAATTATGGGGCATAGAAATAGTTTCCATGTCATATTTCATTAAGACACGACTTTTCGCGTTTGCCAATAGGGTCCTAATTAGTTTTGACATTTGCTTTGAAAACTAAAGTATTGCTAAGATATTTAGTAACTAGGTAAAATAATATAGATTCTATTAAATAAGGCCGGATTGAATTTGTAGCTGCCAGTAATTTCCGTATAATACATAGTTGGTAGGTAGTTAACTAACCTAACCAGAGCAAAAAGTATTTTGAAGTCATGCCATTTATTTTTAGGATTAACAAAACTTTGCACTAATTTCTGTACCAGGCAGGATATGACCTTATAGGCATCTGATATGACTTGATTGGAATACGAGTAGGTATGAGACATAGTTCTTATTAGATATTGTTGTTTATGTTGCAGAAAAGTTCTCGAGTGGCGACCACGAGCCAGAAGACATAGTGTGGGCAGGCCCCCCACTAGGTGGACCGACGATCTGGTGGAGGTCGCGGGAGGTGCTTGGATGTGGACGGCGCAAGCCGGTCTATGTGAACATCCTTGGGGAGGCCTTTGTCCAGCAGTGGACGTCATTCGGCTGAAACGAACGATGGTTAGGCATATATTTAGAATGAGACTGATGCCCGTTTTCATCATCAATCCCTAATTTTTAAGTCACCCCTAGGTAACACATAACAGGAATTTTGTTTTCATAGGGGTCACTTAAAAATTAGGGATTGATGGTGAAAACGGGCATGAGAATCACAACTCAATACACAACTCTAGGTGATGGACTTTGGTTTGATCCATTTCAATTCGTAAAACTATTAAACATAAGAACTGTTTTAATGTTAGACTTCTGAAAAGACGTTAAGATAAGATAAGAAAAGTTTTATGTTACTAATTAGAATTTTAAATAATCTTCATGATTTAAAATTCTAATTATTCGTCACCAGAATAATGATATTTTTCTGATTAATACACCTATTTATTACCTAGCACGCACCCTTATTAGTTAAGTAACCACACTGGATTAATGGCACACTGACCAAATACATTATCTAGAGTTTGACCTAGCTATCTGTTGTCATTAATCTATCGATGCCTACCAAGTTGTACGGGTTCCATCAATTACATCAGGTCAATGAGCATTTGTTACTCGGCGGAGGGAAAATTGACGAATTGCAAGACAATTTCGTACTTAATAATGATAAATAATACAATAACAATGATATCGAATATGTTTTGATACTTAAGGGTGACTGTACTTGGAGATTTGAATTGGAGAACTGTCAGTTCGAAGCAGTGCTGCAGTGGTATTATTTGCATGAGGCATTACTCGAGACATCGGATTCTGATCCGAATTCGTGAAAATTTAAAAATTATGTTCATGTTCTTAAATTATAATGAAACATTAATTTCACTTCACAAACTTATTTTTGAGTTTACTTATCCATTTTTGTTATGTATTTTTGACTGTAGGAATCATGATTTTACACTTAATAAAATATTACAACACTGGTATAGCCCGACCAGGAACATAAGAACCCTCGCCATGTTGCGGAAAACTAATGGTACTAATTTCTTTTAATGGCAACAATAATAACTGAAAACTTCATTGACATGTCACCATGCATGTCAGTCTATTGCTGTCAAAGTGTAAACAAACTTTATTTNTATAATACACCTAATTTAATATTCAAAACCTAATCTGTTATTAACTTAATAATACTAATTATATCCAGAACATGTCAGTTTGGATTCCAATTATGGGGCATAGAAATAGTTTCCATGTCATATTTAATAAGACACGACTTTTCGCGTTTGCCAATCGGGTCCTAATTACTTTTGACATTTGCTTTGAAAACTAAAGTATTGCTAAGATATTTAGTAACTAGGTAAAATAATATCGATTCTATTAAATAAGGCCGGATTGCATGAATTTGTAGCTGCCAGTAATTTTCGTCCTTAGTAGTTAACTAACCTAACCAGAGTAAAGTATTTCGAAGTTATGCAATTTATTTTTAGGTTTAACAAAACTTTGAACTAAACTAATTTCTGTATCTGATAATTATAACTTGATTGGAATACGAGTATGTGACATAGTTTTTATTAGATATTATTGTTTATGTTGCAAGAAAAGTTCTCAAGGGGCGACCACGAGCCGGAAGACGTAGTGGGGGCACTAGGTGGACCGAGGATTTGGTGATGCTCGCGGAAGGTGCCTGGATGCGGACGGCACAGGCCGTTCTATGTGGACATCCTTGGGGAGGCCTTTGTCCAGCAGTGGACGTCATTCGGCTAAAACGAACGATGGTTCAGGTATATCTTTTCACCATCAATCACTAATTTTTAAGAAACCCCTATGGTAACACTTAACAGGAATTTTGTTTCCATAGGGGTCACTTAAAAATTAGGGATCGATGGTGAAAACTGGCATGAGAATCACAACTCAATACACACCTCTAGGTTTGAGGGATTTCAAGTTGTGGATAAAAAAAAAAGTCGTAATGCTATTAAACATAAGAACTGTTAATTGTTATTGTTTTAATGTTAGACTTCTTTACCGTCATGATTAAAATTCAAAATGTTATTAGTCACCAGAGTAATCTTCTTCTTGTCGTGTCGATAACAAACCTACACAGTGTCAGCCCAAAACTCCGCCACAAGTGTATGGCGTTGTCAGTAGCCTTCATTAAAACTTCCTGCGTGCAGTTGTTTGGGCACGCAGGGCACGACATCATGTGCTTTGTCGACTGGAGAACAAAACCAGACTTGCACTCCAAGTTTGAGCCATCCAAGAATCCCACTTGAACAGATTGTCCTTACTACGGCCAGAATAATCTTTTTCTGATTAATACACCTATTTATTACCTAGCACGCACCCTTATTAGTTAAGTAACCACACTGGATTAATGGCACACTGACCAAATACATTATCTAGAGTTTGACCTAGCTATCTGTTGTCATTAATCTATCGATGCCTACCAAGTTGTACGGGTTCCATCAATTACATCAGGTCAATGAGCATTTGTTACTCGGCGGAGGGAAAATTGACGAATTGCAAGACAATTTCGTACTTAATAATGATATAATACTTACAATAACAATGACATCGAATGTGTTGTACTTAAAGGTAATTTTGCACTGTACTTAGATATTTTAATTGGATAACTGTTAGTCCGAAGTGGCAGTGGTATTATTTGCACGCAAGACATTGGAAACTTAAATTAAATTGTAATATTAATTTCACATTAATGATTAATTATAATTTAAGAGCATGCACATAATTTTAAATTTTCACGAATTAATGTTTGAGTTTACTTATCATTATTATTGTTTTGTAATTTTGACTCTAGGAAGCATGATTTAAGCAAGACGTAGTAAAATTTATGACACTGGTAACCAGATTAATGTTTGTATGCCTTACTGCCTATGTGCATTTCAAAACGTTATGTAAGAAATAAAAATTCCATCCTGATCTGTTAAGAGTAAGTTGTAGTTACATCGTACGTAGTTCATGACTTTTATTTCATATTGGACAAACTGCAATACATATCAGTTAAAATCAGTTATGCCACTGATAGCAATAAAATTGCATGTTACGTTGAGGAAAGATTAAAAAACTATTTCGTAGTAACGATAAAACTCCAATCAAATAAGCAATAGAAATAATTTGTTTTGGAAAGAAAAAGAAAGTTTTCTTAATCGATTTGTCACGCATTTGTGGAATAAGTGAAAGAATGTACACTTTCTAAGTATTGTTTAATTTAATTTAGAATTTCAAACGTTACATGGATCAATTTAGTGTAAGATAATTATATTTTACTATTGCTCCTCCTCCCACACTCAACGAAGTGTTATAGGTAGGTTAGTATGCTGAAAATTTCTAACTAATATATTTCATACATGTAACATTAACGGTAGAATTATCTTTCTCAAAGCGTTATTTTGTTCTGTAGGTGTTGCTTAAAACAATTTTCCACAAGCATTTTATTTTACTACAAAATGCTTTAAATGCCACAACTCTTAAAATAGAGCACATTTTGATAACACTAAGAATTAAGTAAAATACACCTTGATCGCTTGAAATTAGGTTTATATTACTACAACAAGTATTTCATATCACGTTTATTAAAGATCATCATCTAACGCAATGTTTGAACTTGAACTTGGCATTCAAATCTCGTTCTTTCTCCCTGACATTATGATTCAAAACCGGTTGGTGTCCGTGTCTCTGATTAAAGTTCAGTAACTTAGAATTTGATTGATCGTTCGAGATATCTTCTCAAACCCATGTTGAGTATTAGGCTGCGATGACTTAACATAAATAAATGAGGTGCATAAAAATAGTCTAAGTACATTAGCATAATACGTTTGAACGGAGCGATTTGTCTATTTATTAATTCTTTGCTTGTCAACATTCGATGTTGTGTAATCTATGGTAACGCCCCATTGGTCGTAGTCGATTCGTTAGTAAGATTGTTTTACTCGTAATGTTATTTTTTTAGGCATGCTGGAAAGAATTTGTAGATGTTGTAAGCGATCCTTATTGTATTGATTGTAATGGTTACATAACTTTTGAGTAAAAAACAATTACACGGACGGTTAATGATGGCGGTTATCACTTAAACAATTGATGAACCTTTCTCAAAAAAAGCAAGAAATAAAAGTAATGTTTTTTTTTTGTTTTTCATTTAAATAATAGCTCGTAGAGACGATGGCCGCTGGTGCAGGAAAGTTCTCGAGTGGCGACCACGGGCTGGAAGACGTAGCGTGGGCCTCCTACTAGGTGGACCGACGATCTGGTAAAGGTCGCGGGAAGAGCCTGGATGCGGGCAGCGCAGGACCGTTCATTGTGGAAAACCTTGGGGGAGGCCTTTGTCCAGCAGTGGACGTCATTTGGCTGAAACGAACGAACGAACTTCACCACACGCAACTTATAAATACCAATTTTCTTATAGTTTTTGGTATCAAATCAAATTCTATTTTTTGGCTTTAACTAAGTTCGGTGACCGAAATTCGATCTTCCCGAGTACGAACGATAGCATTATCCGAAGTGCGGGGAGAAGTTTCTTCTTAACTTTTCTAATATTA
This sequence comes from Ostrinia furnacalis, assembly GCF_004193835.3. Taxonomy (NCBI): domain Eukaryota; kingdom Metazoa; phylum Arthropoda; class Insecta; order Lepidoptera; family Crambidae; genus Ostrinia; species Ostrinia furnacalis. Next base: position 593,358 of record NW_021133896.1, read on the forward strand.
TTACAAAGACACCACGAATTAAAAGCAGTGATAATGAGAAGATCCTTTCACATTGGCAATACACCCTTAAGTAAATGTGCTCCCTCTGTAGTTTTTGGTAAAAGGAATCAAATCAATTTGGTAATTTAGTTCCCGAAAGGTTTCCTATTTTTTCTTTTTTTCTGCCAGATGTAAATTGTGTGGAGCAAAATACTTATTGAAAATGTATTTTGAAATTGGAAAAAAATATAATCTAAGACGTAGCATAGTTCCTACTTCTCAGTGTCCCCTCTTAGGAACTACAAACTTTTAAGAAGGTACTCAGTTGTGGTTTAAGATCTTTATTTCTCACAAGTTGGGGGAAATTATCTAATTTGATAAATTATTTATAGCTAATAAAATAAGAGAAACCATTATGTAATTCAAAGCAATTTAAAAAATAGTTTCGCAAACAAATAAAAACAAAATAGCGACGAAGAAAATTCAAATCCAAATTTGGAACGACCAGGAATTCTGACCAGCCAGAAAGCGCTCCGAAAAAAAAAGTCCAATTTCAAAACTATCACGATAAGAACTCCTTGGAAGGATTATAACCTCAGGAAGTGTTGTGTCCTTATTTTTAAGGCAGCGTCTCACCCACGGGTACATTGTTCCGCGGTATCGCGCTGATCTCCACCGTGTTTGTCTAACAAGCGACGTGTACGATTATTATTACTGTTTTATCTTCAGACGGCATTTGACCGTTGAGAACGTGTGGACATAGCTTTATGTTCAAAAGACGTAAGTATTGGAAAATGTACCTAAGAAGCTACATAATAGCAAACAGTAGTTCACTCATTATCAGGGAATTATTATAAAGTGTTTATCATAAAAACTGAACTAAAGTCTACAAATCGGCGACACACCAACTAACAGAGCTCTACATTTCTTGTAATTATTTTTAAACTTTTTAATTAATTTCAGTTAGTGACCAATACTCGTAGTCAAATGTACTACTTACCTACTAATTGACATTGATCAACCATCCAGCATTAGTAAACCTACTTACATTTTTACAACAAATTACTGATTATTGTATTGATGTAAGTACCTACTCAAGGTTAAGTACCTCATTATTAAATGAAATAAATTTCAAAGGGTTAATTAATTATAACTCGTTAGTATTTACAACTAAATCCATTAAATAATTATTTAACACTCAAACGATCATCCAACTAATTATTATGATTACTTTCATTTTCAAATTTCAGCAGTTTCACTAATCCATGTGTTTAGAATTTTAATCTGACTAATTGTTCCACAATATTGTTTGAAACAAACCTACAGTGTTCCTGTTCTGCAATATTGTTAAGTCACTTGTTATTAAAATTTCTTAGCGATTATAGAACTGAACCATAGGCAGTTCGATTTTTTCAAGTTGTTTATTAAAAAAAATGTCACTTGTTTTTTTACAGTGGTGACTGAGTTTGTTGCGGCGCTTCTTCTCAGCACTTGCCAAATGTTGGTCTCGAAGCGCTGGTAGGGTAAAAAGATTATGAGACATGTAGAGGCTCCTTAAGAGCAAAATGACGATTTGTAAGAACTATTTATTAGTCTAAACAAATAAAGAAATTAATAAAGAAATTTTGACTTTGACTTTGACTTTGACTAAGGCTGAGTTTCACCACGTAACTTTAGCCTTAACTAACTACAACCATGACCAGTGTTTTTAATATAAAGTTTGACAGATTTTTGAAGTTTGCTAACGTAAAAGTAAAACTTAGCCTAAGTATGTTAAGTCAAAGTATGTTAAGTCTCAGTTTTACTTACGCCCGTATTCACAAACGATGCTTGCTTAAGTGAAGCATCAAATCGAACGCACAGCGTTGAATAGAGCTCTGTGATTGGTTCGTGTGTGACCCTGTGCGTTCAAGCGCACTGTGAGACCTCATAGTAATGTTTGTGAATACGAGCGTTAGTCTAGCCAGTCCATACTGTGTCTGTCGGTACTAGAAACATGATTTTAATAAGATTAAAATAATTGTACGCGTCCTGTGAGATTGACTGGCCGGTCAGGTGGCACAAAAAGGCCCACGTGAGCATTAGCCGTTCTGGATGTGAGTGCGTGATAACACTTTTTATAGTTGGTAAAAAACTAAAACCCAACTACGACAAAAAACGACGCTGAAAAAGTATAAAACAAGATTTTCAGAATACTGAACTGAACAAAGTTGCTAATGTAGTTGCATAGTAATTTTCATGTTTGGAAAGGCGTAGTCACACGTTACATATATCTACCTACCGTAGCACTTTGACAACGTGTGACTGCGGTTTTCCAAACATGAAAATTACTATGCAACTACATTAGCAACTTTGTTCAGTTCAGTATTCTGAAAATCTTGTTTTATACTTTTTCAGCGTCGTTTTTTGTCGTAGTTGGGTTTTAGTTTTCTTACTTTTTATTTATTATTTGTGCTATTTTGGTGTTAAAGTGTATTTGTGGCGCATAATATGAACAAAAGTTAAATTGATGAACTAATAAGTAGTAAAGAAGCTATGAACGAAAAGATGTGAATTATATGCAATCAGCCCATGAATACAGGTAAAATCACAAGCAAATGCTAGTAATATATATATATTCAAAATGTACAAGTAAAGCGCTTTCAAATGATACCAAAGACGGCATATTTATCTTAACTTTATTTTTTTTCTCTGTATGTTTTGTCCAATAGAGGGCGCCACATTAGATTTTGTGAAACCTCATATAGCCTATAACCAGCGGACAATTAAGACGCTTCTAATGATATGTCATTTGTCGAATTCTGATAAGTAGTTTAGAAGTTACGAGGGAACAGATGAACATACATACATACATACATACATACATACATACATACATAGCCTGTCAAAATCATAACCCTCCTTTTGCTTTGCCGTAGTCGGGTAAAAAGTAGCAAACGATTTTAAATGTTCAGTGTTCTATGAGAACAATATCCTTCAGTTGGCAGGAGAAATGGATTCAAAAAACAGTAGTCATATTCCTGTTGAAGTATTAAAGAAAAATATAGTTAGATAAGGTAAAGGGTGCAAACTCGTCTTTATGATAGACCTAAAAAAAACTATATTAAAAACAGACACACATGTTTGTCAGGATAATTATTAAATACATTTTACAAATACTCTATGATTGTGTGGTTCAGATTTTCTCTTATGCAGCCTATGGAGCAAAATGGGAATATGAAGTCTATGTGCCTATAGTACATCTACACTCGCGAGNAGGCCTTTTATAGTAGCAGAATATTATCATCACATGGGAGGACCTGATGGACCGCGTAATGGTACATTATAAGATTAAACTGCGTAGTAAACATTGACAGATAAACCTCTCTTACCCCCTACTTTTTGGTACGATTTTACACCATGATGCACTTCTGCAACACCATGTTTTTTTCAAAAATAAATACTTTTTTTTCAAGTGTGTTTTTTTTAACTATTTTTCCCATCTTCTATATACCTCATACGACCTGTTTTTGATATAAAAATAATAAAATACGTTCTTGCGCCGTAAAGGGTTAAAGATCATCATCTAACGCAATGTTTGAACTTGAACTTGGCATTCAAATCTCGTTCTTTCTCCCTGACATTATGATTCAAAACCGGTTGGTGTCCGTGTCTGTGATTAAAGTTCAGTAACTTAGATTTTGATTGATCGTTCGAGATATCTTCTCAAACCCATGTTGAGTATTAGGCTGCGATGACTTAACATAAATAAATGAGGTGCATAAAAATAGTCTAAGTACATTAGCATAATACGTTTGAACGCAGCGATTTGTCTATTTATTAATTCTTTGCTTGTCAACATTCGATGTTGTGTAATCTATGGTAACGCCCCGTTGGTCGTAGTCGATTCGTTAGTAAGATTGTTTTACTCGTAATGTTATTTTTTAGACATGCTCGAAAGAATTTGTAGATGTTGTAAGCGATCCTTATTGTGTTGATTGTAATGGTTACATAACTTTTGAGTAAAAAACAATTACACGGGCGGTTAATGATGGCGGTTATCACTTAAACAATTGATGAACCTTTCTCAAAAAAGCAAGAAATAAAAGTGCTGTTTTTTTGTTTTACATTTAAAAATAGGACACATTTTTTTGTCGATCAATTTTTTTTTGCTTCACATCATCAATTCAAAATTGCAACCAGATTAATAAATTTTTCATTTTCACCACACGCAACTTATAAATACCAATTTTCTTATAGTTTTGGTATCAAATCAAATTATATTTTTAGGCTTTAACTAAGTTCGGTGACCGAAATTTGATCTTCCCGAGTACGAACGATAGCATTATCCGAAGTGCGGGGAAAAGTTTCTTCTTAACTTTTCTAATATTATTACAAAGACCCCACGAAGTAAAAGCAGTGATAATGAGAAGATCCTTTCACATTGGCAATACACCCTGAAGTAAATGTGCTCCCTCTGTAGTTTTTGGTAAAAGGAATCAAATCAATTTGGCAATTTAGTTCCCGAAAGGTTTCCTATTTTTTCTTTTTTTTCTGCCAAATGTAAATTGTGTAGCGCAAAATACTTATTGGAAATGTATTTTTAAATTGGAAAAAATACGAGTAACTAATCTAAGACGTAACATAGTAGGTACTTCTCAGAGTCTTTTAGAAACTACAAAGGTTTATGTAGGTACCTACTCAGTTGGAAGAAATTATGTAATTTGATAATAAATTATTTTCTGAAAATTAAAGTCACTGGCAGCTAATAAAATAGAAGAAACCAGTAATTCAAAGTAATTTAAAAAATAGTTCGCAAACAAATAAAAACAAAATAGCGACGAAGAAAATTCAAATCCAAATTTGGAACGACCAGGAATTCTGACCAGCCAGAAAGCGCTCCGAAAAAAGAAGTCCAATTTCAAAACTATCACGATAAGAACTCCTTGGAAGGATTATAACCTCAGGAAGTGTTGTGTCCTTATTTTTAAGGCAGCGTCTCACCCACGGGTACATTGTTCCGCGGTATCGCGCTGATCTCCACCGTGTTTGTCTAACAAGCGACGTGTACGATTATTATTACTGTTTTATCTTCAGACGGCATTTGACCGTTGAGAACGTGTGGACATAGCTTTATGTTTGAAAAACGTAAGTTATTAGATGGAATACCTAGGTAGCTATATACGAGAAAATACATATTCATCCACTACGGAACGACTCTAATACCTTTATCAAATGTTTAATTTGTCTTATAATTCTGTAATTAAACTAAAATGCAGTAACTAGCCACTTAACAAACAACAAATTAGCGATAATTATTACCTATGTATCATTAATGAAATAGCTTTCAAAGGGTTGTTTTATAACTTATTATACCACTAAACCCATTAAATAATGATTGTTACATTCAAATGATCATCTACTTAATTATTATGATTATTATTTTCAATAGTGTCACTAATCCATGTGTTTAGAATTTTAATCTGTCTAATTGTTACACAATATTGTTTGAAATAAACCTATATTGTATTCGTACATGTTCTGCAATAGTAAACACCCACAACAATAAAATAGTTGCAGGGTTTTAACAATGACTCTATCACAAACGTTAATATTATTAAGTCACTTGTTTTTACTAAGGCTGAGTTTCACCACGTAACTTTAACCTTAACTAACTATAACCATAAACAGTGTTTTTATAAGAAGTTTGACAGATTTTTGAAGTTCGCTAACGTAAAAGTAAGATGGTACAACTCAGCCTAAATATTTTAAATCACTTGTTTTTTACTTACGCCCGTTTCACAAACGATGCTTGCTTAAGTGAAGCAGCAAATCGAACGCACAGCGTTAAATAGGCATCTGTGATTGGTTCGTGCGTGACCCTGTGCGTCCATGCGCACTGTGAGACCTCATAGTAATATTTGTGAACACGGGCGTTAGTCTAGCCAGTCCATACTGTGCCTTTCGGTTCTAGAAACATGATTTTAATAAGATTAAAATAATTGTACGCGTCCTGTGAGATTGACTGGCCGGTCAGGTGGCACAAAAAGGCCCACGTGAGCATTAGCCGTTCTGGATGTGAGTGCGTGATAACACTTTTTATAGTTGGAAAAAAGTAGCAAACGATTTTAAATGTTCAGTGTTCTATGAGAAGTATTCTTAAGTTGCAAGGAGAAATAGATTTGTAAAACATTAATCATATTATTCCTGTTGAAGTATTGAAGAAAAATAAAGTTAGATAAGGTATATTTCTAAAGATTACGTACCAATTCAAAGGGTGCAAACTCGTCTTATGATAGACTTAAAAAAAAACTATGTTCTTTCAGTAGAAATCAAAAACAGGCACACATCTTTGTCAGGATTATTATTAAATATTTACAAATACACAATAATTCTTCTTTCACTCTATGATTGTGTAGTTCAGATTTTCCCTTATGCAGCCTATGGAGCAAAATTGGAATATGAATAAGTCTATGTGCCTATAGTTTATTCTGACTCAATTAAATTATTTTACAAAAGACAAAGTACATCTATAACTTTTTAAAAGCCAAAAAATATTAGTACCTATCTACTTACGAAAATATTTTTTATTGTAATAAGCTTGATTATAATACTCGTTAGTATAAAAGTTCGCTTACATATCTCCGTAACAAAAAAGCCAATTGTGTCATAAAAATGCTAGGCCAAATTAAAGACGCAAAAACATACGCTAATCATCGTGTAGACGTCAATCAAGTTATAATTGTAGATATAAATCAAACATTGCTTTTTTAACAATTGAGTAATACAAATTGAGCATTGGTAATACCAATAGTTTGGCAATTTTATTTTTTTGCTACTATCTATCTATGGATGGGTAGGTAGATATTTGTTTCTCTTTCAGGCAAAAACTACTGGACGGATTTTTATGAAATTTTTACATTTAACAAATAAAGGCTGTAAAATGTAAAAATGTAGGCTTTGTTAAATGTAATAATTTACATTTAACAAAAAAAATACTCATTTTAAATCTGTTATTCCAATATTAATAATGATGCAATTACCAAATTAGGTACTAAGCGTTCGAGTTGGCTGGACTCAAATTAATTACGTATTTAAGTCAGCTAATCGACAGTGATTATGTAAATGTTTGCTTACGTCTGATAACAGAGCGACATCATGAATTATGCAATAGTGCAGTTATTAACGCGGACCAGGCCCTCGATTAGTAATTAGGACATTAAAAGCTGTTTAAGTATTTAACTGGCAATAAATTAGTATTATGATTCATATTTTATTAGAATAATAATCTGACACAAGACGAAAACAATAATTATTTAGTGACCTAAAAAGAATTCATATCTTATTAGAATCATAACCTGACAAAGCGAAAACAATAATTTTGTGACCTAAAAAAGTGGGCGTTCTAACAGTAAAGAAGAAAATATTATGAAAACAATAAATTAAACAAATTACTTTGAAGCCTAATTTTATTTTAAAATTTTATCCAGACGAACATTAATGGTATTTTTTTTTGTATCGCACTCAGATAGTAGGTAGTAATGTGGTACTAGCACTCTACATATAAGTGTCAGTTAAAAGTTCTTAAGAATTATTTTATTGACTTGCAATAGATTACTCAAAAACAAAAAAAAAACAAAAGTTTTCAAAGTAAATAATGAAACCGAACTAACACTAAAGGTAGTAATACCGATAAGACACAATTAGGTGTAACATACTGTCCGTTCAAAATTTAAATGTGCGCGAACCTTGGGAATGTAAAACAACTAAAATAAACTTAGCCTGGACAGTTTCTGAGATACATTTTGTGTAAGCGCCGGATAACGTTTTTATTGTTAACAAGGCAAGCCGTGGCCACGACGAGCGACGATGATATCTCCTCGTATGAATGATGACTTCGTGCTGGGCCTCTGGAAGCAGCTTGTAGATAGACATGAACCTGGGAGACAGGGCACGAGTATGGAAATGCGCCTTTAAAATTCAAAACGCTTGCTAATTCCACGCAAAAAACACAGACATTTGCACGATTTTAAAACTAGCGTCTGACGCGCAATTTGTTTTATTGACGCCACAATTAGACTTCGATTTGGAACTATTATTTTTTTTTGCACTTACCCTAGAAATAGATACTTTAGGTGAGCGGGTCATTCCCGTTAACGACCAAGAAAAAGAAAGTTCGCTCTTAGATTGCGTATTCTGCAATTATCAAATTTTTTTACAACCGACCATTTGATGTTATGACCGCAAAAACCGCATTCTCAAGATTATTGCTCCTCCAATTATGTTTATTGGCAATAATGTTATCTTCTTGTGTCTATGGGCCCGACCCATCTAAGGGAGATAAGGGGTCGACGTTTTTAGCACAGAGCGCTTTCTGTTTCGGACCCTTTCTTGCAGGTTATTTGACTTGAAACGTGCCTTGGGTCTACCTGTTTACTAAGACCACCTTTATCGGCACTCCGGCTATATTTTGTCCAGATTATCTTTAAAACACCTTTATTCGTTCAACATTCACCATTCTAAGAGATGCGATGTCTTACTTTACAAATCACAATCACGCTTTTAAGACATTATTCGAACATGGGTTTTGATGATAAAGAAGTAAGAAACGATCAGTATAAATAAGATTTCTTCACGCCCAAACAAATGGATTGTGGCTATACATTTCATTTCAAAGCTTTTACTCGAGTCATTGTTTTTGCTTACTACTTTACAAACATGACTTTAAAGTATGTGGTTGTTATTTGGCCAATACCGAGAAAGTCAACAGAACAATAGAAAGACAAAACAAGATCAATTTTGTGTGAAAGATTTATAGATGGCTAATATTTTAGGCAATAATACAATAATGTGCGGTGTGTTGACAGCCGTAAACTCACTGGCATGGTAAAAGCCAAAACTATTGTCTCAATGAATTTTTATGGTGGCAATAGCTTAATTGCGGTACAATTCTTTTGTCTAAAAGCGACGGACCCGAATGCTGGTTTTATTGTTCACCGTAACTTTCAAAAGGGTTTTTTTTGCGAGAAACTGACCGTATATTGTTAATTTCTTTCCATGGAGCAGCCCTTTGTTTTTCTCTAGTCCTTTTTGAATGCGGGAGACTGCACCAATACGGCTTTGAATTGGACGTAAAAGGTTTTCGGTTATGGCTAACAGAATCGTTTTCAATAAACACCGCACAGGAGTCGTTTTTGGTTGCAATCCCTTTTGTCCTGTTTCTCAGTTTTACGTAGTAACGTTTCAATAAAATACCCTACTTCCTTTAAATAGGTAGTCAATATATTTTTTCTAAACATCCTTGTTACTACTGCTTTGAATTGATTTATTTATAACACTATTTTGCTTAATTTCACCATTGATCAATTATGTAAATTGCACTTTAGTTTATATGTTTACAAATAAAACCTTATCCATTCATTAAGTGACAGTACAATTTATTATTTAAACAACTCTCTCAAAAAACTCGCATGGCCTCATCTGAAGTACCCATTTAAAAGCAATCTGTAATAGATTGTAAAAGCCATAAATATTCAGAGATAACGGCGGCCATTATTCCACATAAAAGTTATATTGAACATAGTTCACCGATATCTGGCAATGTCAACATGTTCTATTCTAGTTATATAACTTTCTAAGGGAAGAATCGGTATAAGATGTTTTCGGAGTCAGTTGTTACGAGATAAGTGGTAATATTGTGTTTGATGTCGCCTAGCAAATATTGGACCGTGACATGGGCACGTGAGATATTGACTCTCAATATTGACTGAGAATATCAATAGTTGGACCCGATAAATTTCGACCTTGGTTCGAGAGACCCCTTTTCGGAGAACGACTTCATTTGTTTCTTCCGTTACTATCCGATATCGCCCACAATCGTATTCCTTTTAGCTTTTTCTGACTGTATTTGAACGTTAGGTTCAGGATCTGATTTATTTCAAAGTATCGTTTAAGGAATTTCGTGTTAAACTTTCTTTTCGGTCGCTGGCTAGCAGCGCCAGCGTATCGACTACGTGCCAATGTAATGAAGATAAATAACGCGTTATGTTTGAAATAGTGCCAAAATGTTACATGAAAAGATGTTAGGACCTAAAGACATAGTGTTATTACTGCATAGTTAGAAGATGTCATTTTAACTGATAAAAAATCCCTTTTTAGGACTAACTTTCTGTGTAGCTAAGGATTTGTGTTAGTAGAACCAATTTCATCAAGTAAGTTACAAATTAATGTCGACATTTGAAGTCTTTAAGTACTGAAGTAGCAGCTATTCATCACACTGGGCTGAAACATAGCTGACAATTGACTATCTGTCATGGACATTTGATGATACTCTAGCCATGTTGACAGCCCTCATTACAAATAAACTTCAGATGACATTCCTCTTTACCCTGCACCTCAGTTTCATTCTTGCCCACTGTGCACTTTAGATTGATAGTGTATACGACGGAACTATGAAAGGCGTCTCGTCTCCCACGGTAGACGCGATTTGTCACGCACGTGTCCCGGCATCCGATGTCTTGCGATTAGACTTCGCGGTGACGCACGGAGCACAACACGGAGGCAGTGATGGACAGTGAGTCGTGATTTGCTTTTGTATGCATTTTTCAAAAATCATTTGTTAATATAAATTTTGAGTAAGCTTTGAAAATAGAATGTCAATTATGTACTGTACATCCTCTGAATAACGTTAGAACTATCTTGTTACATAAATATGGTATTGAAATATGGTATTAAATTAAGGGCTGGTTCTGAGAAGTAGATAATATTATAGTATCTAATATTCATTGAGCGGAGGTATTTAACTAAGGAATTCTTCGTTACATTAATATTGCATTAACTGGAAACGTTAATATTCTAGAGAGATTTAAAATAAGCCTTAAAAATGTGTTACAGTCTGTGCTAGAAGTATTTTTATTTAACTTTACAGTTAAAACTAAAAGGAAAACGGACTGCAAATGCAACTGACATGGAAATAGACTAAAACGAAAAAACATAACTCCAATGCTACTATTAAAAATTTGTTAGCCCAACTCTTTCTCATCTGCCCACTGTGCAGTTTCAATGAACGTGTTTTTGTCCCTAACTAGTTTGCTCTTGGAGGTTTTATTTAGCCTTTGAATTTGAGAGAATGTCTCCCATGAACTCGATACTTGTCTGAAATGTAAGCTACGTTATTTTGATGGACAAGATAGCTTCAGATTAAGTTGGAAATGGACAATCTCTTTATTAGTCACTAAGTGAAAAACTTACCTATAAAATGTTATTTTGTAAGTTAAATTTTAGTGAAGCTGTCGAGTTTGTTTTGATAAAATTAATTATAGGCCTATTTTTATTGTCTCTAATTTTTATGATCTAGAATCTAGATCAATTACTACAATTTTCTAAGAACTTTTTTATAAGTACTTATTATTACCTATTTGAACATTAACATTGCATTATGCAGCTCAATCTTAAAATTATTAACACAATATTATTATTTCATTATAACCACATTGACAACCAGTAACTATTATTTTCTTAGCACAAGTAAAGGATTATTATCTCAATCTTGTAAACTAACCGCGATATTATATTACAGCCACAATACAGCTGTTCTTAAATCGCTTAATAACACAAAAGGGAAGTAATCGCTACATAATAAGTATTGTCAGTATGTTCTTTTATTTCTTCAAACTGTCAATCATAAATCTTTGCATTGATTCAACGTGTCCGCCCCTTCCGTCAATCGGATTCAATGAAAAATATTGGCCTTTTACTTGTTTCATTCAGTTAATATTTTTGAGCCAACGTATAAAAATTAAAAACTTAGTACTGAAGTTCTAACATATCTGAAACTCTATGTCTGAATGCATAGTAATTCTAAGTTCCCTTTTAAATTTAATTATGCATTTAACTAAGATACTCTCATTGCAGCTCTTAATTTAACGAGTATGCTGTTTACACTTGCCCTTTTAACTTTGATTTAAAAAAGTAGAGAACTAAATAAAAATATTTTCTTTCTTTCTTTAACTATTGACATAATAATTCCAATAGATTTTATACTTACCAACCTAAATAAAATATGACGTTATTTATGTTTAATCCCGTAACAGTTAAATTAATAAAAATACTTAGCACCTTTATAAATGCCTCACATGATCATATTGCTTCTGTTTCAGATGTCCCACCGACCTCCTTTGAGATGTAACCTAAGGAGGTGCAACCAAAGCATCACGCAGCCATAAGTCTTCTACGCGTCATGAACCAATATTTTTGAATCTTCAAAAAAACACGCGTGCCATCTGTTGTGAGATGCAGCGGGGACCCACCCGTCATTGTGAGAGCCCCCGCCGGCCCCCCCACCCCACCCATGCTTTCGTTCGTTCAAACTTACGTAGGTCAGTTACCGCCCGACCGCAGGGGAGCATGGCTGCGTCAAAAGTTTTACCGCGAGCCCGCACTCCATGTTTACATTCGCTATAAAACGAAGTGCACACAACAACATTGACTCTATTTGATAAACTATCTAGTGTTTAACAAGTTTCTTGGACTACGTACAGTGATATCAGTGACAAATGAACTGTGTTATTGTGTCAAAATGAACAGAAACTTTTACGGAATGGTTTCGTTAAAAGTTTGGATGTGCTTACTTGTGGTGGCCGCTGCGCGCGCACGCTCCGCGCCGCCCGCCCCCGCCGGCTGTCAGTGGGACTATTCGGACGCAAAGTTGAGTGAATCCAACTTTCTCACGTGTAACATCAAAACCATTGGTTCAGCAGACTTCTTGTTTAAAAACATTACTACCGCGCAGGCGTACAATATCAACAAGTTGAAACTTACATGCACCGACTTGCTCTTTTTCGAGAGCTCGCTTCACATGAATACCGGCAGTTTCTTGGGCCAACTAAGGAAACTTGAGGACCTGAGCATTGAATATTGCAAAATACGTTACGTGCCGGCGACTGTTCTGTCCCCGCTTCGTGATTTAACAAGTTTGACGCTGCGATCCTACAATACAGATTGGCCTGCAATGACAATGGAGTTCCACGCTGAGAGTTTCCGTGGTTTGATGGAACTTCGGACATTGGATTTGGGTGACAACAACATCTATATGCTACCCTCCGAAGTGTTCTGTCCCCTCTTCAGTTTAGAATCACTGAACCTTACTAACAATAGAATTCAAGACATATCCGAGATTGGCTTCTCCGACTGGGGTAAAGGACCAATAGCGCCAGGTAAATCATGCAACACGGGACTTAAAATGCTTGACTTATCTCATAATAACATTTTACGATTGCCAGATAACGGACTTTCTAGTCTGAGATCTTTAGAGGTCTTGAATATTCAGAACAACTTAATTAATGAAATAGGCGACAGAGCCTTTGTCGGCTTGAATTCATTAAAAATCTTAAACCTGTCTGGAAATAAGTTAGTCGCTGTCCCTCCGGAACTATTTCAATCGTCGAGAGTTATTAAGGAAATCTCATTAGCGAACAATTCGTTGTCCGTGCTGGCTCCGGGACTGCTGGAAGGACTTGATCAGCTAGAGAAATTAGATTTATCGAGAAATAGTCTTACAAACGACTGGGTTAACAGAGATACATTCGCCGGGCTTGTTCGCTTGGTAATTCTCAATTTATCTTACAATGCGCTTGCTCGTCTGGATCCTAAGTCATTCCAAGACTTGAATGCATTACAAGTTTTGAATTTAGACAACAATGCCATTGAGGTGATCAGCAACGGTGCTTTTGCTGAACTTAAGAATCTCCATCAACTTTCTATATCCGACAACAAGATAAAAGCATTGAATGAGCACATTTTTTCGAACCTGTTTGTTCTAAGCCAGCTTTATTTGGACAACAATCAAATTACAACAATACATGAAAGATGCTTCGAAAACATAACCTACTTACAAGATCTGGGTTTGAACGGAAATAATTTGAAAGTTGTCCCTGAAGCAATAAAGAAATTAAGGTTCCTGAAATCACTTGATATTGGCAAAAATAATATTGTTAAAATTAGCAACACGTCGTTTGAGGGCTTAGAGGAACTTTATGGCTTGCGCCTTGTTGACAACCATATTGTAAGCGTGCCAAAAGACACTTTTAGTACTTTGCCATCATTGCAAGTTCTCAATTTGGCATCGAATAGAATAGAAACAATCGAGCAAGACGCATTTTTGTCAAATCCAACTTTGAAAGCTATCCGATTAGATGGAAACAGATTAACCGACATTCGAGGTGTTTTTAATAAATTGAATACCCTTGGTTGGCTTAATATTTCTGACAACAAACTTATTTACTTTGACTACAGTTACATGCCTGAAACTCTTGAATGGCTGGATATTCACAGTAATAATATCACAAAATTGGAAAACGAACAGAATACGCAACAAAACATTCGAATGCTGGATGTTAGCTACAATGTATTAGAAGACGTCGATGAAAGGTCGATACCTGACTCAATAGAGATCCTTTTCTTGAATAACAACAAGATTCACACGATTCAGCCAGGTACCTTCATCCAAAAAAGAAACTTAGAAAAAGTTGTCATGTCGGATAATAAATTGAGAACCATTGAACTATCAGCATTTACTCTGCCCCACATTCCGAAACACAGATTATTGCCCAAATTCTTTATTGGAAACAATCCATTTATTTGTAACTGTCATATGATTTGGCTACAAAAGATAAATCTTTGGAATCACATGAGACAATATCCGCGGTTTATGGATTTAGAATCAGTCACGTGCGAAGTCGTAAGTAACAAATACGGCGGAAAAGCGAACTTGATGGATGTGCCCGAGAATCAGTTCCTTTGTTCTTACGAAACTCACTGCTCGTCGAGCTGTTTTTGTTGCGATTTTGAAGCATGTGACTGTAAAATGACATGCCCTGAAGGCTGTTCATGCTTCCATGACAGCAATTGGAACTCAAATGTAATTGACTGCTCCAGAGTTGGCTACACTGAAATCCCAGAAAAAATCCCGATGGATGCGACTGAGCTTTATCTTGATGGCAATGACTTTAGCTCACTAAGTAGTCACCTATTTATTGGCAAAAAGAAATTACATAAGCTCTACCTAAACAACAGCAACATAGCAACTATCGACAACGACACATTAAACGGCCTTCATTCTTTGACTGTACTACATTTGGAAAACAATCAACTGACCGAGTTGTCTGGCGGTGAATTCTCTCAGCTAAAGCACTTAAGGGAGTTATACATAAATGATAACCTCTTGACAAGTGTCGCAAACAGGACTTTCGAGCCTCTGTCGTCTCTGAGAGTTGCACACTTACAAGGCAATAAGGTACTTAACCTTGACAAAAAGTTGGCCCACTTGATGCACTTGGAGAGTGTGAACGTTCGAGGAAATCTGTTTTCTTGCAATTGTGATAACGTGCTACTCTTACAAAACTGGTTCAAGAAAAACTACGAAGATCCCGCGGACATGTTTTGTGCTGATGACAGTGGACTTATTACGAACCTGACAGTGTTTGATGTGATCGATAAGTGTCGTGATTCTAGTGTTTCAGACAATACCATACCTACTGAAAATCAACCTTATCAGTATGATGAAGTGAGCGCAATTAAGTTGAACTTTGTTCCTCTTTTAGCTGTAGTACTAATAAGTGTAATCTTAATTTTATTGTTCGGTGCCTTGGCTTTTTCATTCAGACAAAATGTTCGCCTGTGGGCGCATTCTAAATATGGAGTAAGATTGTTTAAAAGCGCTTCTATTCAAGAGAGCGAACTAGACAGAGATAGGTTGTATGATGGATATGCTTTATATAGTCTATTAGATGACGATTTTGTGTCTAAGGTTGTAGCGCCTGAAATGGAACACTCCGGTTACACAATGTGTTTCCATTACAGGGACTTACAACATGCCCCAGATAGTTACTTATCTGAACAGATTACTCACGCAGCTGAATCTTCTAAAAGAATTTTAATGTTTGTATCCTTTAACTTTTTACAAAATGAGTGGTCCAAAATTGCATTCAAAACTGCCATTAAGCAAGTAATTACATCTATACATCCATCAATTAGAAGACATAGAATAATGTTTATTTTAACTACAGATATAAGTGCACTAAACTTAGATTTAGACTTTCAGAACTATTTGAAAACTTGTAACGTTTTACTATGGGGCGAAAAGAAATTCTGGGATAAAATTAGATTTGGGATGCCTGATATCTCTAACTTGCACTGGAATAAAGATACTATGAATTACAATCACGATGCAGTGTGCCCGAATGCGCGTAAGCACCCGTCTAGGTACACGGCGTCGCCTACTGCGCCTGAGCATTGGTATAAGTATGATGCGATTCCGCCCCAGACTCCTACTACAACTAATGTGATTAATATCGAGGACGACACCTCTATGTTGACGAACACTACATTGACGAGTCAGATACAGGACGGGGAGAATTTGCATCATAGTTATATTTCAATTGATACCCAAAATTACGAGCAGCCTTACGGTGGTCGTCCTCGGCCTCCGAACACGTTGCGTAAACATCCCGGTCACCACTCCCCTTCTATGTTAGACGAGCAAGGGTACTTGCAGCCACGCTCGTCTGTGCACGAGTGCTTACCGCAAACCCATTCAGGCACACACAGATGATAAGGTGTCCCAATCTTTATCTTCAAAGATATTTTTAATGGAACGTCACATTCCAAGCACATGTGTAGGCTGCTTTTTATGTTCGCCTTGCCTTATTAAAAAGTGATAATTTTACAAAAGTGTCGGTATAGATAATTTTGGCCAAATTTTGTAATGACTAAACATGTTCCTTCGTAGATAACAGGGAATGTCATGTATGTAACAAAGACTGTTGTTAAATGTATTTTAGATGTATCGATGTAGATTGAAGCCTTGTAAATCATAACGTAAAGCGTGTAGAGTATAATTTATTATAAAAACAACCAAGAATAACGATTAATTGCTGTCCATTAAGACTGACATACTATGTACTAAAGTTATTAAGAGTTATTGCCAGTATCTTGAATGAGTGTCTAAACTTTATAAGTATTTTCATATAGTATATTATCTCATTGTTACCAAATATTTTGTAGATAGATATTGCAACTAATCGATGTTGTTGAGATAGGTATTCTGTATAGTTTACTAGTCATTAGGTAGGAATTGAAAGATTGTNGAGTTGAGAGATTGTAGATATGTAGATAATTGTATTTGGTTACATAGTTTGTGATGTCACCTTGATAAATATAATAATGTATCGTTGACTGTGTAACTGACTGTAAAGTATGTAAATGTATTACTATGTACTGTAAATGTCGATTGTTAAAGATACTAAATTAAAATAAAATATTATTGCAAATTATTTTGCTGTTTATGTTTCTAACCTTACCTTTAATGGTGAGTACAGACTAGAGCATTTTCATGTAATGTAACATTTTTGCGAATGGTACAATTTAGGTAAAATGTATGACGTTTGGTTCGTGACACTAGATATTTCATAGAGCGGTCCATTGTTCTGTTAAAAGTAAATGCTTTGGTCTATACTCACCTTTATACATTATACACATACCTAAGCACAGTGTTTTTTTTGACCCGAAAAAGTGACATTCTGTTTTTATCACTAATATCCAAAGTTTAACTTATTATTAATGTAAGACTAAAACACCCAGGTGACAAATAGCTGTAGATTATTTTTTAAAAAATATTTTAGAAAATTTATTTTGTGCTGGGTCAAACTACAATTTTATTATTATTTAAAGAAACGTACACACTAAGCTTCTCTTTGCATTGCAGGTAGGTAGGTTGGTGTATGGCGTATTCGCGTAGGATGCTAATCGGTCCTTATTATGTGTTTAATTTGTCTTAGGTAGGTTATAAGTAAAATTACTATCAGTGCTCAAGAATACTGTTTCTTCATCATCTTTTAAGATATATGAAGACTCTTGATCATCAGGAGTGGTATTTATATTTGCATAATATTAATTATGTCCCGTTAGCATCCTTTGGCCACGGAACCCTAAAGAAAGTGGAACTACGTAAGGTAATTTTTTGTGACAATCCTAACATTTTGGAAAAAATCGTTTTTCTCGAAATTGCGGCCGAGTTAGAATATAGAAAAATTTTAGGTGATAGAGCTTATTTTAAGAAATTTATCTGACCTAAGCAGAGATTCTACTTCGGCGTAGAAAAAGAGAAAAATAATAATTTCTTAAATTTAAAAAATAATCATACTGTCGTTCCTATAACTACTTTTAAATAATTATAGGTGCAATAATATTCGCCATACACCAACCTACCTACCTGCAATGCAAAGAGAAGCTTAGTGTGTACGTGTCTTTAAATAATAATAAAATTGTAGTTTGACCCAGCACAAAATAAATTTTCTAAAATATTTTTTTAAAAATAATCTATAGCTATTTGTCACCTGGGTGTTTTAGTCTTACATTAATAATAAGTTAAACTTTGGATATTAGTGATAAAAACAGAATGTCACTTTTTCGGGTCAAAAAAAACACTGTGCTAAGTGTACTTAACACATACACACACACTCATACAAACTATTATTCTGGTGGTAGGTAGGTAACTTAATCAATTTCTTAATGTAAATTATTAATAATTACATACCTTTGGATGAAAACATCTTGCCTCTTAAGATCATTTTATATTAAACCATCCTATTCTGAGTCTTATCATTAATTACCGCAGAATCTGTGGTTTGTTTGAAGAAGAAGGATGTTACTAAACCTTTTTGTTTGCCGCCACGATAAAAAAAACTGAGGCGCTTTGTATAGATACCAAATGTCGGCCCGTAACAGTTAGCTCGTTGTTTCGAGTTCACCGTTTATGAGAAATGAGAAACGTTGTATTCAACAAAAAAATAATTTCGGCCTGCCGACAATCATCGCGAACCATAATGATGGTCCTTCTCAGGTAGAAAACGCACCCAAGCTATATTTCAAAGTCACGGTAACACTATGGTAGCTATAAAAGTGATTTACAATGCATTCTATACGAGGCTAGTTAGAAATGTATTTGTGACTGTGACTGTGACCTTCTGGCGGACACGGTCCGAAGGGCAGTTATTGATTTTGTTTTTTGTAATAATAGTTTCTAAAGTGCGAGCTCCGACACTGACAACATATGGGGCGACATGTTCTAAGGGCCGCTGACCGACTGCTTTATTTTTTATATCAAGTTCACTCGGTCGATACATTCTTGCAACCGGCGTTATTTATTTTAAATTAACCCATTAGAGGTCACTGTACTCAAATGGGTACAGCTATATTTTTACGTGTCAATTACAAATCTCACAAAATTAACATGGGTTGACTTGTTATTTTACGTCATTATGACACTATTAAAGTATATTGACAAAAATTACGCGGGTAGTGGGACTTTTTTTGATAAAAAGTAACAGTTGAAGTTGTGTCACTGAAACGTAGTGGAGGTAGGTGTTTAATTTTTAATTTTTTTATAACAATTACTGCTCATAAGTCGATTTTTTTGTTTAATTACTTTAGAATACATATCAGAGTAAGTCATAAAGCACAATATAATATAATATTTACATCTCAAATGAAACTAGGGTCATGTAAAAGTTACTGTACTCGGTTGGGTACAATGACAACATGCGTGAGTAAAAAAACTATATTTATTTTTTGCTCTTTCGTAACATTTTACAGCTCAAAAGAGCTAAAAGGGACTTGAAGATGTTATTGGAGCCGTTTTACAGGATAGTTATGACGATGAACGTATTTTGGCTAATAATTATACCACCTGATACAAGTGCGTTGACTGAAAAAGAGGATATGGCGACGTTTTTCATTCCGTAAGACGTACTAAAGGGTATTTATGAACAGAAGGGATAGTGGCAGCAAAGGCAGTTTATAGGACGACAGTGATAATGAACCACTGGCGTGAAAAATAAGCCGATAGGTTCCCACAAATCCGCACCCAATCAAAAGTCATAATTTTTCAATCACTGTAGATACCTACTTCCGAAGTCTGTGGTGATAAGTTTGCTATATTTTATGAAGAGCTGAAGGGCCTCAAACTTGCACAGTATTTGAAAAAAGCTGATTATAATATTATTATTATATCCAATAGATAACTACGATGCTTCTCATTATCATTATGATATTTATATTGGCTATAATTATATCAGTATCCAATCAACACAATATATTTGGGATTCCTATAAAGCCCTATTTAGGGGTTTTGGTACTATGTGAGTACCACAAGCTACCTTGAGAGACTATGTACCTACTATACTTTACTGGTCACTAGATGAAGAGATATGCTATATAAACAACGAAAATGCGTCCGGCTGTACCAATAGTTGATGGCTTTTCTTCAAAAATGAGTTGGAAAATATCCCATCAAAACTGAAAAAGAGCTGGGGTATATTCTTTGTCATTTAAAAGTGCGTTGGTAGTGTAAGAAGTCACTTAAAACATTTTTTGTCGAAAAGGCGCATTTTGAAAATTTGCATACCCAATTGAGTACACCCCTGTAATTTCATGAAAACAACTTTTTTTCAGGATTTTCTTGTATTTTGTGTTTTTTTGCTCTAATTTCAATATGAAAATAAAGAAAAAGTTTAAAATATATTAGTACTTTGTGTGTGACCTCTAATGGGTTAAATGGCCTTTTTGTGCGCAAGACTGTATAATATTTTAATAGGTAAGTATTGACATAATTGACGACCCTTTTCAAGTGACTCTACATACGTTATAATAACTTAGTATTATTTTCATTAATTAACGAATCCTTAGACAATTTAACATTGCAAAGCTCAAACTGAGAAAAGCTTAGGATAGGTACAATAATTACAATAGTATTTTTTACTTACACCACAACGCAACTACCTACATACCAGAACACATTCAAACCAATACAGACAGCTAGCTAGGTTGGGTAATTAAGTTTATGCACAAAATGTATAATATTGTGCGCGGATCGAGCCCGCAACCCCTACCGTAGTAGCGCAAATAAATCAATAAGCCTTATGCTACACAGACAAAAATGTTTCATTTAATTTTTCTGAATTAAATTCTGAAGATCATTTTCTACAAGATCTTGTAGCGCTTCAAGCTGATACCTTTAGTTAATTCAATTTCTAATGCTGTAGTGCAAAACAGTTTCAAAATTTTGTCGATTTATTTTCTTTAAGTATCGAATATTCGTATCGATTAATACAAATATCGATAAATACTACATCGACTATATCAACATGGACATGTCTGACGCACCACAACGGGTCGACCACAGCGAGATTAATCGAGTGAAAGCGCTCGATAGGCAGCTGATGTTGAAACCGAAATTCGACTACGGTAAGTAATTGTCGACCACAATTTTATTGGTGAGCTTAACATGAAGTAATTTATCTATTTAACATTTATTTTATTGGTTGAACGCTAGTGTGGAAACAGTTTATTGAATATGGTATTCAAATTCATCTCTGTAATTGATTTAATAAGAAGAAAGTTAAACAATTTAAGATTATTTATTTTTGAATATTTTATTCGTAGTTTAGTATTATATCACCATATAGGTAACTCACCTTTGAAATGACAGTAAAGATGTTACATTGTTTTAAAATCACATTTAGTAATCACCCGTTCAGAACGGTGGTACTTAGAGGTTAATAAGCACCTTCGCCTGAAAAACTAATCCAAAAATAGAGTATCAAATAAAATTAACTTTACAAAATGCACCCTAGGAATACATAAATATAATATAAAATTACTATAAAATCGCAAACCAAAAATTGGCTCCACAAAACTCTATATTATCTGAGCAATTGATGCGTCGCGTCCAGTTTATCCACCCCAGTTTTATCTTCAATAGAATCCCAAAACATTTCTGGTTTAAAGATACCTGCTATCAATATCAGAGGATATCCTATCTCTGGATTTCACGGTTAAACGCACCATTGGCTGTCCGATGCCAAACGTGCCCCTGCTCAGATAAGAAATTGACCAAATATCAAAACTAAGTCCTTATACGAGTTTTCTTCTTACGAAGCCTACCTCTTGAGACAGTCTGTAATCGCCCCAATCATAAATAGCGCTTTAGTTGGATTACTTTTATTACTTTCAACGTCAATTGCTTTTACTCGAATTGTTTTTGGTCTCATAATTTCATCGCGAATAGTAACAGCTTTATCATTTGACTGACTTTCAAAGTAAAACAAAAAAGTTTTTTTTTTACAAATCAGAAACATAATATTTTCATTTTAGCAATCAATCAAACCGGACACATTCCTACTATTCCAGCCGAACAATATTCGGCCCGTCATTTTTTGTGCCTCCACAAACAACACCCGTAACAAAAGCAGTGACTAATCCAAGTTCTCAGGGTCAAATCAAATCAGATAGATTTGTATGTCCACGATGGCGTTTGATCGACGTCAGATAGCCCGGAGAGTATTTTTCTGTTTTGTACATTAACGAAATTTGTTCGGCGCATGGTCAATCCACGCCACCCGCCGGCAGACATGACGTTTCACACTTTAAGTTGGTACAAGGAGGTTCAGAGGTCACGTCCTCTCACTCAAGCCTCGACCGGGAGCGTATCGGTCGGAATTGGATCGTGACAAACGAAAGATATTTATCGTGATTTTCTGGCCAATTCCAATGCATCGCCCCGTTGTTAGGTGGGAAATGGGAGCATGGGAATACACAATGGAACTAACCAAATTATTGAAAGACAAATAAGGAGATGTTTGAGAGATTGGGGTTACACCTCGCCGAGGTGTTTACTTGGAATTGTCAGGATTGATATTTGATTGGGCCTAATTTAACATACTCTGAATTACGGCATAACTCAATAAACTAATTGGAGTACCTAATTGTCTTAGTAATTTAGAGTAGGTACTATGTAGTGTACCAAATGTGACTAATAATTTTAGTAATAACGAACTAACTTTTGTCTTATCTTTTCCGTGGTACGGTAACGAGAAAAATAAAAACAGTAAATTCTTTGATCCTCAAAAAGTTATTGAAACTTCTGAGAACTGATAAAATGTTGTCGCCACTTGTATCTAATTAAATTTTCTTACATATCATACTTTATATGACTAATAATATTTCATTAAGACCTGTTACTCATACATTTATATAAATGTGGTTTAATTTATGGCTTTTGGAGATAGGCAATCAGTGTAGGTAAGTTAATTAGTTCCAAACATTTAATTAAGCGTCCATTGATTAGTTATTCAAACAAGGCAAACGATCGAATTATCAATTTGTAAAAACGTCGGTTTAATAAATGGGTTATGTTGTGGAAAACATCGCGATCCTGCCGTTATTATTCTCGTGAAACACCAATAAAACGCGTCAATAAAGGAAAATAAATTGGGTTATGGGAATCCGGACTGGGAAGAATCACATCGAAAATACTGTCACGAACTAACAAAAAATGAGTGGGAAACTAAGGATTCCATTACCGTCTGCTGAGCATGACTGAGTTTTATCCCCAGTCAATGGAGATTCCTTGGGATTGTATTAAATAGTTTATGCATGCTCAACGATAATGTTTTGCTAGCAATCCTTCCTGATTAAACTGGAACAGATAAATAGACATGCGTCAATATATTTTGGGATTGAGTGTATTGGCTCTAATTTTGACAGAAGATGTGCTTCGATGCAGATGATGTTGTGTGTATTTTATCTGCAGAATAAACTTCAGTTGTATCTATGGAATTCACTTCTAAAATTGTATCTTCGCTAGCTGGAGCTTTATTTACAAAACATGGCTCTGTGATTTATGAAACACTTGATGATAAATGTATCTATTTTAATTTCTTTCTTCCGTCGCATCGATTTGATAAACTCAAAATGACCTGTGTACCTACCATGAGTTCACGTTAGGTGTGCTCGCTAGCGAGTACGTCAAAAATCTCTATGAAGATTTTGTTTCTTGAAAGTAGCCGCTAGGGGCGCTGCAAAATATGTCATACAATCAATGTCATTTTTTTACGCAGTCGCTAGCGAGCACACCTAACGTAAACTCATGGTAAGCACACTGATTATTCTCCACTATAGTTTACGTCAAAAACTCTAATCTCGAAGATTATGATGTTCAAACCAAAACAAGCGCTATAATCACGGGATTCATTAACCAAACTCACTGGTTCACGACCACCAAGACTAACTCTATAAAAACATAATCACATGGGAAGTCAATAGCACGGCAACCGGTCCTGGCTATGGAACACCGTGGACAGTTAACTTCTTTGTGAACACACGTGTGTTGGTATTGACTTTGAAACTGTAGTACCTACATGTTACTATGAGATCTATTGGGCTTTTGAGTTCATTCATTTTTAAGTTAGAAAGTTAGTTATGATGCAATATTTTTTTTTTGTGAATTTAGACATTGGTCCTTTAAGAAAGTTGTTGCATTTTGAGCAGTAAAATCAATCCTTTTTTTTGATCAACCACATTTACCTATAATTTGGGTCTGTACTTTTGATAAATCAAAGTAGGTTTTCCTGAATATCTACATACAAATACGTTATTGATTTGAGTCTTATAAATTAGCGGATGATTAATTAAAGTTTTTGCCACATATTATTACAAACATTGAAATCACTTTGTCATACTTGAATAAAATTCCCATTAGTAATACCAATGAGTAGAAATCATTATGAGCCGTTCAATAATATCAGTATCGAGAAATCAATTCCTTAAGTCACTATAACAAAGGGATAAGAGGTTTTCCTTTAAAATATTTAGCGGTCGTCATCATTCCAAACAAAACAAGGTACCATTAGCAAGTTTCGTTGAATTAATGGTACTTAAAAAAAGCAATAGCTTGATTTCGCTGAGTCACACCTACCCTCGGATTGTTCGCTGCCAACCATTGGGTGCTCTATCTTGAGACGGTTTCCGTTTCGTGTACGCCGATCTAGTTATTTTGATACTTTAACTTTACTGTAGGAACTGACACAATTTCATAGTACCTAATCACTATCACTACATCCCTACATAGTATAAAATAAAGTCGCTTTCCGCTGTCAGTCCCTAAGTATAAGCATACATGTTAAAGATCTAAGCAGATCTTTAAAACTACGCAATGGATTTTAATGCGTTTTTTTTTAATAGATAGTGATTGAAGAGGAAGGTTTATGTATACTTAATGCCCGCGCCCGTGCGAAGCCGGGGCGTGTCACTAGTTAAAAATTAATTTAAAGCAATAACACAAAGCACCTAGTATAACACAAATTAACTGCAGTTTTTTAATAGAGACATTATAAAACGATTTAGTTATACCCATATTAATATTTATTTACTTAAAATGTATTTGTACATTAGATGATGAGCCTAATGCCATTTAATATTATGGCATTCTCTTCCAGCCAACTTTTCAGACAAAACCTACATACAAAAGCGTACTAGGTTATAAAGACAAAGTAAGGTAGTACAAAGAGAAGTTTGTAAATAGATTTTAATCATTTACAATATTTATCAAAGAAACAATATAAACTCTAGTAAACAAAGATTTATGATTCCCTCCGAAGGCTCAAAGGTCAACGCAAATGAAAATTAAAACTTTGTATTCGATGAAAGTATCAAAATATTTTTTCCCGTCGAAAGCTTATGAAGACTGACTGAGATGAATGACTCGGATAATTCAAGTGTACATTTGGAAATTAAAAAGTTATGTAAAAGATTTTTTTTAAATAAACAATGATTTTTTCAATATTTCAAAGTTTTTTTCGTTTACAAGAAATTTCAGTCCAATGCTTCATTAAAATTTTATTGGACTCGTATACATCGCTTATGTAGTTTATCTACTTATTTTATTATTTTAATCTCTAGTCTTAATTTTTAAAACTCTATAATTTATAAAATAACAATACATATTATTGAAAAGTAATGTATCACGAAAACAATGTGATAATTATTTATTTTAATTTAATTTGAAACGAAAGCGCCATCTTTTGGTTTTTGAGAACTTTACATCGTTCGTATGTCGCGGAGTAAAAAGCTCGAAAGCTTACGCGCGCTAACTAACTTTGAAGCTTGGGAAACGTACATAGTTTGTTTGGATTTGGAGATTCCGGGTTCGATTCCCATGAAGTAATTTATTCATTAAAATTTTAATTAATGTAAAATATTTTTTATCAATGCTCTCAACTTAATTCAGTTCAGATATTACAATATTGAATAAACTTAGCAATCAATTTTAAATTCAAAACTTTACTGGCAATTTTAAGTCACGCAGACGCTTATTGCTCAAAAAGCTTTAGATTATTTCATCCACATAATAAAAAGTGCTTTCTTATTTCTTATTCTGAACTTGAAAGTTAACCTTTTAGAACCAAGTTAGCTAATCAAGAAGCTAAAAAAATTAGTCCCAACTGCGTATCTTATCCTTTTTGTACACCATTCGTTCTTATCTCAATCACATAGGTTCGCTAATTATGCGCCATGTTAGATTATGACCGACCCAATACATTTACGTAATCTATTTGTTTTAGTCATTTATTTTTCGTTTACACATCATTACAAGTAGAATGACAAACATAACATTCCAAAAAAAAAAACATTATTAATGGTATTTAATGAAGTCGGCATATTGTCTATCTTCACTCATATATTGAATAATATGACTCATAAATATGAATTGAAGAGCTCTGAAACTACTGGACTGATTTGAAAATTTCTTTTCACCATTAGAATACATTGTTTCTGATGAAAATAGGCGGTACAAAGTTCGCGGGGTTAGCTAGATTATAAATACTTATACGATGTTGAGTGAAGATTTTAGAGGCTTTGAAATTATAGAGACGCGGCAATAATTAGTGGTACAGTTTTATTAATTTACAAAACTGGACCATTCTGAATCCTTTTGTAAATGTTCTGGCTGACTGATTCGTAAGCTGTGACGTCACAAAGGCGGCAAACACAAAGGCGGCGATAATAAACGTCAGGTGTTCTTTGTTGGGTTACGATAATAAACTGTAAGGCGGTGCTAAAAGAACCCGATTTTAATGGCGATTGCCAATTTGAGCAGGCGAGTGCCACAAGGCTTTGGTTTAGTCCCGTAGTTTTAATTATGTTATTTAATTAGTGCTGACTTTAATGTGTTGTTCAAAAATACACCTCCTTTTTTAGAACCCGTTAAATTATTGCGTTTTAATATTTTAATTACTGATTGCTTATTTCTTTTTTTTAACAGTTATAGTCTGGTCTGCGAGCACGTAGAATTTTGTCCAATGACCCCAAGCTACCCACTACGTGCCTACAGACCGGGCTTTAAATGTTTTGATTTTGTTATTTGACTCAATTAAGTACAATATCCATTATTTTTATTATTCTGGTTCTAAACTGTACAAGACGTAGGAACCTACTCAACACTTCATGATATCATGTTAAGTACTTTTTCAATTAATATTTTATCGCCCTTCTAAAGTCTACTTCGCTTACTTTATTACAAACTATCGGAAGGTAATTGAATCGATTAACTTTATTATCGAGTAAGTAGTGCCGATAATACTCTGGAAAAATTAACGCGGCGAATTAAAGTATATTTACGATGTGAAGTTACGTGTAAAATATAATTGATGTTTTAAAAGTAAATAGTCCATGTTTATTAATAGTCTATAAAAGAAAATATCTTTGAAGTATACATGGTTATAAATTCAAAGTTATGTTCACGAGTTATTAATTTCGCCTTTACCATACTAAATGTTAATAACTTTCATCAAACTAAATGGTTCCTAAAGAGGGTGTCCCGCCCTTACTAAGTCGTCCAAACGAGTCCAACAAAACCTACACCATAAAATACGTTTTTAATGGACACCGGACGATAAATTGTGCTTAATAACAGAAATATTTTATTAGGCTCTCGAAAAAAGCGTTCGCTTTTCAATTTTTACGGCGTAAGTATTTGTATAAAAAATACACGCCNTCAGTTTACGCAGCAACACCAAATATAAAGCCTTAATTTATGTTAGTGTGAGGGTGGCGCGTACACATACTACAAAAAAATACACGCCCTTTGAGATGCGATCTAACGTTTGTGTCAGAAAAGGGATAAAACGCAGCTATCGTCTTGGCGGGTGCTCGATTTTTCGGTTCGTTATTGGAGTTCCGCATGTACGATTAAAAAACAAGTAGTCATTTTTAATTCTAAATGCAAAGAACAAGAAAATTATGCCCCTGTTTTAGTTTTAAGCCAATAGCGTTCATTGTGTCAGTTGTATTTTTTTAAACAAAAAAAAAACACAAATATAAAAAAGGTAAACTCACTGTGCCGCAATGTTTGGTGACCGTTTTTTTCTTTCAGTTCAACGATGCCAATTTAGGTGTACAGAAATTAGGGTAAAGGTTCTTTAATTACACAGAGATAAATATTTCAATTTTTTTAGGAAACAATGAAGATTTTACTGGTTCCAATTTGACTAAAATGTAGACCAACTATCTACGGAATTCTCAATACACTTATAGCCCACGCTTGTCCCTTTTTATCCCAGAGGCGGCAGGTTCTTTTATTTTTTAATAATTTTTATATGACAGATGAAGATGACCGGTCGGGCCAAAGATGCGTCACAGTCCTTTAAGAACATAGATTTTGATCTACAAAAAGGTTTGGAATTAGATGTAGGTGCCGTATAATGCAGGGATATGGTATTTGTCAAATAACTTGTTAGAAGTGACAAATTGCGCATCCTTCGGAGGTGTCACTTAAGCTATAAAATGGATTTTGAAAAATAATCTTTGACAACGTTATTCATATTTTTTGGGGTAATTTAATATAACGCCTACGGAGGGTTAAGTGGTGGAACGGTAAAAAATATGGAATTCTGATATTAGATTTAAATTCAAAATAAATGACTGTTGGTTCAAGAAAATCATCATTATATCAACTCTACATTTTACAAATTCGTGCAAAAGTATGAATAAATCTTCTTACCTTAGTCCAATGCACGTCACTGAGTCTGCACCTCCTGTTTTCTTTCATTTTATCATAGCTTATCATCCATCGTGCTTATACTCGTAGCTAAGCTTCAGCTTGCCTTCCAATACCAAGCTTTACATGACAATGTTTCCACTTTGGAAATTGTTGAATCTGTGAAAGTTCACATCATCAATTTTGTACCTATACTTACTTCTTTATATTTATGATTCAACGAATAAGAAATTACCTTTATTTTATTCCTCGTTGATGTGGAAGAGCGAGCTAAAAAACATAACCCTCCTTCTGGCGCAGTCGGGTAAATACGTAACAATCATTGCACCCGCATTTCATAGCTATACAATTAAAGAAACTTTAAGTGAGCTCCTACCTAATTATAAACCAGAATGAATATGATGTTAACCACATATTGTTTGATTTTCAAGCTGCTTCAAACACACATAAAAGAATCTCATTATGTTTGTTACGAATCTTTCAAAAAGCCGAAACAGACTGGCAAGACGTCGATAATTAATGCCACTCCGTGAACTGTTCGAACCAAATGTTCCCGAAACTATCATTAATAACTTCCAAAATACATTAATCAGAACATGACAATAACATCAGAGCAGATGCTGAGATCAAAAGACTTAAAAAATCTCAAGTTATTCTATAAACAAACAAGGTGTTAATGCAAGCGATAAGATGGGAATCTCCCCTTCTTATAAAATATTGATATTTAATAGTCCGATAGAGTGTAACGCAGGCAGCTCCAGTATACCTTTAGCATACCAGATCACCGCATCAAGAATTCTCTTTGACACAGCTTTTGTATAGCAAACAAGGGCTTACGGCGTGGCATTAGGTCTCATAATTCCGTGGATGTAATCTCGGTCTAAATGAATGCAGGTGGTACACGATGGCATCGCATCGGTTTTATCTTAACTATCGCATCTCCAAATATTAAACTTTTACTTTTATAGGGCTTTAAAAGACAAGTCGTGTTCACCAAAGGGCGCCCAATATAAGTCAAACGAACGTTTTTCTGTCGCTTCCTTTTCTTTATATCATTGACACTTTTTTGTGGTCTCAGAGAATCTTCAGCCCCCCTAGACAAAACGCACTTTTTGATCGAATCGAAAATAAAATCCGTCAAAACTGCATACAAAAAAGGGGCTTTTCGACCACTTTTCGACTGGTTTGCGATTATAATTTGCACTTTGTCTAGACCCAGTGACCCACAGATCTACTTAAGAAAATATTATAGTAAGCATACAAACATTTAAATAATAAATAAATATTTTCGAACCAAAAGAGTTCATTGACTTCAAACATGTTAATTACAATAAAATATTTGCTTAATATTGAAGGGAAATTACCTAAGTTTTCTTAATTGTATAATTTCATTACGTATTCTGTAATTTGAGAATAAATGAATTTAATTACTGGCGTTTGTAATTACAATGTAAAATAATATTCACGAAGCAGTAAATAGCTTTATACATATTATTTGAAAAGTAATACATAGTAACTATTCTTTAAATTATTTGATGATTGTTTGATTTATATTGTCAGTTTTCTCGTATCAAATATTATGTTGAATATTTCTTAACGTAGTTTTGCCATACAAAATATTTTATAAGCCGTTTCGGAGGATTTTTTTACTAACACTGTGACACAAGAACTTTATGTCATTTTGTGAGCTTCGCACTATAGCTGTTAAATTCCTAAGGTTAAAATTCCTATCGTGTAGGGAAACGTGTGTGAAAACCTTGGCTTACGTATTGTAGTATAAATGCTCGATGCATTACGCATACAAAATTATAATTGTTAACTTACACGTTAATGTACACTTGTAAGTAGACCTTTTAAAAAATCTGGGTTATAGGCTTCACTTGTACGTATGTACTTTACTTTACTTGTACATTATGTGCACATATGTAACGTATTCAACAGAAGTTTCGATCTATTGATATGACCACCAGAACTATACACCGAGGTTCGATTCCCAACCTGGCACACAACAACAATGTAATAGCATTTTTGTGTTTCAGCAGTTGGAGTTACGATAGGATAAAATTCATCTGTTATTTGAATTAGAGGCAAGAAAGAGCCTTCCAGTTGGAGTTACAAAAAAAGGAGAGTTTTAGTTTTTGACTATTAAACTATTAAAAACTATCAAAATGTATTGTTGATTGTTCTCTTAAAATAATAAGATTATCTGAGTTTACCTGTTTTTGTGTCCCATAAAACACAATTCAATTCGGTTCTTTGTTAATTTATAGCGGTTGCTATTTACATTGGAATGTAGCATTACAAAATCAACATTACTCTTGTAATAATTATACTCAAACGGTTTTAAAATTATACCATTTCATCAGACTAACATTGGCAGAAGCCTCCGGCGGTATGTGTTTGCGATAATGAACTTATGGCATGAACTGTAGCGCTAATGATTTTAGTTAATATTATAAGATAAATAGCGAACGGTTTAATTTAATTCTATTGGCTTGGCAGTTGCTTCTAGTCGTACAACTAAAATATTACGTCTCGTAAGATTAATTTACGTAATCCATATATTTGAAGCTAGGCATTCTTCTGACTCATTTTGAGATACTGACATTAGCAACAGCGACGGATAATCTTAAAAATACAACTACGACGTTAAGGTGTATTTACATTTATTTATTTATTTAAAACAAGTTACATAGCATTTATATTAATGATAGCTATTGACGGTGTCACAAAAACCAGTTTTGGTTTTACTGTGCACCGCTGATTCGACATCAGACTCAATCATTCAGAGCATAAACACATAATTTAGTACTTAGAAGCGACAATATCCGAACGATGAAGGTATTGTACTGGCTGACTCTAGATTCGATGAACGCTGGTTCGAACCCGCCGCTGCTGGACAATTGTAGTGATCCCATTCTAAACACATAACAAGCATATTAAGCTTACTACGAGGGCCTAACTATAGTAACTTGTATTGCACAAATTAGGTATACTAATATCCTTTTTAAAAATGTATTTTGTGTTGTAATCATTTTGAAATTGGTGCTACTGAAAAAAAAACCGGCCAAGTGCGAGTCGGACTCGCTCACCGAGGGTTCCGTACAAACCTGCAAGGTTTACAAAGTTCGTTCATTACGACAATCGAGTCATAACTATGGTATTTTTATTGCAAAATGAAATTCATAAGTTTATATTTATTAAAAAATATATATTTTGTAATGTAACTAAAAATTTTAGGTTTTCGGAATTTTTCCTTCATGTGTGCTATAAAAAGTTGCTTCATGCCAAATTTCAAGATTCTAGGTCGACTGGAAGTACCCTTTAGGTTTTGATTCCCTTGCGAGTACTTGCGAGTTTCAAAATATGCAGCTTAAATTGCTGTTTCTTTTGATTGCGTTGACATAGAAGTTTGATTTTGTTACAACTTAAAGGTATTATAGACTTGAGTATTTGGTATGAATTTCAATTTAATACCTCTACGCGTTTATGAGGAAATGGGTAGTAAGTTTAAAATTATTTAAAAAANCTCGCAGCTCGCTAGTGAGTTACTTGGCACACAAGTTTAACTCCATCTAAAGAATGTGTTAGAATGTACCTTGTTGGCATCTCTGTCTTGCGAAGCCACAGCCCCAGCAGGCATGGAACAAAGTAAATGCCTGAGCAAATTGGCCTTGGCTCGCAATTCCCCAGTCAACTGCTTGGCATGTTCCTCTAAGAACATCTCCATCTAAAGAATGTTCTAGAATGTACCTTGTTGGCGTCTCTGTCCTGCGAAGCCACGGCCCCAGCGGGCATGGAACACAGCAGGTGTCTGAGCAACTTGGCCTTGGCTCGCAGCTGGTCAAGTGAGCTACTTGGCATGATTCTCGACCCCTTATCTATAGAATCTTCTAGAATGTACCTTGTTGGCGTCTCTGTCTTGCGAAGCCACAGCCCCAGCAGGCATGGAACAAAGTAAATGTATACACAGAGGTCCTGGGTTCGATTCCCAACGGATACATGTTTTGTATGGTTTGGCTGGATCTAAATCCACCTGGCACACAACAACAATGTAATAGCATTTTTGTGTTTCAGCAGTTGGAGTTACGATAGGATAAGATTCATCTGTTATTTGAATTAGAGGCAAGAAAGAGCCTTCCAGTCTGTTGGAGTTACAAAAAAGGAGAGTTTTAGTTTTTGACTATTGAACTATTAAAAACTATTAAAATGTATTGTTGATTGTTCTCTTAAAATAATAAGATTATCTGAGTTTACCTGTTTTTGTGTCCCATAAAACACAATTCAATTCGGTTCGTTGTTAATTTATAGCGGTTGCTATTTACATTGGAATGTAGCATTACAAAATCAACATTGCTCTTGTAATAATTATACTCAAACGGTTTTAAAATTATACCATTTCATCAGACTAACATTGGCAGAAGCCTCCGGCGGTATGTGTTTGCGATAATGAACTTATGGCATGAACTGTAGCGCTAATGATTTTAGTTAATATTATTAGATAAATAGCGAACGGTTTAATTTAATTCTATTGGCTTGGCAGTTGCTTCTAGTCGTACAACTAAAATATTACGTCTCGTAAGATTAATTTACGTAATCCATATATTTGAAGCTAGGCATTCTTCTGACTCATTCCGAGATACTGACATTAGCAACAGCGACGGATAATTTTAAAAATACAACTACGACGTTAAGGTGTATTTAGATCTTTTAGTACTTAGAAGCGAATATCCGAACGGTGAAGGTATCGTACTGGCTGACTCTAGATTCGATGAACGCTGGTTCGAACCCGCCGCTGCTGGGCTATTGTAGTGATCCCATTCTAAACACAAGCATATTCTTATTTAGCTTACTACGAGGGCTTAACTATAGTAACTTGTATTGCACAAATTAGGTATACCTACTAATATCCTTTTAAAAAATGTATTTTATGTAATCACTTTGAAATTGGCGCTACTGACAAACACAAAGCATTTGAAAAACTTCACCACAAGGTAACGTTCCCTATCTTAAAGTATTACCTCATTTGTTTTTGGTGCAATTGACTTATTTAACATTGTTCATTCTAATCTACAATGTAAAACAAAGCTCCAAAGCTCTAATGGTAAACAAATAAGTTACACACGTGCTACCTGTGTAGCTGTCGTTTAAAAGGTTCATGTAGCGACAAGTCCTAGTTTCAAACAATGGGTCTTTTCAGCGCGATTTGCAATTGTTTCTATTAATACTTAGCTTTAAGGTGTTAATTAGGGAATAAAGTAGCAGTATATTACGTCATGTATTTTAGTTGAACCATTGTTATGGCTTTGTTATGGTAACTACGTAGATATTAGGAAGAGATTCCCGAAAAACACAACTTTTTCCTCACTGGCTGATTCATTACAAAAACAGTGGTGTCAATGATTAAAGGATGTACTCCAATAACATTGCGATGATTAACATTATGTGAAAATATTGAATTGTATACAGGATGGAAACGATAAGTGATCTCACTCTATTATTTTTAAACTATAGGTACAAGATATCAAAAAACGCTTCACGAGTTCTTTCAAACGTTACCAATAATAGGTTACAGAATAAACTGGATTTATCCAATAACTAAATTTTTCCATCCATACATTTGGTACAACCACATAATTTTAAAAACTACACAAGATAATGTAAAACTAGTTTGTGATCCTGATCGGAGCTCGTGAAGCACTTTCAGGATCAGTAACCAGTTTTTCGATACCTATCTTGTATAGTTTAGAAGTAATCAAGTGATATCACTTGTCGTTTCCACCCTGTATAGTATTGTTGGGGCAGAAATTTTTCTACCTACGACACTAGGTGGACCGATACTATGGTGAATGAAGGTCGGGACCTGTAAAACCTGGAAGCAGACAGTGCAAGACCGGTCGTTATAAAAATCCTTGGGGGAGGCCTTTGTCCAGCTGTGAACGTCATTTGGCTGAAAGGAACGAACGAACGATATTGTATCGAAGAATCCCAGCTAGGAAAGCACATCTACTGCTAATCATCCGATTGCGCATACTAATCAGACCATGAATATGGATGAGGACTGATGGAAAAAGCGAACGGAACCCAATCACATTGCGATAATTTTAGAAATGTACGATTTGAGCGAATGTACCTTACTTTTGCCTTGATTTAAGTGTAGCTTAGAGGATATCGAGAGAATAATGATGATGCTCAAGTGATTCCTTGTCTTTAACATCAACACTAATCAAGAATTGATACATAATTATGTTTATTGACTGAGTTGATACTTTGTTAGATAAAGTTTTTGATGAAATACAAAGCAATTGGACTAAAATGTTGCTCAGCATCTAAGTAGAGTATAATTGAGTCAACATTGCAGCAGCAGTCACGTGGATTGAGCATCATTTTGAAGATTTGATCATCTAACTCGTGGAACCCTAAGTGGTCGCATGAGACCACGGTAAGAATTTATTTCTAATGTGTTTTGAACCAAGGTAGGTAGGTAATATAAAGGTTTCAAATACCTATGTAGGTAAAATTTTTCGATCGAGAAATGTTACAGTTGTACACTGAAAAGAATCTTCATCTTCACGCCTGTGATTGGTCTAGATTTTGAAAATCAGCCAAATTACTAACCTAAAAGCCTCTATACCTAAAACAAAGTAAAAAAATATCCCATTACCAGTTTGAATGTCATGTGAAACACCGTTTGTGTGTTTATTAAATTTTGATGACTCTATTCAATTGATATCCGTGTGAACATGATATCATTATCACTTGGTCACACATGTTTTTATAATTGCATTCACAACTAGAAGTTGGTAAAGAAATCGTTGACGATGAATATTTGAACTCCTATAAAGTAGAGGTAGCTATAAATGAAAGCGCTTTTAAAAGCCTATTTAAAAAAATGAGTTTACTACAGGAGACATTTTGTGTAGTTCCTACAGGTTCTATTCCTATCTCGCTGTTTCTGTCGATTATACCGGTACTCACAAACATTACTATGATGTCTCACAGTGCGCGTGGATGCACAAGGTCACACACATTACTATGAGGTCTCACAGTGCGCGTGGACGCACAGGGTCACACACGAACCAACCACAGAGCTCTATTCAAGGCTGTGCGTTCGATTTGCTGCTTCACTTAAGCAAGCAACGTTTGTGAATATGGGTGTTGGTGTGTTTACGCCGTGTAGTTTTAGTAATCAGTGTGTTAATTTAAAGCATTTCACAAACACCGTACTCTACATACAATATAGATATTATAGATCATAATTATCGGCATTTCTCAGATACTTAAGTTTTTTTAACTGTCAAGTTCAAATGTTTTATGCACACTAACTTTACTCGTATAAATGTTCTGAAGGATACAAAGTCAATGCAAAAATATCAATTAATCAAACGAAAGATGTTTCGATGCTATACAATCTTGCATCTCCTGTTAATTGCTAACGCAAGACCGGTATTTAAAACAATATTAACTCTTGAGAATAAAGCGATTAGTGCGTTTTTACTCTTCGGAAAATGAAGGGTTGTAAAGGTGGAGGAGCAAATGGTTGAAAAAGGCGAAACTGTCAAGCTTGATTTGATTTGAGTACAACGGTTCCGTAGAAGTATGTCAAGTATTACTTGAGTTGGGTTGATTATGTTGTTGTAATACAGCCGGCCCCCCACAAGGGGGCGTGTAGGGTCCGCCGTGTAGGCGGGCTGTCGCCAGTGGTGTCGCGGAAGTCTAAGGCTACGGCCGGATACTCGCGACACCGCCACTCGGGCGATGACGGAACGCCGTGCAGGTTTTAGTGGGTATACCCCGTCCTTTTCAGGACGGAGCAGCGCCCTTTTCAGAGCGCCGGGAGTCCTACACACCACCCTGGCCCTCGGCAGTGGTGACGTTGCGCAAAGCATTTCGTCCGCGACAAAAAAAAAATTGTAATACACAGCTTAGGAATTAATGGAAGGTGCTGCGAAAAAATCTTTAATACCTTTAAAAAAATCTACGCTATCACGGATTTCATTTACGTACAAGGATCTCTTAGTCCTACATCAGTTACGTAGTGTGTCAGTCCGAAGTCAGTGGGGATTACCTAATGGCGATTTGTCCTTATGACACATAAAATTTCCATGATCCAGATAGATAAAATGTACGGACTACGGCACATGTACGGGTAGTGTAGGCAGGCCTCCCACTAGGTGAACCGACGATCTAGTAAAGAACGCGGTAAGTATCTGGATGCGGGCAGCGCAAAAAGTCGTTATAGAAATCCTTGAGGGAGGCCTTTGTCCAGCAGTGGACGACCGGACTACGGAACCCCAAATTACGTTCCAAGCGACCGGCCACCAGCGCGGTGGTAGGCGGTGTAAGCTTGTCAATCATAACTACTTCGCCCCACGTTGCAATTTCCATTACAGTGTAGTTGTAACTTTTTCTGTACATTGAAAGTTGAGATTTTTTACTACACTTAGTACTACAAACTTAATTAGTTCTTCTTATTACTGCCTGCTAAAATTATTTTCCGTTTTTGCAGTAAGAAACTCAGTTTGTTTTTGGCATAAATTACCCACTACACACATACATATTTCGTGAATAAATATTTATTTGCAAGAAAAACATATTGGATAAGAAAAGTGAAATTTATTGAATGAATGAACTAAAATCGTTGTATGGTAAATCGGTGATCACGGACGCTTAGTTGAAACTAGTAAGAAAGGAGAGACTTTTAATGTTAGTGATATTGTACTCATTGGTTTACCTACAAATCTAGCCGTCGTGCACAAAATTACTATTAAACTTTAAAAAGATCAGCGTTTTTAGTTCGAATTGAAAATAAATAGCGACCAGTGTGTACATTATGACTCCAGATTTATGTACCCAATTCAACTTGGCTCATAGAAAACTAGAATACGAGTATGTCTCGAGTACTCCCCGCGGGTAGGAGCTAGCCCCTGTTTTTTATAGCTTCGGGGTCGTGGCCCGATAGCCTGATGGTTAAAAGGTTGAACAATCGAGCATCCGTGAGAATACAGACCACTTCAGGCTAATGCTTAGAGCATAGCTGGATTAGTTCAGCCATGCCATTCGTAACCTTTCACATTTTAAAATTATGGATGATGGGTTTGTACAAAATAGCGTATAATTACGTGCTCTAATATGCTTTTTGTTTTTTGAAGGTAAATACCGGCACTCAATATAGTTACTTATGTATTTTTAAAAAGCTTTATCATACAATATTTTATTTACTTTTGGTGATGCAAAATATTTGGTGAACTATTATTTCTCTACAAAAAGTTAGCTGGATGGACCAAGAGCAGTGACAAAATTGTAAATAACTGTAAATATATAACTAGTGACATCACCTTTTCTGTTTTAGGTACAGAAATAAGAATTTTTAATACTGTTTAGGGCAAGTAATGAGCCCACCTTAATTAAACTATTAACCCTTTACGGCGCTCAATTGCAGTTCTGCATCATACCACTTGAACTCATAGAATCTTTCAAACAGTAACAAAAATAACTTTTAACGTAGTGCGGCATATCTGCAGCAAAGCACCCTTACGAGTTAGTTAACTCTGTTTGTGCTAGATGGCGCTATTTTATTTTTGTGATCACCTAAAGTGAGAAACTTGTAAAATCCGGTTTGTTTTGTTCGGTGGTGATTTTGATTCTTTGTTTTTCTGGTGTTAATGAAAATATTGATCTGAAATTGGTGTGGAGTGAGGGTAAGTTATTGGTTTTCAATAATTTGATATATTTGAAATGATTTTTATTGTATTTACAGAATAAGAGGACAATTTTCTTATGATGCAGTTATGCATCATTGCGCTTTAAATTTATCATTTTTACTTTGTGTCTAATATNAGTTCCCCAGTCAACTGCTTGGCATGTTCCTCCAAGAATTCGCAGCGTTCGGCGCGACGAGCGGCCGCCCGTTGAAGGGAGACGATGCGTTCTATCAACGCTTGGCGGTCGGGCTCGCGGACCTGGAATGGGATTTTAAACTTTAATTAGATGGTGATAGAGTTTAAAATCACCAAGGTCATCTCGCACCAGCTGCAGGTCTTCGTCAACCGCTGCCTTCGCGCATCGCATTGCGCTCGGCATATACTGGCCTGAGAAAATCTCCAACGTCGAGCTATTGGAACGCTGCCACGAAATTCCGATCGACCAGCAGATCAAGCGCCGCAAGTGGAACTGGATTGGCCACACTCTCCGAAAGGATCCCGATCACATCCCCAAGCAGGCTCTGGATTGGAACCCCCAAGGAAAACGCAAGCGTGGTCGCTCCAAGCAAACTTGGCGGCGCACTGTGGCAGACGAGGCGAAGAAGATCGGCAAGACTTGGAGCGAGATCAAACACATAGCTCAAGACCGAACGCGATGGAGGACTGTTGTGGACGCCCTCTGCCCCATCTAGGGGACATAGGACCATAAGTCAAGTAAGTCAAGAGTTTAAAATATTTGTCGTATAACAGGTGGTAATATTACAAATTAGAAACAGTGAATATGAGTAATAGGATGTTTTAAACCTTAACGCCCGTAGTCACAAACGGTGCTTGCTTAAGTGAAGCAGCAAAACAAATGCACAGCATTGAATAGAGCTCTGTGATTGGTTCGTGTGTCACTCTGTGCGTCCACGCGGACTGTGAGACCTCACAGTAAAGTTTGTGAA
The DNA here is from genome assembly GCF_004193835.3 of Ostrinia furnacalis. Lineage (NCBI taxonomy): Eukaryota > Metazoa > Arthropoda > Insecta > Lepidoptera > Crambidae > Ostrinia > Ostrinia furnacalis. Next base: position 632,858 of record NW_021133896.1, read on the forward strand.
TACGGGTGTTAATTTATTGGATAATGGCGTCAACTATAGCTGTAGCGCTTAACTACAGAGTCTGTACCTGAGGTATAGGAGAGGCACAGGAGGGTGTTTTTTGTTCCGTCAAATGTCAGCGAGACTTCAGATTTGTATGCGCTGTCACGTCAAAATATACTAAAATCACCCCTCCCATACCTCAGATACTGACTGAGTAGAGCTAAGGCGGCGAAATTGACATATTATGACGTGACGAAGCATACAAATCTGAAGGAGATTTGTAGTCTCGCTGACGTTTGACGTTACAAAAACCCCTAAACCACAAGCACTGACCGAGTCAAGCACTAAACCTAATAAATAACGTTAATGATACTTCAAACCTTTTGTTAAATACATCAATTAACAAAAATATGTTTTTGCGGCTGAGTTTCATCTAATAAGAATCTAATCTAATTATTTATCAACTTACATGAATTTATTACATATTTCTAATAACAATAAGTGGTTTAAGAAAATCTACAACTACCAGTAAATACTTTTATTATAGTTGTTCGCAATTCACGAAGGCGAGTGAGCTTTACATGTGTGGTGGCTCGCGACTGTTCGTTTTTCAAAAGTTTTGACAGACATTACACTATCGTTATGTGCCTGTACACGTACACACACAAGCTCACTCGCCTTCGTGAGTTGCAAGAACTATAAAGAAATATATTCGTTCACATTCGCAAACCTTTGGGAAAAGTTTCTCAAAGAAACCAGGGTCTTTTATCTGAAAACGAAAATCTATTTTCACGATTACATAATACGTACCACTGGGGATTGCGGTTGGTCCTAAACGCAGCGTGAAATAGTTTATTAAATGAATTAAATTTTGATATCGGATGATTCTTCATACAAATTAAAATCGGGCCCAACTATCGGCCAACTAAAAGTTGGTGGTCTGCACCTAGGCTAAAGCCTTCCGCGATAAATGGGCAACACAAAAAGATTTTTTTAAATCAGACCAGTCCAGTAGTTCCTGAGATTAGCACGTTAAAGCAATACAGGTTCGAATTGAAAAAATATTTTTGTATTGTATAGTCCATTTATCGAGGAAGGCTTTAGGCTATATTAACATCACCCTACAGCATTGGTTCCCAGACTTATTTGAGACGTGCCCCCTTTCGACCATACAAAAAATTCCGCGCGTCCCTCCTCCAGCAACGATTATTTATTGATCATATCGAGCAGTCTGGAATGCATTCTCTCAACGGTCGCAAGTTTTTTATACTTAAGTACACTAGTCTTTGCACCTTCCCTAGGGGGCGCGCCCCCCACTTTGAAAACCAATGCCCTACAGCCAATAGGGGCGGAGCAGTGAAGAAAAATGTTGCAAAAACGGAAAATAATGTTCAAACTACTTTCACGCGTACGAAGTCGCGGGCACAGCTAGTAAGAGATAAGATAAAATCAATTCGAGTCATACCTGTATATCAGGAACGTCTGCGTGTCCGTTTTGTAAGCGATCCTCTTGCGGAGCGCTTTCACCGCTGCTCAGCGAACTTACTGACCCTGGGACGAAAAAAACACGTTGGTGATGATGATGAACAAGACTAATTAGGTCAGCTGGCCAACTTAGTAAATAGTGGCTGAGGTGGTGATGATAAGATGATGTGTATTGAGTGACCAAGGTGGACCGACGACATCATAAAGGTAGCAGGAAAGCGCTGGACGCAAGCCGCTACCAACCGCGTAACATGGAAAGAATTGGGGGAGGCCTATGTTCGCAATGGACGTCCTGTGCTTGAGATGATGATGATGAGTGACCAAGATTGCTCAATACTCAATAAATGTTTATTGCTTCCACAATTTAGGTAAATACTCAGTGTGTATATGTCAACGTGACATTGTGAGCTCCGTCAGATTATAATCTGACGTAGTTAAATTACAATCTAATCTAACCTAACCCACTGTTAGTTTACAATCTAACGCGTAATATTATAAACTGACAGAGTTCACAATTTCACGTTGACATATACATACAAGATCTTACAAAACAATTTTAATACCGTGATGAACCGTAAACCCTGCTGATTGAAAGTGCCTATGGCGATGATGATCAAAATTAATCAATGGCGATGACGATCAAGATTAACCAGACTAACAGACCATAATTATTACTTTGTAAAACAGTGCCAGAGGTGGTGATGATGATGGTGATCAAGACTAAAGGCGTAGTGCAAGTATATCTCACCGGTCCTAGTAGAGGGCGCGTCGGGTGGCGGCAACTTGGCTTCTAACTGCTCGCACCGCTTGAGCGCTCGCTGCAATTCGCGGTTCAATTCCTGGAGGTGACAGAGGAGTTTTACAACTATACAGGGTGGAAACGATAAGTGATCTCATTCGATTATTTCTAAACTATACAAGACATCAAAAACTGGTTACTGATAGTGCTTCACGAGCTCTTTCGAACAGCACCAATATTAGGTTTTAGAATAAACTGGATCTATCAGAAAATTCGATGTTACTAGCTTCCATACACAGCCACAATCATGGCACTCATCATTTGATAATATTACAGCAAGTAAAGCCTAAATCTAATGTTTTCCTTAGATATTTTTAAATAAGAATGCAATTTACGGGTTTATTTAGCTCTGGAAACATTGAATTTTTGGATAGATCCATCCCATTCATATGTTCAAAAGTGCCAAAATATTGACCTAAACTGAAAAAAATGTTTTTGGTTTTGATTTTGGTTGACCTCATAAAGGTAGCAGGAAGGCGCTGGATGCAGGCCGCTACCAATCGAGCGATGTGGAAGTCATTGGGGGAGGCCTATGTCCAGCAGTGGACGTCCTGTAGCTGAAATGATAATGATGACCTACCTTTATGGCACTAGCGTGTTTCTTCTTCAGAACACCGATCTCGCCCTTCTCCCATTCCAGTTTCTTGTTGGCCTCTGCCACTTCTTCGGTTAACTCCGCCACCTGTCGGCATACAATAGAAACTTTTAAGTGACTACCAGGGATAGAGGCACAGTCGAGGAACATAATCCATGACCCATTTCACTAAAATTTCGTTTGATGCTCAAAATGCATCAAGGTCGAAAATTCAAATGCAGTAATAGTATGAAAATGTCACCCACCCTAGACGACCTCACAGAGGTAGCAGGAAGGCGCTGGATGCCGGCCAGGCCGCTACAAACCGGTCATTATGGAAGGAAATCAATTTGTTGTACGATATTCAGCCTTAGGGGGTCACAAATTATATTCCTTGACTGTACAACAAGCATAACGTAACGGTAGATATGCGCTTTGCGATCTCTCACTCCAGTGATAAAAGAAGAAGAAACTGCTCACCGCTAGATGGCGTTGTACGTTTGTAACTCGCGGTAGTAAAGCTTTTGTTGAAGTAGCTAGATACTTCTTGAGACTTGAACACTGACCTTTCTAGCCAGAACTTTATTATCCTTATGCCTCCGTCTCTTAAAGCGCTTTGCAGCGCTGCAATATCTTGCACTAACGACAGAAGAAGAAGAAACTGGGCATCTTGTTGGTGGATGGGTGGCACTGCTCAGTTTACTCTTGTTTTTATTTTTTCTTCTTCCATTATTATGTGCCACTATCATGTCTATGTAATTGCCTGTATTTGTGTGATGTCCATTGTAATAAATGTATCTTTCTTTCTAATTCTCAAGATACATTTTGTCTTTTTGGGACTTAAAAACTTATCTTTCTAGCAAGCACTTTGTTCTCCTTATGCCTCCGCTCTGCAGTGTCCCCTAAAGCGCTTTATAGCGCTGCAATCTCTTGCTCTAACGACAGCAGAAGAAAAACAAACTGGTCACCACTAGATGGCGTTGTACATTTTTAACACGCGGTGGTAAAGTTTTTAGTGACTTACATAAGTAGCAACGCCTTTACTAATTCTCGAGATACTTTTGTCTTTTTGGGACTTAAAAACTTACCTTTCTAGCAAGCACTTTGTTTTCTTTATGCCTCCGCTCGGCCGCGTCGCCTAAAGCGCTTTGCAGCGCTGCAATCTCTTGCTCTAGCGACGTCGCTCGCTCGCGTAAGGACGCGTTGTCCGCTGTTAGCGCTTGAACCTGTAGGTTGTAATATTTGCTTTAGTATTCGAACAAGACTTAGGGCGAGTTTTCAATCGTCAGATATCTTTTCCCTAAAGTCAAAGTCAAAGTCAAAATTTCTTTATTTGTTTAGACTAATAAATAGTTCTTACAAATCGTCATTTTGCTCTTAAGGAGCCTCTACATGTCTCATAATCTTTTTACCCTACCAGCGCTTCGAGACCAACATTTGGCAAGTGCTGAGAAGAAGCGCCGCAACAAACTCAGTCACCACTGTCTGCCGGTTAATATAAATAAAAAGAAAAAGCAGTAGTAAGGTACATTTGATTCAGGAGCAGTTCACTGAATTTACCACGCATTCTTGTATGGTGTATTTTATAAAGAATAAACTTGTCATTTTGACATATTATTCAAAACATTTCTCCGCTCGCACTCTCACTGCGGCCGCCCGTCGCACAGTCGCGACAGCAATAAGGATGGGTAGCTTGGGGTCATTGTACGAAATTCTATCTGCTCGGCGACCGGACATTAGATGGCACTATGTGAAATTGTCAAAAGATTATTTTACCGCCTCTGTGGTCTAGTGGTAAGACCACCTGCTTCAGACGCAGAGGTCCCGGGTTCGGTTCTCAGTGGGGGCAGATTTTTCTGTTCGGTTTGGTTGGTGGTAGGACTTGTTCTAAGTCCGCCTGGCTAGCTACCACCATCTTACCTAAGTCTGTCGCCATAATAACAATGGTAACAGCATTATTGTGTTCCGGCAGTTAGAGGTAAGATAGCCAGTTCCTCCGTGGTTGACGTTTCCGGGTGAAGCTTGCTTCCACTTTCGGCCTGATCGTCACTTACCATCAGGTGAGATACAGGCCAAGAGCTTCCTCGATGTGAATAAAAAAAGAATTACTATGCACGCACCGTGTCGTGGTGCGAGCGCGCCGCCTGGCTGAGCGCGACGTGCTGCGCGGTGAGGCGCGCGGCGTGCTCGAGCGCGCCGGCCTCTCTGCGCGCGCACGTCTCTGCGAGCGCGCTGTGTACTCACGGTGTCGTGGTGCGAGCGCGCTGTATACTCACGGTGTCGTGGTGCGAGCGCGCTGTGTACTCACGGTGTCGTGGTGCGAGCGCGCCGCCTGGCTGAGCGCGACGTGCTGCGCGGTGAGGCGCGCGGCGTGCTCGAGCGCGCCGGCCTCTCTGCGCGCGCACGTCTCTGCGAGCGCGCTGTGTACTCACGGTGTCGTGGTGCGAGCGCGCTGTATACTCACGGTGTCGTGGTGCGAGCGCGCTGTGTACTCACGGTGTCGTGGTGCGAGCGCGCCGCCTGGCTGAGCGCGACGTGCTGCGCGGTGAGGCGCGCGGCGTGCTCGAGCGCGCCGGCCTCTCTGCGCGCGCACGTCTCTGCGAGCGCGCTGTGTACTCACGGTGTCGTGGTGCGAGCGCGCTGTATACTCACGGTGTCGTGGTGCGAGCGCGCTGTGTACTCACGGTGTCGTGGTGCGAGCGCGCCGCCTGGCTGAGCGCGACGTGCTGCGCGGTGAGGCGCGCGGCGTGCTCGAGCGCGCCGGCCTCTCTGCGCGCGCACGTCTCTGCGAGCGCGCTGTGTACTCACGGTGTCGTGGTGCGAGCGCGCTGTATACTCACGGTGTCGTGGTGCGAGCGCGCTGTGTACTCACGGTGTCGTGGTGCGAGCGCGCCGCCTGGCTGAGCGCGACGTGCTGCGCGGTGAGGCGCGCGGCGTGCTCGAGCGCGCCGGCCTCTCTGCGCGCGCACGTCTCTGCGAGCGCGCTGTGTACTCACGGTGTCGTGGTGCGAGCGCGCTGTATACTCACGGTGTCGTGGTGCGAGCGCGCTGTGTACTCACGGTGTCGTGGTGCGAGCGCGCCGCCTGGCTGAGCGCGACGTGCTGCGCGGTGAGGCGCGCGGCGTGCTCGAGCGCGCCGGCCTCTCTGCGCGCGCACGTCTCTGCGAGCGCGCTGTGTACTCACGGTGTCGTGGTGCGAGCGCGCTGTATACTCACGGTGTCGTGGTGCGAGCGCGCTGTGTACTCACGGTGTCGTGGTGCGAGCGCGCCGCCTGGCTGAGCGCGACGTGCTGCGCGGTGAGGCGCGCGGCGTGCTCGAGCGCGCCGGCCTCTCTGCGCGCGCACGTCTCTGCGAGCGCGCTGTGTACTCACGGTGTCGTGGTGCGAGCGCGCTGTATACTCACGGTGTCGTGGTGCGAGCGCGCTGTGTACTCACGGTGTCGTGGTGCGAGCGCGCCGCCTGGCTGAGCGCGACGTGCTGCGCGGTGAGGCGCGCGGCGTGCTCGAGCGCGCCGGCCTCTCTGCGCGCGCACGTCTCTGCGAGCGCGCTGTGTACTCACGGTGTCGTGGTGCGAGCGCGCTGTATACTCACGGTGTCGTGGTGCGAGCGCGCTGTGTACTCACGGTGTCGTGGTGCGAGCGCGCCGCCTGGCTGAGCGCGACGTGCTGCGCGGTGAGGCGCGCGGCGTGCTCGAGCGCGCCGGCCTCTCTGCGCGCGCACGTCTCTGCGAGCGCGCTGTGTACTCACGGTGTCGTGGTGCGAGCGCGCTGTATACTCACGGTGTCGTGGTGCGAGCGCGCTGTGTACTCACGGTGTCGTGGTGCGAGCGCGCCGCCTGGCTGAGCGCGACGTGCTGCGCGGTGAGGCGCGCGGCGTGCTCGAGCGCGCCGGCCTCTCTGCGCGCGCACGTCTCTGCGAGCGCGCTGTGTACTCACGGTGTCGTGGTGCGAGCGCGCTGTATACTCACGGTGTCGTGGTGCGAGCGCGCTGTGTACTCACGGTGTCGTGGTGCGAGCGCGCCGCCTGGCTGAGCGCGACGTGCTGCGCGGTGAGGCGCGCGGCGTGCTCGAGCGCGCCGGCCTCTCTGCGCGCGCACGTCTCTGCGAGCGCGCTGTGTACTCACGGTGTCGTGGTGCGAGCGCGCTGTATACTCACGGTGTCGTGGTGCGAGCGCGCTGTGTACTCACGGTGTCGTGGTGCGAGCGCGCCGCCTGGCTGAGCGCGACGTGCTGCGCGGTGAGGCGCGCGGCGTGCTCGAGCGCGCCGGCCTCTCTGCGCGCGCACGTCTCTGCGAGCGCGCTGTGTACTCACGGTGTCGTGGTGCGAGCGCGCTGTATACTCACGGTGTCGTGGTGCGAGCGCGCTGTGTACTCACGGTGTCGTGGTGCGAGCGCGCCGCCTGGCTGAGCGCGACGTGCTGCGCGGTGAGGCGCGCGGCGTGCTCGAGCGCGCCGGCCTCTCTGCGCGCGCACGTCTCGGCCAACGCGCGCGCTTCGGATAGGGACGCTTCTGCGCGCGACCAGCGCTCCGTCTCCCTGCAACAAATAATCGTCCGTCCGTTCGTTTCAGCCAAATGAAGTCCACTGCTGGACAAAGGCCTCCTCCAAGGTTTTCCACAATACACGGTCCTGCGCTGCCCGCATCCAGGCTCTTCCCGCGACCTTTACCAGATCGTCGGTCCACCTAGTAGGAGGCCTGCCCTAAATTGCTAAAATCAAGTGGTAGTGGGCGGGGCAAATAGCTCGTAGAGACGATGGCCGTTGGGGCAGAAAAGTTCTCGAGTGGCGACCACGGGCTGGAAGACGTACCAACAAATAATGTACCCTAAATATTTCATACAGTGTTATTAAGAACCGCCCCCATGACTACTTTTTGTAGCGATTCAAATGCGACACTGTCGCGCTTCTGTATCAATGCAAGCGCGATTCAGTACGGACACAAAATTAAGACCCCTCGCCCATGGCGAATTTTTGTAGAATGCTGTAGGGCGTCTCTTATACGAGCGGGTGACATTGGAAAAAGAACGGAGGGGTGTGGTGTTGGGATTTCTTTGCCAAATGTTTGTCTCGAAGCGCTGGTAGAGCAAAAAAAGAATCCTTAAGAACATTTGACGATTTACAAGTACTAATTTAATTAGTCTAAACAAATAAAGATAATTTTGATTTTGATTCTAAAAATATGTTGAGCGGCAACTACTCGTACAGCGATCGCAGGTAATTTTGTGCCATTACTGAATCGCGTTTGCATCGCGACTGAATCGTATTTATGTAGGCGTGGGCACATAGCTAGCGACTGTATCGATACGATCGCGCAACAGAATCGCTACAAAAAGTTACCGTGGGCGAGGGGCCTAACCCGACGCGGTCGCGTGTTTGCATTGATCGCGAAGCTGTAACGCGTTGTAAATTCGACTAAAGGACGTTAGAACAACCGACGACAAAACAACCCTTGAATTATCTTAAAATGTATATTCCTTCAAATACAATGAATATTCCTTCAAAAAAACGCCCTTTTATCTCCATCAGTCGGAATCTCTCAGTTGTTGAAATAGAAATGCTATTTTTAATTCAGTAAATAACTGTCCAATAACTTTCTTAAGTGTCCAATGACTGGCAGTTTACCCTAGTAGCGATGCTGTCGCTCATTTAAAGACGCGCGACAACATCACTACAAAAAGCCACCGTGGGGTCTAAGTTGTTTATCAATTATGTCTTAAATTTTTAAATTAATTTATTGCCTCAAGAGAGAATTGAACCCACACTATTTTGCTTGCCGAACGACTGCTCTGACCACTGCCTTTAAAATTATTTATCTGTCGTAAAATCTGGGGGCACGGCAGTGCCCCCACCAAGTCGAGCAAAAAAGCGGCACGGCCGTACCATCCTTTTCTCGAAGCAATTCAGGCCATTTTCGACTGCCTGTAATTTCGTTGTGGATAAAACTAGAAGGCTGAATTTTCATTAGCTATGCAGGCATTGGAAAGACACGGTATATTTAAAATTTCATTCAATTTGAACCAGTAGTTTAGGAATTATAACGGGTCAAATTTACTTAATTTTGTCACTCACTGACTGACTCACCGATCATCAAAATTCTAAGGCACTTCTAGCAGACCTAGAAGCTTCAAATTTGGAATATAAGTAGTGTTTGGTGTATGAATCAAGGAAAAACTAAAATATTTGGGGGCACGGTAGTGCAACCGCCAAGTCGAGTAAAATTTTTCAATTTCGGTCCAGTTTTCTAGATACATAACTGCTGTCTACAAAATACAAAAAGAAATGAGATCCCATCAAAAACAATACTTGTCAAAAAAACCAAGTCTCGCAACTCAGTTGTTCTACGGTAAAAAGTTGTGAGATCCATGTAATACCAAGTCCAGGCCAGGAAATCTTTAACGTTTTACATAAATATATTGACTTGGCCATCGCATAAAAACACGTGTAAATTAAATTATTTAGTGCGATGGCCAAGTCAATAATTTATGTAAAACGTTAAAGATTTCCTGGCCTGGACTTGGTATTACGTGAATCTCACAACTTTTTACCGTAGAACAACTGAGTTGCGAGACTTGTTTTTTTTGACAAGTATTGTTTTTGATGGGTTTTAGATTGACTATTCAATGTTGGTAGTAAATAAAATTATAATCTTACCTCTGTAATTGTGCACTGAGCGTGTCCGCCAAAGCTGCTTGGGCTCGCAACGCCGCTAATTCCGCCGCTTCCTCTTCCAATTGTAGGTTTCTGATCTTTAGTTCTTCTACCTGGAAACATAGATTTTTTGTAAACTCACTGAATAGTTTGCCCCAATCACTGTAGCTTATTAGACGCTTTCTTAACAGGAAAGTTTAGTTCGAGAATGAATTGGTGTTTCGAAAACCGGGACAAAAACAGGATAGTTTTTCCCTGTATTATCCCCATATTAAATTGAAAAAAACTCTACATCTAAAGTCTGGTCGCCGAGCAGATAGAATTTCGTACAATGACCCCAACGCTACTACGGCCACCCGTCGTGCAGTGAGTGTGCGAGTATGACAGCAATATAATTATGCGCGAGCGATAAGGATGGGTAGCTTGGGGTCATTGTACGAAATTCTATCTGCTCGGCGACCGGACTTTATCTACCTGATGTTAAAGGGAAATATGCATTTTCAAACTTAAGCATAGGCATGATTAGACCTGAGAATCTGAAATGAAACGGAACTAAAAAAATCAGAAATCTTTTATTAAAGTGTGAATAGCCTGTCTTGAAAAGACACTTCGCAATTATTTCATTAAGTCAACTTACCTCGGCCGTGGAGCGAGCGAGAGCCTCGTTAGCTATGTCCCTCTCTTTCACGCACGTGTCCAGCTGTTGGCTGGCTGTCGTGAATTTCTTCTCCAATTCGTCACGCTCGTGACGACACAGGATCAATGCTGCTTGGCTCTCTTTTAATTCTGCTTCTATTGGTACAAAACAAAGATTCATTTCGTTGCGTGTCCAATGACAGTTTAACTTTCCCCCGGGACAAACTTGGCCTTCACTGGTTGGGGTATGTCGGTCAAGCTGTAGATCCTGGCTACACAGGAGTTGCAGCGGTGGGATTAGTTCCCGTATTTGTTCACAATGAAATAAAAGTCTGTTAGACTGGGTGTCTTACATATTTACTAGCAGCCGCCCGCGACTTCGTACGCGTGGATCCCGTTTTACCGCCTTAGAAGTGGAGTTTCGTAAAATCCCTTTCTTAACGGATGCCTACGTCATAACATCTACCTGCATACCAAATTTCAGCCCGATCCGTAGAGTGCCTTGGGCTGTGCGTTGATAGGTCACTATGTCAGTCAGTTAGTCACCTTTGAGTTACATATATTTATGTGGGAGTGTGAAACGGAACGCAAGGGAGTGAGTGAGACGGAATGAATGAGTGAGGAAGTAAGAACGACGGGATTTAAATAGAAGACGATTAGTATTAAGACGGTTCTAGGACGTTCCTATTTTTTGTGGTTTATCCTGGAGTAAATACAAATACAGCTGAAGAAATACAACCTGGGTTTTAATTCCTACAGCTTGGGGGCTCGTCCGGGATAGCCCAAGAAAAGGAAACACGACGATTCACGACGATTACGACGGATTGAGACGTGAGACGTATTTTCATCAATCATGAGACGACGACATAGCAAGCATGATTTCGAAGATGCGGAAGATGCTGGCCCGAGCAAGACCCTGGAGCAGCGCATACCTACTACTTTTGCCTATGCCGAGGAGCTGATCCCAAAATTTAGTGGTCGAGATCAAACTGTCACCGCATCAAGATGGGTCCAAGAGGTGGAGGAGAACGCTGAGATCTTTGGTTGGTCACCATTACACCAACTCATTGTGGGACGCAGATCACTCATTGGAACAGCGGCACTCTGGTTGCGGTCGGAGAAGCCATTCAGGTCGTGGGACGAGTTGAAAACTGGTTTACTCAAAGAGTTCCCGGATTCGTTAGACGTAAAGACAGTCCACGAAATGATGAGTGCGAGAAAGAAGGCCAATAGTGAGAGCTGTACTGATTACCTACTTGTCATGAAGGAGTTGGGAAGGCGCGGGAAAATGCCCGACTACGTCGCAATAAAATATATCATAGACGGCATTGTTGACGTAGAAACCAATAAAATCATGCTGTACGGTGCAACTACATACGGTGAGCTGAAAGAGAAACTGAAAGTATACGAGACAGTAAAGGCGAAAATGGTGGATGAACGACGTAGACCCTCCAGTAGCAGCACGACGGCACCGGTAAATTACAATAAGACGACAAGACCAAGATGTTTTAACTGTGGAGGAAGCAACCATATTTCGGCTCAATGTTTTCACAAGGAAAGAGGGGTTAAATGTTTCCGGTGTAATGAGTTTGGACACAGATCTAGTGAATGTTCAAAACCTGCAAATCATCAACAAGTGACCAGTGAAAATTCAAAATGGCAGTCAGACAATCGTCAGCAACGTCATGCCAGTCCGAAACGAGCGATGTTCACGAAAACACCCGAACGATACAGTGTTGCCAACACGACGCAATCAACAACTGACTGGAGATCGAAACCGAACGTAGAACGAAACGCAGAACTGACAGATGACATTTCTGCCAACTTGATGGTATCGGACGTAAACAACAAAAGTGTGAAAACATCGAGGCCGCTAAAAGAAGTTCAATTTGTTGACAACAACGCGATAACTACGGCGAGTCTTATTGATACGGGCAGCGAGGTGAATCTCATGACGGAAGACGTGTACAAAACTATCGGCTCCCCAAAATACGACGACGGAAGATGTTTGACGTTGAGTGGACTCGGACGGACCGAAGTTGTCCCGTTGGAAAAAGATGATCAAGTTGTAGTACACGACATAGACGACTCTAGACACATGACTGAAATTGAGAAAATATTAGAAGACTGCAAGCCTACAGATGAAATAAAGAAAAGTAACGACTGTCAGATTGAACACCGACCTGTATCACGTATGAAACAAGCCGACGTCCTAAGCTGTTTAGTACTTACCGAGACGACTGCACGACTGAAGAAAGCACAAGATGAAGACGAACATATTCAGATGCTGAAAGAATCCTACCAGAATGACATGTTGTACCAAGAAAGAGATGAAGATGAATTATTATTTGTAGTACCGGAGAAGACGCAGAACGAAATTATAAGAGAGAATCACGAGGGAGGGAAAGAAGGACTGTTTAACCGGATTAATAAAGGAGATGATGAACTTGTTAAGATGATAGAAGAGGAAAACGTAGAAAGAATGAACGAGACAAGACCAGAGTTAAGAGAAAAGGCAAGAGAATGTGTGGAGACAATTCAAGATGGAAGTGTTAGAGTTTATAACAAGAAAAGAAAGAAAGCTAGAACATACGAGAAAGATGATTATAAGAATTGTATTAAAAAAGATTAGTTATAAGATGCTTTAATGTAAAATTTTGAAATGAAACAGTCCGAGGGCGGACTGTACGCAGGATGGCCGAGTGTGGGAGTGTGAAACGGAACGCAAGGGAGTGAGTGAGACGGAATGAATGAGTGAGGAAGTAAGAACGACGGGATTTAAACAGAAGACGATTAGTATTAAGACGGTTCTAGGACGTTCCTATTTTTTGTGGTTTATCCTGGAGTAAATACAAATACAGCTGAAGAAATACAACCTGGGTTTTAATTCCTACATTTAGATTTATTGAAATAGAATTTTACATACCTAGTTGTTTCGCTTTGGCTCCGTCAGAGGCGCTGGTAGCGGCTGCGTCTTTCGCCGCTTCTAGCTCACTAACTTGCTGGGTCAACTTCTCAACGCGTTCGGCGCTATCCTGTAAATACGACATAATATATTATTGATATTGAAGAAAAGATTAATTGTAAAGGTTTATAAGAAAATTGGCGATCGCTCTAAGCGGCAAAGCTTCAACTACACCAACGCGTGCAAATCGCCATCGCCGGCGCGATCAAAGGCCAAATGCCCATGACAGGTCGCGCGACCCATGACAGTCCGCGCGACCTGTCATTGGCCTTTGATTGCGCCGTGATCGCGCCAGCGATGGCGATCGGCACGCGTTGGTGTGATTGAAGCATTAGTGCTATCAGTGCTAAAAAAATGTATGAAAAACGTCACTATTGAAGTTAACAAACGTGTCCTCGCCGAAAACTGCCGAAATTCTATCTGCTCGGCGACCGGACTTTGTGTTAACACGTACCTTGTAGGCGTCCATCTCCATTCGAAGCTTGCTCTGCGTCCACTTAAGACGTCCTTCCAGCTCCTTGATGTCTTCTCTCTGCCTCTAGCAGCTTGAAGCTGTCAATACTAGCTGTATGAAACTAAAGTCCGGTCGCCGAGCAGATAGAATTTCTTCCAATGACCCCAAACTGCTGACGCGACTGTGCGACAGACGGCTGCAGTGAGTGTGCGAGCGCGACAGGAATATAATTACGCGCGAGCGATAAGGATGGGTAGCTTGGGGTCATTGGACGAAATTCTATCTGCTCGGCGACAGAACTTTAGCTTCTTCAAGCTGTACGTGTAAGGAGCTATGTGTTAACACGTACCTTGTAGGCGTCCATCTCCATTCTAAGCTTGCTCTGGTCCACTTCAGGAGCCCCTCAAGCTCCTTGATGTCTTCGCGGAGTTTCGCCGCCTCTCGCAGTTTGAAGCTGTCAATACTAGCTGTATGGAACTAAAGTCCGGTCGTCGAGCAGATGGAATTTCATACAATGACACCAAGCTAGCTAACCTTATTGCTCATGCGTAATTATGTTGCGGCCGCCCGTCGCACAGTAGCGACAGCAATATAATTACGCGCGAGCGATAAGGATGGGTAGCTTGGGGTCATTGGAAGAAATTATATCTGCTCGGCGACAGAACTTTAGCTGCTTCAAGCTGTTCGTGTAAGGAGCTATGTGTTAAAACGTACCTTGTAGGCGTCCATCTCCATTCGAAGCTTGCTCTGCGTCCACTTAAGACGACCCTCCAACTCCTTGATGTCTTCTCTCCGCCTCTAGCAGCTTGAAGCTGTCAATACTATAGTCCGGTCTGCGAGCACGTAGAATTTTGTCCAATGACCCCAAGCTACCTATCCTTTTCGCTCACGCGTAATTATATTCCTGTCGCGCTCGCACACTCACTGCGGCCGCCCGTCGCACAGTTACGACAGCAATAGAATTACGCGCGAGCGATAAGGATGGGTAGCTTGGGGTCATTGGAAGAAATTATATCTGCTCGGCGACAGAACTTTAGCTGCTTCAAGCTGTTCGTGTAAGGAGCTATGTGTTAACACGTACCTTGTAGGCGTCCATCTCCATTCGAAGCTTGCTCTGCGTCCACTTGAGACGGCCCTCCAACTCCTTGATGTCTTCGCGGAGTTTCGCCGCCTCGCGCTCGCTGTTTGATAGCTCGTGGCACTGGAACAAGATTTAAATTACATAAACCACTTAAGTAGATATCAGTGCACTGAAAATCCTAATAAATAATCACTTAAAAAAGCATCGCCAAAAAGAAGAAGCGTTACTCTGATATCGCGCTAGTGCGTCGAATTGTGTTGTAAAATGTACGCGTTACAGTTAGTTAGTTAGTTAGTTAGTTTTGCAGGGCAATCGAATACCGCACTTAGCCTCATGATAGGGCCATTGTGCGCGATTTGTGGTTTATCTTCCTACTCCAACCACCCCAGATCCCCCCAGAAGGCGAGCAGCCCGTCCAGGCTGCTGCAGGCTTCCTGTAGCGACGACGGTGATCGAAGAAATTGAGCCCGTTGTTCGCGTTACAGTTAAAATATGCGCTTACGCTAACATAGGACGCGTAGTTCATAGTTCGAGCGGAGTGCTTCTACGCACGCGGTATTTTGCAACTCATTTATCTGCTGTCTCACTCTCTCCCCAAGGGTTCCGTTCTCCTGTCTTTTTCTACGTCACTTTCGCAAACATACAAGCGCGCGTATCATAAAAATCGGCACCCGGGGCGATCA